>NW_006408525.1:10892705-10901320 GCF_000296735.1 Chrysochloris asiatica | reverse complement strand
TCACCTCTCTTTGGAATGGGCACAAATACGGATCTCTTCCAATCAGTTGGCCAGATAGTTGTCTTCCAAATTTCTTGGCATAGATGAGTGAGTGCTTCCGTGCCACCTCACTTTCTTGAAAGTTTTCCATTTTTATTCCATCAATTCCTGGTGACTTGTTCTTTGCCAATTCCTTCAATGCACCTTGGACTTAGGTAGAAGTTAGACACTTGTTAACTTGAGTGACAGGAAAGCAATATACAACAAGAGAGAGGCTGGCAGAAGAATGATGAAACCAGGTGAAGACATAGGGAGGAATGCAAGAGTCAAAGGGGATAGAGTTAAGTGCTGTTTTCAACAGTGTCTACAGATAGATACATGGACAGATACATAGGCTGAACTGGCATGGGAGGAAGAGGGAGAGTATACTCATGAATCTATAAGGGATTGACAGAAGATACTTGTACATGAATATTTGCCTTTACTACAAACACACCTATGGATGTGGTGGAATACACAGGGGACAAAATGATGAAGATTTCTTAGATATTACCAAACACCTTGAAGTAGCAAGTTGTTGGGCCTGGGGTCTCAGAACCATAGTCTCAGGGGACCCCATGGTCAAGTTAACATGATGGAAAAGGCAATATACAACAAGAGGGAGGTTGGTACAGAACAGATAAAAGTAGTGGAAGACACAGGGAAGAATGCAAGAGTTACAGTGAATAGAGGTAAATGCTTTAACTGATGGAATATGGGCGGGATTGATACCATGGTAATAACACAAAGTGTATGATTTGCTGAATGTGGGACAGTTGAACTGTTCTGTAAGCCTTCACTCAATTCACAATAAAAAGTTTTTTCTTTAATTTTTTAACTGGGCTTATTGGTCAGAAAAAAGACTGGATCACCCGAAACTATCGCTCTGGGTTACCCTTTAGGTCTAGACCACTCTTGTATCCAAATTTTCAACAAAGCGGTGCATACGTTTATGGGGGGCAGCAGTACTAGTGAGGTGTGCTCACCACAGAATGATGACCCATTCAAGGTTCAGAGGGGTTAGGAAAGAGGGTGGAATGGAAATAGGAAGCCCAGGGAGGAAGTGGAATACCTGTTGTTACACGGCAGAGATCGCAATCATTGAGATGAAACAAAATGTGTGATATGTTGGATGTAAAACTGATGATCTGCTCTGTAAACCTTCACTCAATTCACAATACAAAGGTTCAAAAAAAAAAAAAAAACAATAATATCATTCAACTGAGCATTCACACAAAAATTTTAATGCACTCGGGGATCTGGTGTGGTGCTGTAGGATAAGCACTGGACTACTATCCAGAAGGTCAGAAGTTCAAACCCACCAGTCAGAAACCCTACACAGGGTCGTTGGAACTGACACAGAAACACTTAATAACAACAATAGCCAGTATTAGGAAGGTATAAGGCAGGAACCGTAAGGTAGCTAGGATCTGCCAAAGGTTTTTGTTCCACTCAGCAATGCTAATTTGTCCATAGTACTCCTAAGCAGATACTGAATTACAGGCTTTTTTTTGTTTAACACTAGGAGTATAAGGGTAAAATTCGCTGAAATGTAAGAGCGTTTCTTTCGTTTATAGAGGGAAACACCCGTTGCTGTTGAGTTGATTCTGACAGATTGAGAGTCGATTCAGAGTAAAAATGCCCTATAGGGTTTCCAAAGCTGCCACACCTTTCTCCCACAGAGCAGCTGGTTGGTTTGAACCTCTGACTTTTCTGCTAGCAGTTGAACACTTACTCCTAAACCACCAGGATTTCTAGATAAGTGAATAGATAATTGAACTATAAGGCAAGAGCCCAACCTGCACAGGTCTTTAATTTTTGTAAACGTTTTTCTCCTGAATTGATATATGCTTGAACCAAATTAATGTTATTACATAAAATGCTTTCATTTTTCAAGCAATATAACCAGAGTATGAAACAGGATTTGGCCTTTTGTTTCTAATTTTATTGTTTTGTTTTCTAAGAGAAGTTTGAGTTGCACCCTGTCTGTGAGGATTCCATACTTCTACCAAACCACCTGTCCTGACAGAGATAACAGCACCAAAAGTCAGGTTCTTCATGACTATACCTGCTTTGTAACTACTGCCAGAAGATCTGATTTTTGCCCATAGCCAAACTCTATTCAAAACGTGGGTACATAAAACTAAAACCTTGGCCATCCCCATTTCAGGTGGACTTGTACTAGTTCTCCCATTGACTTCTAAGCTAATCTTTCTGCATGGCATTCAATGATCATTTTACTGCATATTGCAAGTTGTTAGTAAGTCTTCCTCCAATCCTTATCAGTTACTTTCCAGTTCACTAGGTTTTCAAGACTCGTGTGATGGTACATGAATGACAATTCATTCAAAATACACAGACCAAGAGGAAAAGAACAAGGAGATACTAAATGGTTTAAAATCATAAAAGGTGTACATCAGGGTTGTAGCCTTTCACAATACTTATCCAATCTGTATACAGAACATGAGCACATAATCTGAGAAACTGGACTAGATGAAGAAGAACATAGCAGCAGGATTGAAGGAGGACTTACTACTAACAACTTGCAATATGCAGATGACACAATCTTGCTTAGTGAAACAAAAGAAGACTTGAAGCACTTGCTGATACAGATCAAAGTCTACAGTCTTCAATACTGATAACACTTTAACATAAAGAAAACAAAAACCCTCACAGTTGGACCAAGAAGCAACTTTATTGTAAATGGAGAAAAGATGTAACTTGTCAAGGATTTCATTTACTTGGATCTACAAACAATGGAAGGGCAATTAAGAAGTCCAACAACATATTATATTGGACAAATCTGCTGTAAAAGATCACTTTAAAGTCATAAAAAGTAAAGATGTCACTTTGAGGATGAACATGAACCTGACCCAAGCCATGGTATTTTTCATCAGCTCATAGTCATGTGAAAGCTGGACAATAAGTAAGGCAGATGTATTGATACCTTTAAATTATAATGTTGATGAAGAATATTGAATGGACTATGGATAGGAGAACAAGCAAATGTGTTTTAGAAGACATAGAAGCAGAAGGCTCATTAGAAGTGAGGTGGAGAGACTTCATATCACAGACTTTACATGTTATCAGGAGGGACCAGGCCCTGAAGAAGAACATTATGTTTGGTAGTTACTGTTGTTAAGTGCCAATGCCGTAGAGTCAGTTCTGACTCATAGGGAGCCTGCATAGGGTTTCCGGGAAGCGGCTGGTGAGCTTGAACTGCTGACATTATGGTTTAAACCGACCTGGTGGTCCAGTGCCTTAACTCACAGCACCAGGACTTGGAGGTTGTGGTAGAGGCAATTTGACTTTCTTGATGAGAATTCTTTTCTTTTTTAATTTATTCAGCTTTTCTTGGGTCCTTCAAGGCAGAATTACTTCATTATCTTCAACCTTTAAGTATCATTGGAGGCCTGCTAGCCTAAGAAGATAATTTCTAACCAATCAAATAAATGAATATAATATGCCACCAAATGGTGCTGTTTACACAATTGTTGCTGTTGCTAAGTGCTGCAGACTTGGTTCTGACTCATAGCAACCCTGTATATGGCTTCCAAGGAGAAGCTTGTGGGTTTGAACTGCCAACCTTGCGGTCAGCAGTCCAGTGTCTGTTCTATAGCACTACACCAGGACTCCTTTTGCACAGTAGTCACATGTAATGACATAATGTAAAAATAAGGCATAAAGAACCTTCTAAAACAGTGGTGACATCCTACAGTGAAAAGAGCTCGCAGTAGACTTGTCTTTGAATCTCAGCTCTGATCTTTCTCAGCTTTGTGACTTTAAGGAAAATTTCTTAACCTCTGTGAGCCTGTGTCCTGCTTACCAGGACATAAAATGACCTGCTTATCTGGAATGAAATAATGTATGAGAATTATCTTTGGAAAGTGTAAAGTAAAGTATTATTATTATTAATACTTAGACTTGAATGCCTCCTTATTCACCTAATTACTGCTAGAAAGAATTAGCATGAGGGTTACTGATTTAAGCTCAGAACCTATTTGAATTTAGTAGTTTGGCATTGTTATTGTTGTCTGGTGCCGAGGAGTCAGTTCTGACTCATCGTGAACCTACGTACAACAGATTAAAACACTGCCCGGTCCTGCTCCGTTCTCACAATCGTTACTGTACTTGAGCCATTGCAGCTGCTAAGGAGCTCTGATAGCGTAGTGGTTATGAATTGGGCTGTGAACCTTAAGGTCAGCAGTTTGAAACTACCAGCTGCTCTGAGGGAGAAAGATGACGCTTTTTAGCTCCCATAAAGATTTACAACCTCGGAAACCTTATACAGGGTCACTATGAGTAGGAAGAGCTGCTGCTTCCATTGTGCCAATCCATCTCGTTAAGGACTTCTTCTTTTTGTGAACTAAAAGCTGATTAAATGTTATCATAATGTAGCATAGCTAGCCTTGGTGGCTTAGAGAAAAACTTGTTGTTAAGTGCCTTCCAGTAGGTTCCAACTCTTAACGACCTTGGATAGCGTTTCCAAGAAGCAGCTGGTGGATTTGAACCACCGGCCTTGGCGTTCAAGCTTACCTTGTGATCCAGTGCTTTTCCTTCAGCACCACACCAGGACTCCAGAGAAAAAATAACAATAATGTATAAATTCTAGGGCGAGAACTTAGGTTCTATTATTACTTTGTTGTACTAGGGTGAATCACATGCCTGCCCTGAGCTTTCTACATGTGAATGTAATACATTAATAAGCCCATCATTAGCTTCCTTCTGTGATCACTGGCATAAAACAGCTGCTTTCTAAGTTTTTGCTTCTCAAAGTTGGAGGCATCCTAGAACCACATCTCACTCTTAAATACCACCCCTTTTTGAAATTTTGATGTATACAGATATTGTTGTTGTTGTGAAGTGCCTTCGAGTCGATTCTGACCCATAACGACCCTGTATAGTGTTTCCAAGGGGCAGCTGGTGAGCTTGAGCCTCTGACCTTGCAGTTCAAACAACTTCGCAATCTGACGCATTAGCTTACAGCGCCACACCAGGATTCTATTATTACCCTTAAACAAAGGATCTCTGGTAGCATAGTGGTTATGAGTTGGACTGCTAACCTCAAGGCCAGCAGTTCAATACTACCGGCTGTTCCATGGGAGAAAGATGAGGCTTTCTGCTCTCATAAAGATTTACAGCCTCGGAAACCCTACACAGGGTCGCTATGAGTCGGAACTGACTCCATGGTACACCACCACCACCCTTAAATAACTGCTCAAAATGGCGAAGTTCAGCTTCCTGTACAGTTTTACAACCATAGTTTTTAATGACAAGGAAGAAAAGAGTTCAAGATTGTAAAGGAGACTAATTTATTCAGTTCATTATGTGCTGCACTATGCTGGTCCCAACATGTAGTTCTTGGACGCTCAGCAGATAAAATTTTATTCTATAGCTTGCTTGAAAATTAGCCTACAAGTCCCCAAAACTCCCAGTTCCCCCATCTAAGAACTGGATTAAAATGAGAATGAAGAATACCCTAGTGGTGGTGGTGTGGTTGTGTGCCACCAAGTCGGCTCTGACTCACAGTGACCCTGTATAGGATTTCCAAGACTGTAAATACTTATGAGAGCAGAAAGTCTCCTCTTTCCCCATGGAGCAACTTGTAGATTTGAATTAATGGCCTTGTGGTTAGCAGCCCAGTTTGCAATCCACTATGCTACCAGGACTCCTTGCATACCCTAATAGAAGAGTTTAGTCATAATACCTATCACATATTTATGACACTACAGTCCCTTTCAAGTAAAGATTATCTCAGAGATTAATATTCTGCAATACGGATATCTGTATTCAGTGTTGGTAACTTAAACTAATTTAAAGTCTTCACCAAAAAGTTAAGCAATGGAATAATGATAATTATAAATTCCTTCACATTTTCTTACCTATGACCTGTTATGATTAACACACCTAGCTTATATAATTCTTTCAAAAATGCAGGGACACAAGCTGAATGCTTCAAAACAACCATACTAATGTCAACTCAAACCATATCTCCTATCCCTCCCCGCTGCTCCTTCTAGGAAGGGGCAGACAGCCCTGCACCATGTGATTTCCCTACCTTTTCTTTGTTCCACATACCATCCTTAACGCCCCGAGGTCTGTGAAGCTTGTATATCCCATGCCCCTCAAGCAGAAAAACTTCACTGTTCAACCAGCTGCCACTGGAGACAACTGTCCACGTTCCTGTCTCTAATGTCTTTTGGATTGGGGTCTGGTCCACATTTTTTTGGTCTCTCAGCAACTGCATACACAGAAGGCTTTTCCTTCTGGGCCTAAATCCCTACTAGAAACAAACTCAGTTACCATTATTTATCCTTTCAACACGTGTGTGGTATTAACAATCATTTCAATTACCAGCTCAACACAGTGGGAGCCAGAAGTGGGTGTGGTGGTGGGGGGAGATGGAGGTGGAGTGGGGAAAATGTTTCCTTTTAATTGATTTTAGGACGAATCCATCCCCTCTGAAGGGAAAACGGTTTTCTTACCAAGGCCTAATAAGGATTAGTGAGCGATATTTGCAAAGCTTTTGAAGTATTTTTAAATAGAAGCAAGAATACAGACATACTTCAGAGGTATCATAGACTTAGTTCAGGACTACCCTAATAAAGCAATTATCACAAGTGAATTGCACAAAATTGTTGGTTTCTCAATGCATATGAAAGTTATAATTACTCTCTAGTGTCATCTATTAAGTGTGCAATAGCATTATGAAAAAGTTGGAAATGTTATGAGAATTACCAAAATGTTAGCAATATGAAGCGAACTCATACTGTTGGAAAAATTGTGGCCCAAAACCTTCGATTTATAAAAAAAAATTGCAATATTTGTCAAGTGCAATAAGGCAAAGTACAATAAAACGAACTATGCCTGGAAACACTCAGTGTTGCTGCTGTTCCCATCTAAGAGGCATAATGGGTCTCTTCCAGCGGCCTTGTCTGATGTTCACGGCTCTGTTTTTGACCTTTAGCCTTGATATCTTTATACATTTATGGAGGCTAGTGGACAAAGTCTTGAGACCCTAAGCATAGAGTGTTAAGAATGAATGACTGTTAGCCATCATTTCTATGGGCTGGATTTTCTGAGAATGTGCTTCAAGCGAATCGTTCAGGCTTCTTTCTTTACATAGATACCCTATTGGTTTAGTTTGGACATCTCAGTGGCAAGAAGGTTAATTAGTATTTGAGCCTTTATTCCTAATGCTATTCCTTACTTTTATTGTTGTAGAGTCTGCCCCTGACTCATGACGACCCCATGTACATTGGACTGTTGGCATCCATAGCATTTTCATTGGCTTTGCCAGGCCTTTTGACATAGTTTATCTTCGTCTGGAAGTTTCACTGAAATTTGGTCGGTATCACAGCAACACCAAAGCCTCTGCTGACAGACAGGTGTTGGCTGTGCATGAATTATATTGGTGGGAATCCAACCTGGTTCTCCTAAGTGGAAGGAGAGAATTCTACCATGGAACCAGAATTATAGTTTTAAAGGAAAACTTCATTAAATAGAGTAAATATTAAATTAACTGGAATTTTTTCTGGTGAATTCAGACTGACAACTTTTTAGTTAGCAACCAGGATTTTAACCACTGCGTCACCACGGCTCCCTTATGTGCGTACACTTACGTATTTTTTTTTCTAAGCTTAGATTTAACCAAAGACAAACTTCTTTTAAAATCTTGTATATTTCCATCAGAACCAAAATAAATAGGAACTTGAAGATAAGGATGGTATAGATCATGCCAACCATTGATAACAAAATTTTTTTGATAAGTATATATTACAACATTTTCCAATGAAGCCATATTTAGTTTTATGTAAAAGCAATCACCATGAAATAACTATGGTTTACTCTGTGTGTGTATACACAAAAAGGATTGAAAAGGAGTGTTTAGATTAGACATATACAGGATTGAACACGTAAATGATCAAAAATAAATGTTTAGATTATAAATAGGTATATTTCCAATTTCTAATCTATATTGTATGTAATGGTTACAAATCGGGCTGCTAATCTCATGGTCATCAGTTCGAAACTACCAGCTGTTCCATGGGAGAAAGATGAGGCTTTCTGCTCCCATAAAGATTTACAGCCTCGGAAACCCTGTACAGGGTTGCTATGAGACGGTACCGACTCTACGGCACGTAACAACAACAACAATCTATATTGTAAACATTCATTTCAATCTTCTAAAGCTTCTTCCTCTAAACAAATGTTGGGCCAGGATCTAAAATAACTGCTTTTAGACACCCTGAAGCCAAATTAATTATCTGGCCTTTGAAATTTTACCTGTTGAGAAGATGGTCAAATGCAAAATGACTAGCCTTCAGACAGTTCTCCCTCTTTATTCTTTTCCTTCAGGCTCCCTCTTCTATTTGTAACTTTAGTGACTGTCACTTAGCAGAGATCTACCCAGTCTAACCTCTTCACCAAGTGACTTCCTTTCCTCCCACTTTAGCCTTGTCGCAAATCCATCTGTTAGATCTGAGTCTCCTGTCTCTCCTGCTCTGCTAGTTCCTCTATCCTCAGTTGTGCTGGCTGTCTCTCTCCTTAAGAACGTTAACCCACATAGTGGTCTTTCTGTCTCTCGTTTTCACTTT
>NW_006408525.1:10820705-10892110 GCF_000296735.1 Chrysochloris asiatica | reverse complement strand
AGGCATATCTTTTCTCTTCAGCTGTTTAACACTTGATCTTTATGGTGAGGGACTAAGTTACATGATCTTTCTTCCAGAAGAATAGTTTTCAGATTTGTATTTTTCATGGCTTTCAGATTTCATTGCCATGCTACATTTACTTGTCAGGGAGCTGTGGCTATCTCTAGCAGTTCAAATGTCCACCACAATAAGCTGTCCCTCATAGAGAAGGAATAACCTCACAGCTATAGCTAGGATAGTGGATCTGGATACATCTTACCACAGATCTAGACACCTACCAGAAAGAGCTGAGTTATGTATCTATTTCAAAGTAGGGGACTTATCATCGTATTACAATTGCCTCATGTGGACAATGCTTTTTCCATAATCTTTGGACACGTAGGACATGCTATGACAGACTATTTGGCTCTTTCATAGTCATTGCCTTTTATTTTTTTCCCCCAAATAAGTTTAGGTCCTGTTTAATATTTGCTAGTTTTGTTAGATACTGAAGGCAGAAAGAGGTTGTAGTAGAAATCTCATGTAGAAGGAAATCAGCGTTTCTTATCTACTTTCTATATATTGTCAATCTGTCCAAGCAAATCTATTATATGGAAAACTGATAAGGAACTTGGCTTTCCTCTTGATATACTTGCCTGCACAGCACCATGCCACACTTGGGAGAACCCTGTGGTAGAGTTTCAGGGCTCTGGATAAGGAGGAAGAGCTGGAAAATGGCTGAACCATTGTGCCTCCACAGGTTTTCACAACCATAAAAAGGAGATGAGTTGGGAGGATGAAAAGGAGCTATTTTTGTTTTTCCCACCCCAAGTGTCTTAAAGTTCAAAGACACAGCTGGAGTTTCAATGAACCAATGCATCTGAAGCAGTCTAGATGCCCGAGAGGTAGCTGCTACCTGTACCCTGCCTGCTGTTAGCCTCTGAAACGTTCACCTAGGTGGCCCTCGTCCTTCCCTGTTAATCATCTCAAGTCCTCCTATTCTTTTGTTGGCCTGCTTCGAACTTCTTGTGCACAAATGTCAGACCTGCCGTTACAAACCACCTGTGAAGCCTATAATGTTAAAATTTTGAGGTATATACAATGATTTATCCTAACAGGTGCTAGTTTGTGATGCACTTCAAAATATTCTTACTATTATCACTGTATTTTTACACTAAAGATGTTTTCATATATCCAGAAGTGCTTCTTTAAAGTTTTTATTATAGAAAGGCACACTACATATTTTATACTAAGACAATCATTTGATTAACATTAGGTCAGAACAGCTCCCAACTGTTCGACTTAACGAATTCAACTTAAAAACAGATTTAGGAATAGAGCTCATTGTCTGTATTAATCTCTTTTATGAAGTAAGGATGTAAACAGTGTATAGTGAGTGTTCCAGGTATACTCCCACCCACTCTATATGAGGAAGATTGTTCACCTATCTTGTTTCTGCATATTTCAAACTTACAATGATATCACACACTAATTCCTGCTTCTTTGATGTCTTCTGTTTTCCTTATAGCTTTCTAAAGTATTCCTCTGCACTTGTACAATATCCAACACATTGTTGCTATTCATTCTATCTGACATGAAATCATGTGATAGCTTGTATAGGTTAAAAGGCTAAAAGACAGTCTCTTCCCTTTTTTGAGGTTATTTTCTAAAATACAGGCCTGAAGTTTACAGGATTAGCAGACATTCCTTCCAAAAATTCTCTATCAATGGATATAAGGTTTCCTTTTCTAGTTTTACTTCTCAAGCTTATCCCTGATTTTTTCATTAATATTCTTTTTACAGTGTTAGCCCAACCACAATTTCTATTTGTATTCTAAATATCAAACTGAATTCGTATCTTTCCTCCAGAAAGAAGAATATCCCCAGTATGTAGGAGTCTAGTTCCGAAACAACCCAGCAGTATCAAATTGTTTGTACTCAGGGCATTATGAAAATAAATGGGTTGTGATCTATTATAAAAGATATAAAGCATTACAATGAGATTCAAAAAGTAATGAAGTCTGTTTCCTGACCTACACTGCCAAGTTCATCTTCTCAAAGTAGATAGCCTGAAGAGCAGACTTTTTATAAGAGGGCCCATCCCCCACTACACAGGTAAGGCCTACCTGTGCTCCATAAACATTACCCAGCAAATTAGGACAGGAGAATAAACTCATCTTCAATTGAGGCTGCAAAGGAAATTCGAGGAAACTCAATGTAATGATGATGATTATATTCATATATGGATAAAAGAACATGAGTTGTATCCACTATTCTCATATTTGTTTGTGAAAGCATTGCAGCTGGTTGTTGCTGTTAAGTGCCATCGAGTCGGTTCCAACTCATAGTGACCCTGTATAGGGTTTCCAAGGCTTTATAACATCTTGGGAGCAGAAAGCCTGTATGATGTCTATTTCCTCAATAGGAATGATGTCAGGCTGTTCATGGAAATGAAGCCATGTAACCCTCCCTTATATTTTGAAGAGGAGCCTGGTGGTGCAGTGGTTAAGCACTTGGCTGCGGAAGGAAAGCTTGGCAATTGGAACTTACCGTTCCAGAGGAGAACGCTGTGGCAGTTCACATGTGTAAAGAATGTAGCGCTGGAAATCCTATGGGGCACTTCTACTCTCTCCTATAGGGTGGCTAGGAGTTCCAATCACCTCAGTGGCATCAGGTTTGGTTTTGGGGGCTTGGGGGTGGATTTTTAAGACATCTTTGAGAAAGTTGTTGTAACAATAATTGTTTGTTTTTCCATGACTTTATTAAACATGCTTACATGTTTATTTTTAACTTTGCATTAGATCTATAGGCCTTAGTTATAATTGTTGTTGTTGTTAAGTGCCGTTGAGTCAATTCCAACCCATAGCGACCTTGTATAGGGTTTCTGATGAGCATCTGCTGAGCTTGAACCACTGACCTTGCAGTTCAAACAGCTTTTCAGTCTGATG
This sequence comes from Chrysochloris asiatica, assembly GCF_000296735.1. Lineage (NCBI taxonomy): Eukaryota > Metazoa > Chordata > Mammalia > Afrosoricida > Chrysochloridae > Chrysochloris > Chrysochloris asiatica. The sequence continues at coordinate 10,889,183 of NW_006408525.1, read as the reverse complement.
CATTAGCCCACAGCGCCACACCAGGACTCCCTTTACTCTATTTTTCCAAAGTACTTGAAGGACAATAGGTATTCAATAAATAGTAAAAACTTGTGACTTCCACCTAGACTGAGTGTACACTGGTTTGAGTCTTCTTCAATACGTGCTGTCTTCAAAAACCTTTCGAGTGTTATTGGTGGAAATTCTATTTTTCTGTCATTAACTAACCAGTTTCCTACTATTTGCCATGATTAATACTCAGTAAGCATTTGTGTGAAAAACATTTTGATAATGCTCAAACAAATGTCATTCCACTTGTTCTGACTCATCCCAATAGATAGGTGTCTTCTTAGCTCCCCTAACTTTATTTACTATCATTTTAAAGGCTCATTCTAGCCTGATCCTGAGTTGATCTTTGTCAGCTTGGGCATGCCCTGGAGGAAACCGTATGCTTTCCTCCTCCTCTGACTGTTGTCCCGTAAGAAGAAGTCCACTCTCCCAGGTCTACTGTCTTAGTGCTGCCTTGTCCTGTGCTGGTGCAGATGTCTGTTTCTTCTCCAGGGTCTTGCACCCTTACCTCCATTATCCTCGAGCTGGCAGCTAAGAAGACTGTTACCTACACCTCCTGAACGGCTCAGAGAGGAACCTGCTTCTCCTGGCCCCACTGCTGACCTTGACCTTTGTCCCAGGCCTGAGCTGTCCTGGACATCAGTCCCTGGGCACCTGGTTCATGGCTGACCCTCTGACTTTCTTGCTGTGGCCTCAGGAGAGAGAGAGAGAGCACATTCTGAACACTCCTCCTTTTGTGTCGGCATCTCTGTGAGGTGCTTTGGAAGGACTCCAGCCAGGCATGGAAGGGCTCTTTGATAATATCTGACGGGTGGGTAAGAATTTTGGGCACCTGGCCAAAATACACTTTGCCTGTAATCGTTAACTCAGTCTGTAAACAGTTCAAACGGCACTGAGAGACCGTCAGTTAGTACATTAGAAGGAGTCTTTCATCTCTCTGGCTCAGAAGCCAGGCGTCCAGCACTGGCCCCCACTGCTCGCCATTGGAGCCCTGGTGCTCTGTGCACACCAAAACCCGACACATGCAGGAACAAAATGATGACACTGCCGGGAATGACCAACTTTCCAACTTGAAGCATAGGAGCAATAACGAAATCATTCATTTCCTTTTGCTCTGCCCCTGGCTGATGCTGCAAGTAAAAAGGGGTGGAGGGGGAAGTTGGGGGAAACCTGACCAGGAATAAGCAGTGGGGAAGGAATTATCATCACAAATTGGAAATCTCACTTTTCAGTCCAATCTTCCCATCCACACCCATGTTCAGAAAGCTTTGCAACCTCACCGCTCATCCTTTCATTTTGTCCCTTTACTCCAAACTGCTCTCCCCTAGTTTGGTCCTCAGCCTCCAATTAGCTTAACAATTACTCAGAATCAAAGCACAAGATTGGCTGGGTCTTGGACAGAGCCCATGGGAACATAAGATATCAAAGGTTCCTGCCCTCAAGATGCTCACTAACTGAGACCTGAAGGTAGCACTAGCTCAGCACCACCACAGAGGTTACAGTGAGGTACATGGTGAACTTCTGCAGGAGCTCCGAGTCAGGAGAGAGAGCAGCAGTGTGGACAGGAAAGAGCCTTTCCAATGCTCTGAGAAACAGCGTTGGCTCAGTACCTTTGCTATTAATTATTAGCTTCTTTTCTCTCCTGTTTGTTATCCTTATTCTTGTATCTTTTCATTTAATTATTGATTTTATTAGGCATGTATTGAGTGTCCCCAGTACTTAGTAAGTGGAAGCATTATACTTCTTTTAGCATTTTTCTGATGAGTTAGAACTTGACGGTTGTGGAGTTATGAGACCTGCCTTCCCATTAGGATTCTGGTATTAAAAGATGGAGCAGAAAAACCAAAGCACAGCTCATTCTAATTGCAGAAAACCCCCGTCTGGTAAATTTTTAAGAAGATATTCAGATTGGTTCTAAGGTTACAGTTACTGAAGCAGTTGGTTCAGTTAGTTCCAGATAGCGCAGGAGCAGGATTTAGATTTATTAGGCCATCGATTTTAAACAAGCAAATGAAACGAAATCCTACCATCACCAGCATTCAGAGTGAGTGTCAAAGTCCCAGGTTCTGCCCCTTACACCAGAATCCCCAGTGTAAAGCAGTTAGACTCTGTTCCTCTACCAAAAAATTATAATCTTACCATTATCCCTGCTCCTTCAACTGAAAGACCATGATAGAGCCATTCTTCTGGAAGAAGAAAGTGGAGCTGTCCTATAAAATTGATTTGACTGGGGTCCTCATAACTTATTAGTTACGAAGCTTCGATCTCATGTGAAAGCATGAGTTGTTGATATTTGTTATAAGGTGCTACGGAGTCGCTTCTAACTCATAATGACCCTGTGCACAACAGAATGAAACACTGCTTTCTATATCTTGTTTTCCCTTTTGCTGAGCTGTCGGGGTCACGTTTTCATTCCCTGTATGTGTATGCGATTTGGCGTTTGCCTGGTTCCCACCATGCTGGCTTTCTTTGCTGATTCCAAGTGTAGCTTTGAAGGAGCACAGACGAGACAAGAGAGAAGGCATAGTTTGAGCAGGTGCTACCTTACAGTCCATCCTGTGTTTCTGGCTTAACACACTGCTGAAGGTGAGCAGAGCACATCCGTGTATCCTTTTTTCCACCTAAGACAAGTAAAACTTTCCCATACTTCATGGAAAAGGCAGCTCAATCATAAAAAGAAAAAAGTTCTTTAGAAGAACCTGGGCAGTAAAGCAAACAAAGTCAAGTTTCTTTACCATTTGCCCCGCCCGCACTGTTACTTGTTCATGGTAAACAGGAGAGTAGTTATTTGAAAGCGTAAGTTGTTGTTATTCGTTGTTAAGCCTGTGCAGTTAGTTCTAACTCATAATGACCCTCTGTACAACAGAAGGAAACATGGCCTAGCCCTGTGCCATCTTCACAATTGTTATGCTTGAGCCCATTGTTGCTGCCACTATGTCAATCCATCTTGTTGTCTGTGTGTGGAAGGGTCTTGATCGCTGACCCTCCACTTGTCCAAGCATGATGTCTTTGTCCAGGGACTGGTCCCTCCTGACAACATGTCCATAGTACAAGAGACAAAGCCTCTCCATCCTCTCTACCCACGGAGCATTTTGGCTGTACTTCTTCCAAGATAGATTTGTTTGTTCTTCTGGCAATATTCTGCTCCAACACCATAATTCAAAGGCATTAATTCTTCTATGGTCTTGCTTGTTAGAGGATTATAGAATTACAACGCAGCAAAATTGTAGAACTACAGAGGATAAGGTACTCGCACCAAGAAGCTGTGAGGCAAGCTCTCTGTCCCTCCTGACCCAACATCCTGGATAATTTCAGGCCACACACAGGTTTAATATTTTGGAGTCATAATAGAGGAAGGCCCTGCTCTTCTACCTGAATAGTCTTTGGGGAAATGACTCACCTGGGCTTGAATTTTGACTTACCACCCTGATTGCGTCCTTCTACATGAAGTAAGAAAACTTCGTAGAATTATTTTGTTCCCTCTAGATCAGTGATTCTCAAACTTCAGTGTGCACAGGAATTCCCTAGGCTACAAACGTAATTTGTTCCTAAGTATGTCTTTAAATTGAATCTGTATGTAAGTCAGAACAGGTGCATAGGGCTCTTGATTAGCCTTACTTTGGTTCAATAAGGAGTCCTGGTGGCACAGTGGCTAAGCACTTGGCTGCTAACTGAATGATCTGCCATTCAGACCAGCTGTTCAACAGGAGAAAGGCTATAGTCTGCTTCTGTAAAGATTTATAGTCTTAGAAACCATATGGGGCAGTTCTGTTTTCTCCTACAGGGTTGCTGAGTGGGAATCAACTTGACAACAGTGGGTAATGCAAGAGGAGACTAGCAAAAAAATTTTTAAATTAAAAAAAGAGGAGACTAGCAGCCTTTTCAATTATTTAAAACCTCATGTGCAGCAAGTAAAGATGATTGTGATGAATTTGTTGTAAAGGTTGGTTCAATCATTTCAAAGAAGGGTAAATTTGCATAGTATTACTGGTCAGGTTTGTCTAGCTGTAAGTTTGAAGTTGGTAACTGGAGGCTTACTGTATGTAGCACTTGTGAGTATTTATTTCCTGTGGGAGCCTGGGGTAATGTGGCTGATAGTTGACTAAGAGTAAAATTCTAGTTTCAAATTTCGTTCCCTTCTAAACTTGGAAGATAGTGCTTCTTAACTTCATGCATGGAATATTGCTATTAAGTTTTCTGTTGCAAAACCAAACCCAAAAAACCAAACACATGATCACTGAGCCAATTGTGACGCTTTAACAACCCTACTAAGTTTCTGAACCTGTAAATCTTTATAGGAGCAGACAGCTTCATCGTTCTCCTTCAAAGCAGCTTGTGGGTGCGAACCACCAACCTTGAGGTTAGCAGCCCAACTGCCTAACCTACAACACCACTAGGGCTCATTTGGTTACAAGGAAACTTCTAATTCCTGAAATACAGATAGTAACTCCTATTCCAAGCAAAGCAGAATCAACATGGGCTTCAGGATCCACCTGCCAAGCCTGTTCCTGGAGATGCCATGGAAGTGAGAGGGAAATTGTTGTCAACCAGGAAATTGCAAGAACTGTGGGAAACCCCCAGTACCTAATCAGGAAAACGATAAAGGAACAGAGAGCAGGACCAGGTGCCTCCATGTGGGCTGGGATACTTTCTAGGTGTGCCCTTCTGTCTATACCACATCACCCTCATCAAATCAGCATCAATTCTGTTATAACTGCAGGAAAACAGTACCTCAAAACCAGTAGCAGTTTTGGGGGATGGGTGTTATATAGCAGCACTAGACGCTAACCAGGGAAAGGTGAGGAAACCACAGGTCCACTCCATTAAATGCAGAACATTTGACAAAATCTAACCTACATTCCTGATTTAAAAGCAAAACAAAACACCAGTAACAACAATAACAAAAGTCTCTGCAGACTAGAAATATAAGGAAACTTCTTCAGCCAAATAAAGAATATCTACAAAAGCTCATATCACTAACATCATATTTACTGGATGAAAGACTGAATGTGTTCCCCCTAAGATCAGGAACAAGGCAAGAATATTCACTCTTGCCATTTCTATTCATCTGGAGGTTGTACTGGGGGTTCCATCCAGTGCAATGAGGCAAGAAAAAGAAATAAGATTTGAAAAAGAAGTAAAACTGTTGCAATATGTTCTTGTCAGTTGCCATTGTGTCGGTTCTAAATCACAGCTGCTTAGTCCTCTTGGTGTTGAATAGTGTTTGCCTAGCTTCCTTTGTGTGTAACTTCTGGGTTCTGAAGTCATGTCCAAAACCCAGTGTGAGCCACCCCTCCACAGTCCTTTGCCCCACATAGAGTCCAGCATAGATTTTGTGAAAATAGACTTTATTATAATAAAATGTCTTTTTAAACAAATGCCCCACCATCCCATACCCCTGGAGACCAGGGTAGAAGTGGGGGTTCACTCAAACAATCTCCCACCACAACAAAGGAAACATGCAAAGAGACACTCACCCAGCCATAGGGTAGAGGGTAGGGTGGTTAAGGAAGGGTGGAGAACTCCCCACCCTACTCTAAACAAGGAATGTATGAAAATAGCTTCATATGTCTGTCCTTCCCCCCAGCCCCTGGACTCGATGGGGGCCAGAAGAAAATGATGCAAAAGAGAAGTTGAATCCAATGAGCAAAATAAGGCAAACCCAACTCCTGCTTTCTGCCCACAGGTCCCTGGGTCTTTGGGGTGCAAACACGCAGGGGGCCCAGAGGCCGGGCTGGCAAGGAGGGGTGGAGCACTATGGGATAGGGTTAGGCCCGCTTTGGCATGGCCGTTCTCCTTCCAGGGCCTGTGCAGTGGAAGCGAGATGGAGGAAGCTGGGCTGAGGCACTGAGTATGTACATATATACAGGGCTCTGCCCCTCCTGCCCCTTGGGGAGGTGGGGCTGGGGAGGATCCAGTGCAAACTTTCCTTCAGGGGAGGGAAGACAACATCAGAATAACCAGAGCTATCTGAGGGAACTGATCGTTCTTCCCCAGGCTCCCTACCCTGGGAGTGGATGGGGGCGAAGGGGGACAACTGGAGAAGGGATCAGACTAGGAATCAGAAGTCCCACAACCAGCCCTGGCTCTAGGACTGAGGTCTGCAGACCTTGGCAGAGTTACTTCTTCTCTTCAGGCCTCTGTTTCCCCTCCAGTAAGAGGAAGGTGCCCATCAAGAAGATTGATTATTCTCAGGGATACATCTAGTAGACCCATCCATCCAGAGTGTTAATTCTGAAGAGCAAGAGGCCTGGGCCCAGTCTGGGGTCTTCCCTGTCTCGATCAGGGCAGATTTCTGGGGTCTCTGGGGGCCTTAGGGGGCCACTTCTGCCTGCAGGGTGGGCCATAGTTTCACTCCTTCTTCCCAGAGCCCAGTTTCCTGAGGAGCTGCTTTCCCTTGGAGAGGAGACCCCTTATCTTCTCACTCGTACCCTGTGGCTCCCCCAGTTGAGTCCTGGAGGGGCTCCCAGGGCCAGGGGCACAGGGCCAGTCTGGGGGTGCTGGTGTCATGCTGGTCCAGTCCTGGAATAGGAGAGAAAAGGGCAAGATCAGAGTCTGCCCCATCCCCGGACTTTTTCTCACAACCTCATGCACCTGCAGGCTCTCACCTCCCAAATCCAAGAAAGAGAGTCAGAGGACCCCTCCCCTGCCCACCCTGACCCTACACACATAGCACAGAGAGGTGAGACAATGGAATGAGCCTAGGGGCGTTGAGTTGGTTGGGTATCTCGGTTCTGCTTCTGTTTACTTGTGACTCCTTTGCTTCTCTGGGTCTCACTAGCAGGCACTGTCTAACAGCACACCTGACCCTGGGGATGGATGCTCCCTCCAGTGAAGGGAGGTGAGGACAAGGACTACTCAAGAGACAGCTGGTTCCCTTCAAGGGAGGCAGTTCCAACAGCACCTCATGGGTGGTGCCAAAAGGCAGCCCTGCCCAGGCCCAGGGCCTTCAGGGTGTGGTTGTTGATGGTGGTGGTGCCATCAAGTCAGTAACGACTCATAGCGCGACCTTATGCACAACAGAACGAAACACTGCCCAGTTCTGGGCCAACCTCACTACTGTTGCCACACTTGAGCCACTGATGCTGCCACTTTGCCAATCCATCTCACTGGGGATCTTCCTCTTTTTCTCTGACATTCCACCTTACCAAACATGATATCCTTCTCCAGCGACTGGTCCCTCCTGACAATATGTCCGAAGTATGAGAGACGAAGTTTGGCCATCCTGGCCTCCAAGGAACACTCTGGTTGCACTTCTTCCAACACAGATCTGTTTGTTCTTTTGGCAGCCCATGGTACTTTCAATATTCTCCTCCAACACCATAACTCAAAAGCATCAATTCTTCTACGGTCTTCCTTATTCACTGCCCAGCTTTCCCATGCATATGAGGTTATTGAAAATACCATGGCTTGGGTCAGGTGCACCTTAGTCCTCAAGCTGATATCCTTGCTCTTTAACACTTTAAAAAGGTCTTGTGCAGCAGATTTGCCTAATGCAATATGTCGTTTGATTGCTGCTTCCATGAATGTTGATAGTTGATCCAAGAAGAATGAAGTCCTTGACAACTTCAATCTTTTCTCCGTTGATAAGAATGTTGTTTATTGGTCCAGTGGTGAGGATTTTTGTTTTCTTTACATTGAGATGTGATCAATACTGAAGGCTGTGGTCTTTGATCTTCATTAGTATTTTAAGTCCTCTTCACTTTCAGCAAAATTGTATCATCTGCGTTATCATAGGTTGTTGATGAGTCTTCCTCCAATCTTGATGCCATGTTTTCCTTCACATAACCCAGCTTCTTGGATTATTTGCTCAGCATACAGGTTGAATAAATATGGTGAAAGAATACAATCCTGTCGTACACCTTTCTTCATTTTAAACCATTCAGTGTTCCATGCCAGGACCCATTCCACTGGCAGAGAAAGGAAAATAATGTTCCTCCTTTGAACGGCTTCTGTGAAGACAGTAGGGAACCTGGCCCAGGGGAGGGAAGGGATGGGCACTGCAGTCTCCAGAGCTTCTCCTCCACTCCACCTACAGCCCTGAGCAGACCCCTGAGCCGCATGTCCTCCCAGACAGTGCTTGTCTGCTTGTTGGGTGGCCTAAGGGCAGGAAGTCGGTGAACAGGGGAGCCCACCTGAAGTCTATCTCCATGAACATTCCCATATGAGGCCCTGGCCAGCCTGAATGCTCTCCCTCTCCTCAAACTCTTGCTGTCCCCCATCCCCACCCAGAGAATGGCAGCCTCCCAGCCTGGGATATGAGGCAGGAACTGCCCAACAAAAGGTCTGCACCTACTGCCAACCAAGCAGGGCTTTCAGCAAAGCTGGGAAGCTCCCAAACACTCCTCTCTCCCAGGGGTCCTTCCCCAGCTTTTCCAGGTGGGAGGGATTGTTGGGGAAACAAAAGGAGGGGCTCAGAGAAGATAACCGTGGAGTTATCTATGGATTTGTTGTTGGAGTTTTCCCTTCCATCCCCCAAAACAGAGAAAATTGAGTTTAAAGTAAAATCATACATGTGATCACCCTACCAAGTCATGATGGAGAAGACAGGGGTGAGGAGATTATTATTACTGGTGATACCCATTAGAGAGTCATCTTTCTATCACCGATAATAATCACAATATTATAGTACCATAGTCATATAATATCATAACACACTGATGAGTCACATGTAATATTCTATAAGCTGTATGTGTTATAGAACATAAGGAATCCGCTAATATGACATCACACAAAGATGACTTATATATTCCCATGACAGCTGGTACTGCCCAGGGTGAAGGCAAGGTAAGGGGAGCAGTGAGGGGGTGGAGAATGATTCTATACCCAAATCTGACACAAGGCGAGGTCTCCCTCTTCCATTCTCTGGGAGAAAGCGGAAGAGCCAGCTGAGCTTGGGCATCTGCGACAGAGCAGAACTGATGGTGGTGAAATGGGGAGCGGGGAGTTCCATGGGATGTAGGGAGGCCAGTCCCCCCACTTACATGTTGCTCTCTCTACATCTATCTATCTCCATCTAGCACTGGACTCTTCTCCTCCTCGTTCTCTGAGAACAGGGACCAAAGAGAGATGGTTACCGTCAGAGGCGTCCACTCTCCACCCGGTTGTCACCCAGGTCACAAAGGCATGTCTGATTGAGAGCTCTGCAACTAGTGCCGATGGCAGTCCGAGGTTTTCTGGTTAGGGCCTGGCCCCTCTAAGGCTAGAAGCTGAACTGTATCCCACCCACTCCACGGAGAGGTAAGCTCTGAAAATAAGAACCCAGGAACTCAGGCCTTGCTTGTTTTAAAACACTGAGGCCGTAAAGCAGAGAGGCTCCTGGGAGACCAGAGGTAAGGAGGGTGGCCCTGAAACGAGCACTGTGATTGGCTAGAGGATCCTTTCCCACTGCGTGTCCATCCCCCTTCTTTGCACTGCATCTGCTCAGAGTGTGCGTAGTGGGGTCAATGCCCTGGAGATCAGCAATCACACCTCTGCAGATAAGGACAAGCACCCCAACTCCAAGCAGTCGGAGAGAGCTTTTCCTACTTCTCCACAGTAATCCTCAGGCCATAAGTCAACACCCTGGGGCAGCGTTGGATTATATTACCACCCCAGCTGTCCCCTTCCATGACATTGTGCCAGTCCACCACCACCCCAAAAGGGTAGAAACAACACTGTTGAGCTGGGAGTCCAGCTCCTCACTGACCTGATTCTCGGCCAGGGAATTCCCTGGCTCCCTGTCCTCAGGTCCGGGACCCTCCAGGAAGTTGGATGGAACAAGACCCCTTTTTCCATTCAGTTCCCCCTGGGGAAGAGATGCTGGTGAGAATGAGACCAGGAAGAAGTGGACTGCCTCCTCCTATGTTCCCCCAGCCCTGCCCCCACTGTCCCTGAAGCTCCTGGGGGAACATAACTGTCATGGGACATGTCATCTGGACACTTGCCCACCCTCATCTTCCCCCAAGAGTTCTCTGTGAAGGGCCAATGAGGTGGGGTGCAGTGCACCCTCCTATTCTCACATAGTAGAATCCATCATCGTCCATGCCCCCAAACACAGTGATGACATCCCCTGCTCGGAAGGGCAGCTCCGCCTGTGGAGACCAAGAGCAGGTGTCAGGTCCTGGGAGGTCCTGCCATCGCCCAAGTTCGCTTGTGCTCTATCTGAAAGTCCTCACCTCCACGTCCATGTTGGGAGAGCTTTCCCGGGGGTTGTAGTCAAACACTGCCACCATGGGGTGGGGAACTTTCAGGCCAGCAGAGGAGACCGGCTTGGGGGGGCCTAAGGGAGGAGGGAGAGAATGCTCAGAAGTCTCTAGACACTGCCCACCAGTCCTATCATTTGTACTGGAGGCCTGCTGACTCCCATTCTCCACCACCGCACTAGTTGCCTATCCTGGAGAGAAAGCAGAAGGGTCGCATCCCTCCTGCCCAATCTCCTCTGCCCAGTGGCAATCCCTCACCTAGGCAGGGCAGGGCAGGGCAGGGCAGGAGCATCCAGCATTGCTGTGAAAAGAGTGTGCTGAGAGCTCTGCCCCCCACTTCCAGCCTCACCCCAGACCGGGGTGGTACAGGGCAGGCAAAGTGCTGGTCCTCTGACAAAGGATGAGGAGAGGGTGCTCAGAAAACACTAAGCCCAGCTTGGTGGTAAACTGAGGCCCAAGGAGGATAAGGGACATGCTCACGTTGCACAGAATTCATAAACCAGGGCTCTTCAGAGCAAAAGTCATGACTACCCCCCTCCCCCATTCCCATGAGACAGAAGCCTCCCACTAGGCGGGGAGAAGTGCATGAAAGTCTGTTAGTACTCCTGAGATCAGGCAGAGCACCTTCACCCACCCAGCACACAGGTTACCAACATGGAGGGGGTGAGAGTCTCACCTACCTTTCTTGGAGCGGCGGGGCTTTGGGGGAGGCCCAGTTGTGCGGGCTGTGGAGTACACAAGAGGGCCATTTCCTGATCCAGGAAGGCAAGTAGGTGTCAGAGAGAAACTGAGGCAGGGGAGGCGGGGTCAGGACAGTGACTCTGGGAGTTTCCTCAGAATATTTTAAGGACATTCACCCCCAACCCCAGCAAAAAGCCCCAAGGTACACAATGCACCCATGGCAAGGCCACACTTGTCTTAGTATCCACAAGACCCTGAGGTACCCAGTCACTCCAGACACACAAAGTCCTCAGCACGAGCATGGGATGGAACAGGGTGATGGCAGGTGGACACAGCAGGTCATACCTGAGCTCTCAACAAGGACATCTGGAGATAGGTAACCCCGCTGGAGCAACTGCTGCCTCCCCGCAGGACTGTCCGCAGACACCTCTGCCACCATGTTGCAGGGGATGAAGCCCATCCGGCCCCCACCTTCACCCCGATAGAAGCCATCGGCATCCTTGTCCCCATACACCTGGAGACAAAGACAGGAGACCATTCCCCAGGCCTTGAACACCAGCAGCACCATACTTGGGCCAGCAGAACAATGTCTACCTGTCTACTCCCCAACCCACCCCAGACTGGATCTCTAACCTGGGAGTAATAGCAAACTCTCTCTCTCTCTCTCTCTCTCTCTGTGTGTGTGTGTGTGTGTGTGTGTGTGTGTGTGTGTGTGTGTGTGTTAGGTTTAAACCGCCTACCTTGTGGTTAGCAGTTCAGTGCTCATCCTACAACATCATACCAGGACTTCATAAATACTTGGAGGAATAGTAAAAAATAATGCTAACAGTGGGAAACAGTTTCAGTGTGCTATGTGCCAGGGAGTACAAGGACTTTGTATCTATAGAATCATTTATTCCTCAAACAACCCTGTGAGGTAGCTCTAATATTGCCCCATTTTGCCAATGAGGAGGCACAGAGGGGTTAGATAATCTACCCAAGATTTCCCAGTGACAGAGCCTGGATCTAAAAGCAGTTTCCCCCATCTTGACACTGATGGCTCCGGAGGGGAAAGAGGAGGGACAGTTGGCTGGATTTGGGAGTTAAGCCCAGTCACCTTTAGAATCTGCCCCTCCTGGAAGGGAAGCTCCTCTTCCCCAGCATCAGGGTTGGGTGACATTGACACAGGGTCGTAATCAAACAGAGCCACAAAGAGCCTCACAGGTAGGTCCTGGGAGGCGAGCACCTCTTCCGGGGGGCTCCTCAGAGAGGCTGGAGAGAGAGGCAGCATCTCCATGAGCTCTGGGCAAGGGGTCATAGGAGGCCCCTCATGCCCAGCCAGCCCCTTTCAGGCACTCACCCAGCTCACTGGAGCCTGGCCTGGGGGCCCGTGCCCCTCTCCGTGCAGGGCCCCTTCGCCCAGAGCTGTCCTGCCCTCTGGGCTCACCCATATCTACTGCCTGAAAAGACAAGGCAACAGACAGTAGAGGTGACACACTGGCCCTCTGGCTGGCGCCTGCTCCCCAACGCTGCCCCTCCAGCCTAAGCAGCATAGCAGAGCAGGGGCACAACATTCTTCTCTGGAGGGATCAGACACTCCATCATGGGGAATGGGCAGGAAGGGAGGCCCAGGCACCCAGTAGTAGATGAGTGCAGGAGAGGGGACTAAGCTTAGATATCAGGTGTGTTTGGAATGGTGCCTCGTGTCAAAATCAGGGTCAGTGACGTTGGACATGGCATCCCAGTCAGTATCCTGAAGCTTTAACTAGCTAAGCCAAGGACAGAGCTGTCCTGCCTGAGCAGGGGGCTGGCTGGCAGCAACTGGTAACTAGTAGCAACAGAATATTGTGCATCCCAGTTCTGTTTGGCAGAAGCAGCAAAGCGGTGGAATGTGGGTGGGAAGAGCAGGTGAGGGAGCCCACAGGTCCAGCACCACCTCTGCTGATGGAGGCGCAGCGTGGAATGGAAGTGGCTGGTAGGCAGCAAGCACAACCACCAACGGGTGGCAGCAGGCAGGGGGCTGCCCAGGGTGGGAGTGGGCACGGACCCGGGAGTCTGAGTCTTTGGCTCTGCTCATCACACTGTAGCCTCGCCGCTCTGGCTCCCCTTTCTCCCAGCCCGGGGGGCATGGGCAGGGGTTGGGGGCTGAATTGGCCTTCAGAGTCCCCCTGGACCATCCTATGGGCGCCGTGCCCCAGACCTCCCCCTCTCCAGGGTGGCAGGAGTTGGTGATGCTGATGCCCCCACTGCCCTCCTCCTGCTCGTCCTCAGAATCATACTCAATGCTGATTTCCAAACACTTGGGGGACAGGCAGCTAGCCAGGCCAGATTCCAGGGTCCGACCACTGGGGCACTTCCGGGAAAGGGTCAGCTGCCCTCTGCCACCAGTCTCTGGTCCAGCCCTGGTCCCCTCGCCCACAGGGGCACCGCCCCGCTCCCGTGTGGGGCCTGGTCGTCCAGAGGGCTGGGCCCCGACGTTGCCAAGAAGCCGGCTGCAATGTTCACGGGGGTCTGGGGGCCGCCTGCGGTTTGGGGGCTTCTCCGGGGCTCCAACGCCTCTCCTCTGGCTGCTTCCACCAACTAGTCCAGGCACATCCTCCAAGTGGTCCTCAGTCCTGGAAGGCTCAGGAAACAAGGGGCACAAGCCAGAGCCTTGGGGCTGAGCACTTTTGTAGCCTGACCCTAGCAATAGAGGCTCAGGCAGGTTCGGGTCTCGGGAAGAGCAGCCTGCCCCCCGCTTCTCCTCCTCTTCATCATCCTCCTCTTCTTCCTCCTCCTCGGGGATGCTAAAGAGCTTCTTGCTGCAGAAATGCTGGCGGGGCAGCTCCAGGATCTGCTCCAGAATCTCCTCGTCACTGTCGGTCTCACCTGAGTCGGACTGGGGCTGGGGGCAGGGAGCAGCGGAAGAGGCCGCAGGCAAGAGGGCAGGGGTGGGACCTTTGCCTTCAAGTGAGGGTGGGAGCTGGGGGCAACCCCAAGCCTGCCCTCAGTTTCCTTCAGGACCATCTCCCCGCTCCTCCACAATCCTCCCCCACTTCGGGGAAGATGGGGCATGCCCAACATCACCAGGGCAGAGTCCAAAGAAGAATTAGGGGCACACCCTAGGATCAGGCCCTGGAGGGGAACATACAGGGGAGAAGACTGTGCCTATAAAAGCAGTGAGACCCCCCTCCCCAGACTCAGAGCTCCTAACACAAGGACCCTGCTAGCTGAGCACTACATCTGGCAGAGGGGCAGGGGATGCAGAAAAGGACTCCTCCTCTCTCCTTTCTACCCGGGAAGCCAGAGGCCATCCTGGGTCACTTCACACCTGGGCCCCAGCCACACACCTAGAAGGATGCTGGTGCTCGGTGGGGCTGGAGCAGCTGCTGACACAGGGTAGTGGGGCGCTGAAGGTTGAGGTCTAGGGCCCACCAGTCCTTCCCACTCCGTTACCTTGGCCTCGTTCTCCCTGATGCTGTTGCCAGCAACCTGCTTCTGAAAAGAGCAAGGCCTGGAGGCCAGCTCCTCTTCCTCCTCCTCCTCCTCCAGGATGTCTGACAGGTCTGAGTTACGACTGTGGTCCACAAGGGGGGTCACCACATGGAGCCCAAGCTCGGCTGGGTTATCTCTCTGTAAGAGGCAGACAAGGGAGGGCGATGGGAGGGGCAGTGAGGGGTGCTGAGGGCTCTAGGTAGGACCAGCCCTAGTCAGGAAGAAATATGAGTGGTATGCAGATGGCAGGGGAGCCTTCCTGAATCTTGAGGCAAGACAGACCAAGAGGATGGAAGCAAAAATGGAGAGAGACCTGGGAAGAAAAGAACGCCAAATAGACCCACAGCACAGACCAGAGTGGAGAACAAGGGGAAGAGCAACTAGATTCGGGTAGCAGGAATCGGGGGGGTGGCATGGTTTGTCCTCAGCCCTGTACCTCAACACTGGCCCTCAGTCCGGACCCTGTGTCTCCTTGGCTGGCCTCGATACACGGTATCCGATGGGTCGGGGCTCCCTGGGTGGAGCAGGGCACTGGGCAGGCCTCTCCTGTGGCCCACTGAGCCTCTTCCAGAGCTAGTTCAGGAACTGTAGAGCCAGGGCCTCTCTCGTCCACTGTTGGCTTGCTGACCCTCTGTTCCTCCAAGACGCCCGCTATACCCACCTCCTCCTGCAATGGTAGGCACTGAGGAGTGGTCCTAAGCCCGGGCCCTTCTCCCAACCCTACCAGTTCTTCCTGGCTCACACAGCCCAGGGTACCTGGGAACAAGATACTGGAGGCTCCTCTTGGGATTCTCTTGATGCCTCACTGAGAGGGCTTGCTGAGGGGACCTCTGAGGGCTCTGGAGTTCCATGGGGGTCAGGACACCAGAGGGGAAAACTAGGGTCTCCAAACCCTGGAGAGGCTGGAGCAAAGGGTGATCTGGCCTCCAGGTCTGGTCTGGGTGAAAGGCAGGAAACCCTGGCTGGCAGGCAGGCCAGAGCCAGAGCTGGGGCTACAGGGACCGGAATGGAATCTGCTGACTCGCCGTGAGGTGACATGGTTCGCACGGTCACCTCGCGGCACACTTGCAGCAGCTGCAGCTGCGACAATTCCACCAGCACACTGCCTGCTGTGGGTGACGTTACCTCCATGATCTGCAGTGAAGAGGGAGAAGAGGCTGGGAAAGGGAGGCTGAGATGGACTAGCGGGGGCACAAGCATAGCACGGGCAGCTGCCCTGTGCCGCGATGCTAAGCTTTCTGGAAGCCTGTCTCCTCTCAGCCTCCTGACCACAAGTGTTGGGTTAATTTTCGAATCTGTCATCTAATGCCGAAGTGTATGCCCTTAGTCAATCTGTTACACCGTGCCCAAACACCAGGGATTGGGCACCTCTGTGTCAGGCCAAGAGACTAGGCAAGGTAGGCAGAGGCGGGATGCAGTAGGTGGGCAGTACCTTCTGCCCATCAGCGTAGATGGCGTAGCCTGTGACCCGGACACCATTGGAGGAGCCTGCAGCATCAATGGTGACTGGAAGCCAGCTGATGATCAGGATTCCCGGGGAGGGTCCCTGCTCAATTTGCACATCAAGCGGAGCATCAGGTGGGCCTGGAGGGAGGGATACAAGGCCTAGTGATGCCCAATAATGATTCCAGCCCGATTTGCCCTGTCCCTGAAAATGCAAAGAGCAGATCTCCCTTGCCACCAGCCTCCAGGTGGTATGGACAGTACACCCCCAGCCCTCTGTGCCCTGGCCTGCACACCTGCTGGGAGGGTGGTGAACTGCAGGGTGGCTGCTCTCTGCTCCGGCCTCTCCCAGTCTGCTTCCCGGGACCCTCGGGGTAGGAGCTGAGCCTCTACTCGGGCCTGGTAGAGTGTGCCAGGCCGCAGGTTGCAGAAGGTGGCCCAGTAGATACTGGGGCGGGCAGGTGGGCACTCTTCCCCATTGAGGTAGATGGCATGGGCCAAATTGCTATTGCCGGGCACCCAGGTGATCTCAGCAGACGTGGCTGTCAGTCGGTAGATCCGAAGCTGGCTAGGCCCGACCCCAACCTGGGCACCCACAGCCAGGCAACAACGCAGGGGGTCAGAGCTGCCCTGGCTAGTCAGGGCCCGCACAGAGACATGGAGAAGGCCGGCCCTCAGGTCCAAGTTCTCAAGCACGGCCTTGGGGGGTGCCCCGGGTCCCAGAGCCTGGTGCAGCTCTCCGTTCACACAGATATGATAGCCGAGCAGGTCCACTTGTTCAGGGGGCGGCTCCCAGGCTAGCACCATGCTGTGGGTCAGCTGCTTGAGAAGCTCCAGACGGCGGGGATAAGGCACAGCATGGGACTCACCAAGTCCCTCTGGGGGTGGACTCAGGCTGAGCTCATCTCCCACATCCTCCTCCTCCAGTTGGGGCTGGCACCGTCCCCCGCTGCTCTGGTCCCCACTGCTGCTGCCCCCACCACCTCCACTCCGGAAGCTGAGTTCAGGGCCGGAGCTGTGTGATAAATCAGCCAGCTCCAGAGGGAGAGAGGTCAGGAGGTCGTCATCAGACACACGCTCTACAAAGTTAGAGGGGACCAGGCCCCTTCGGCCATCCATGAGTTCCCCTAGCAGAGGGCAGGCAGGGAAGGACAGGGATCAGGAAACAGAAAGTTGAGAAAAAACCTCACCATTAAATTCATTTCAGTACTGGTCAGGGGCTGCTCCCAATCATGTGATTCATATCAACATTTACCTGTCAGTGCTTTTAAAGGGCGAGAGCAATCAAAATCTGGATTAGGGAGTTACAGTAATTTTTTGTGGCTATGAGTAGTTTGTGGCTTCCAGTTCATAGTGAACCCTACTGTTACAGAGCAGAGCTGGTCCACAAGGTTTCAAAGCTGTAACTTCTTAGAAGCAGGTCGCCAAGACTTTCTTCTGAAGTACCTCTGGGTAGGTCCAAACCACCAACCTTGGTTTAGAAGTCAAGTGCCACCCAGGAACTGTCCAACAGTGCCTCTTAAATTCAAGTATGAATTTAAGCTGGAGATTTGTTCAAATGCAGGCTCTAATTCATTAGAGCTAGTGGAGTTAAGATTCTATGTAACATGATTCCAGGTGATGCTATAAGAATATAGGAGATGCAAGCGTGTAGAGAACTGTCCATGTTCTAAGGAAATGTCAAACCCTTTTTTTTCTTTCTTTTAAGATAAGCACTGGACTGCTAACCACAAGGTCAATGGTTCAAACCTACCAGCTACTCCTCAAAAATCCTATACAGGGTTGTCATGAGTCAAAACCGACTCAACGGCACTTAACAATAACAACATATGAATAAAACAAGGATGGCAATAATGGTAACAGCTGTTGAAGCTAGGTTATGGATCTCTAGGTACTCAGTGGATCATCAGCTGCTCCCCGGAAACCCTATACAGGGTTGCTATGGGTCGGAACTGACTCGACGGCACTTCACAACAACAAGTGGACTATTTAACTTTGCTGTACATCAGCCCTGGTGGTATAGTGGTGTGAGGTCAGCAGTTCGAATCCACCAGGTGCTCTGAGGGAGAACGAGGAGGCTTTCTGTAAAGATTTACAGCCTCACAAACCCTACGTCGGTCACTATTGAATATGAATGAACTTGATGGCAGTGGGTGGGTATATTTAAAATTGGGGGAATAGTGCCAAGATGAGAAATCAGACTCTGACTGTGAAGCTCCTATGGTGGGATTTTACATCCCTGAGGAGTAGGGGAGGGGTGGAAACCAGCATGCACAGGGAAAGGAGAGCAACCATCTTGTCAGGGTGAGGGAAAGATTAAGTGCCAGAGAAGTCACCTGTGGGTTCTAGAGTGGATTAGGACCCACTGGAGATGTACGTGCAAGGAGCGTGACCTGGCAGCCAACCTAGGCTGAAGCCAAACGTAAGGCTGTTACGTGGAGTCAGGGCCCCAGAAGAGTTGGCAATAACACTTGAGGTTGTTTGTTTGAAGGATGTCAAGGAAGAAGAAAGTTGGCAACAGCATGTCGTATCACAGCCAATTTGTGGGAAGGACAGAAATTCCCAGAGAACAGCCAAGCTGGTGGCTGCTGCGCCTCACCGGGAGAAAAGATAGGATGTCTGGCAGAGCTTAGGGCCGAAGAGTGAGACAAGACAGTTCTTAGCTGCAGGGAGGCCTTGGGGTTTCCCCAACAGTAACGGGTTTTTTCTTTCTCCTCTCACTCTGCTGATGGTAGGAGAAGAAAGATGTGAGAAATTTTGAAAAATGAAAACTAGGTAAGATAAGGGCTGTAGTGGGTTGGATGGTGGCCCCCCCAAAGATACGTCCACATCTTAATCCTTGAAACCCACGAATGTGACCTTATTTGAGAAAAGGGTCTTTGCAGATGTAGTTATTTAAATGATCTCAAGATCATCTTGGATTACCCAGGTGGGCCCTAAAGCCAATGACAAATGTCTTTATAAGAGACACACAGAGGGGAGGCCCTGAGAGAAGGGGAGGCAATGCAACCACAGAGGTAGAGACTGGAGTGATGCAGCCACAGAACATGGAACCCCTGGAACCCCTGGAGCTGAGAGAGACAAGGAATGGAATCTCCCCCTAGAGCCTTTGGAGGGAGCACAGTGCTGCTAACATTGTGTTTTTGGACTTCTGGCCTCCAGAACTCTGAGAGACTATAGTTCTGGTGTTGACACCACAAGCTTTGTGGTGATTTGCTACGGAAACGCTGAGCTGTGTGAGATTAAAGGTAGGTGTCTTATCACTAAACTCACCTACAGCCCTGCAGGCCTAAAGCTGAAGCATACACTCTGGAGGTTCATTCCACCAACAACTCCGGTGGGTCAGGCATAAATGAAGCGGTCACTTAGCTAAATGTTAATGATGAATGCAACAAACAACCTCCGGCTGTCTACATCCTTTTAAATCTATCCCAGACTGTACAGTTCAAATTCTAGTAAATTATGATTAATTAATATTTATGATTTTGTTGATTCCCTCCCCCCAGAAAACAAACTGGTTTTCTTTTTCATAAAAATAGCATAGTTTACCTGCTATATAATCCAATTCTCTGTAATTCATAAAAATAGTATAGCTTACTTGCTTCATAATGCAGTTCTCTGTAATTCAACCCTATGGGAGTTTAGCTGTGTAGACCACACAGTCAGAGCAGATACCATCATTCCAGATGTCCACTCAAATAATAGGCATAGGCCCAGGGAAGAGGAGATGCACAGATTCTGAAGGCCTGGCCTTACAAACCCAACGCTTTGATGTTGTAACCACAGACCTAACGCCTTTCCTAAACTCCACACAGGTACACAAAAGTGTACCTGTCATCATGACACCCATACGGACTTCATCCTGCTCCTGTCCACACCTCATCTCAATCTCTACACAGTGTCACCCTCCCCTCTGTTAAACAATGGGGGGGGCGGGCGGAGGTTCCCACAGGCAATCCTGGGCATGCCCTACTGCTGTTGCCTACTCTCTGTAATGGAGTCCTGCCTGGTGAACCCCCAGTTCCTGACAGGAACTTGAGATCTGCCCTGAAACTCAGCCCCTGCCTGGGCCCTGGGCTAACCACATGGGAAGACCCTTTCCTGGCATCTTGGTCCCTCTTCTCCACACCCGACTGGAGTCCAACACTGAATCTATGTTCCATGCCTGGCTCCATGCCAGGCCTGCAAGCACCAAAATGAATTTAGCTCCAATTCCCTGTGAGTATGCCTTGGGCCATGTGTAGAGCCAAACCCACAGGCAAACTAGTTGCTTCCTCCTCAGACCCCTTTCTTTCCCTTTCCCACTGGCTGCTGAGGTCTCTGGATGCCTTTTGGCTGAGTCTAAAAAGTGGTGGTCAGCTGTACATGCTGGGGAGAGGGTATGGATGGATGGAGGTCTTTGGAAACACAGGCTCTGAGGCAGGGGCACTACCTTCCTACCTTCAAAAAAGCCATCTTCGTCCATGTTGCCATAGATGTAAATGTACTCGCCTGCAGTCAGCGGAAGCTCGGCCTCTGGATTCTCATTGGGGCCCTCAAAGGGATTATAGCTATAGGGGGAGGCAAGAGGAAGAGGAAGGCAGTGACTACATCCCACTTCCATGCCTTGTCCTCTCTCACCCGCTGCATCAGGCTTGTATGGAAACGTGGTTGTCTGTCCATAGCAAAGCATATTATAACTGTGAACTGTGCCATCTTGGCCCAAATAGGTTAGCGCACATGTTCAACAAGGGTTTCTATAGCCACCCCCCCAATTCTAACATATGGTCCTAGTGCTGGGGGTGGGGGCAAAGGTGAGGGGCCCACCTGTAACGTGCTAGGAAGACTTGGATCCTGGCTCCTCCCCTGATGACCTCAGGTACTGCTGGGAGCAAGGAGACACTGTCTGCCTCCAGCTCCTCCACCTCACTGGCTGTGTCCACCTGGGGGTAAACAGAAAGGGCTGGTCCTCTCTAGGGCCCAGGACCAAAGACAACATGGGCAGGTGGCCAGGAGGAGCCTGAGGAGGGCCCATTGCCTGGGAGAAGGGCAGTGAGCACATACTGGTCAAGGCCGATAGCAAGGAGCACAGGATGCTTCCTAAGTCACTGCCTAGGCTGGCAGCTTCATGCCCTAGGAAGGGAAAGAAAGTGGGGTTGCCTGGAACCCTACAGCCCAAGCCAGCTGTGAGAGGACTAACCACACCATGGCTGGTATGGGGAATGGGTGTCCGACATCAGTTTGGCTCCTCAAGCTGACAGGCAGTAAAGCAGCCCACCTGTAAAGAACTGGAGGACAAGGGGCAGAGGGAACTGAAGAAGTCCTTGCCCCTCATCTGTGAAAGTGTTCTGCGGCTCAGTCTTGGAACTCAACTTCCTGTCCACTTGCCTGGCCCATACCTGGGGGCACCCCTGCTTCTCTGAGCCTGGTTCAGATTTACAGGGCCAGCCAGAGGAACAATCTTTTCCTCTCTGCCAAAGGGGACTGAGGTATAGCCAGGGGCAGCCCCTCCATAATGGCAGCCAGTGTCAGCAGTACCATTCTATCACAGGAGGGGGCAGTAGAGGCCTAATGCTGTGTTCTACCACCAATGGCAAGGTAGGATACCAGGGCTGCTACGGACCTGCCCCCTCCGCTCTGGGGTTTGGGAAGTGACCAGAAGACAGTGAGCAATGTTCTAGAATGTGTAGTAATAGTTGTCATGTGGTTAGTTTCTTCTGTGTGCATGCCATACTAAGTGAGGCCCTTTTTTGTATTGTTCATGTTATCCTCAAAACTTTGTAAGACAGACTTTATTAGCTCCAACATTCATATAAGGAAAGGAAACCAAAGCCCAAAAGGGGTCAGGGACTTACTTAGGACAAAGCTGGGATTTGAATTCTCAAACCTGTGCTCTTTCCCACAACCACCTGCTTCTACTACAGACGTCCTTATGAACAGTCTCATTATGTGGATCCTGGCGCCAAAGTGTCTCCCTCCATCCAGCCCAGGACTCTAGGGCATCCCTGAGCCCCAGAGGGGTGGAGCCAGGTGGCCCCAAGGTGGGACTTGCAGGCCGGCCCAGAAGAGCAGAGATGGAACACACAAGGAGGAATTTATGGTCTGCCTCTACCTTTCAAGTTGGGACCCAACTTCTGGGGACCCCAGAAGAGGTTGGCAGAAGTTCTGGTAGCAGACTTCCCTTTGCCCTTTTCCAGAGGCAGTACTAGAACCCCAAGTTCCCTCCCCAGCACTGACCTCAGGCGTAGGGCACGACTTGGGGCTGTTGTGGATAGGCTCCGAGCGAGAGGAGTTGGAGAGAGATTCTGCCTTCTTAGTCATCCTTCTAGGGGCCCCAGCAAGTGTGGCTGAGGCAATTTCAGAAGACTTTGGGGCACAGCGCCCTGGAGAGCCCGGAGGGAGGTCAAGGTCTAAAGAGAAGATGGCACGTGGGCTGGGGGCCTGTGGCCTGAGGAGGGACCAGGGAGATAGGGTGGAGCTTCTTGGATACACGGGTCAAGCCCTCCATAGCCAAGTTTCCTTGTAAGAAGGAAAATGCTCGGGGGAAGGGGCTTGTACGTTTAGGTAAATGTAATTTGCATACATGATTTCACATGATCCTCATAGTCCCTTGGTCAAGTGCATTTAATTCTTCCTGCCTTAAGAGTTTAGGAAACTATGGCCCATTGACTATAGTCAGTGGAGCTGGGATCACCCAAGCTCATCCTGCCTGCTACTGACCCCTAGTGCCCACCAACTCCCAGCTGTGACCGTAGAGGTCTTGTTGGAAGGAGAGGAGCAGTTGTTTGAGATGCCTGGGCCCAGACTCAGAGAGTTATCCTTCTGGGCTCTGTTTCCCCGCCACTGAACCCTGGTTCTTGTCAGACATAGCTCCAGTGTATTGTGTGACCTTGGCTGAGATGCTTGAACTCCCTGTTCTGTACAATGGGTACCCACCCTTCCAAAAGGCCCAGGGCTGGGAATCCCAGACTAAAGTCACTGAGATCTACTGTACCTTTGGAGCAGATCTGGGACGTGGAGCAGCAACAAGGGGGTGGTAGACGATCCCCAAGGGCACTGCAGCCCAGAGCAGAGGTGAGCAGATCCAAAGGCCCAGGGTGCAGACGGAAGGCCTGGAGCTCCTGTGCCAAGAGGCTGAAGCGCTCAGTTTGGCTGCGGCATTGCTCCTCAAGCTCTCGAACCCGGACCTGGGCCAAGACCCACGATGAGGCCAGAGCCCAGCAAAGCCGCCCAGGCCCGTTCCTGAGCACAGGGCTTCAGATCACAGGCACCCAAGCCCCAGACCGGGGGCCCAACCAACCTTGGCCTGGCTGCTCCTGACCTGTGAAGTCTTGGGGCTATGGGACCTCTTCATCCCAACCCTCCTCCAGAGCCAACCTAGGCCGGCCTCACACTCTCCATGCCCTCAGCCCCAGGTCAGCAGCAGTCACTTCCTGCTTTGGGCTGCTTTCTAGGTCAAAAGGGCTCACTCCCACCCCTACTGCCATCACCAGTGTCACCTCAGGAGTTTCTCAGCCCCATGGCTCATCACCCTCCCACAATAACCCAAATCCCTGCTCTCCAGAGGTGGGACAAGATACTCCACAGGGGATCTAGGAACATCTTTGTGACAGAAACAGGCCAATTCCCAAGAATTTTTCTCAGGGATCAGGAGAGCCCCAGCCCTGGCCAGTCTCAGGAGAATCATGGGTTGGATTGTGGTGAGCGTCCTCATGGTCTGAATGACTCAGATCTGGAGGATGGAGGACCCCATGTCTGCCAGGCAGAGGCCCACATGTCCTGCAGGGACCCAGGCCATCTAAGGATTTGCAGGTTTATCCCCCTCCTCTGATGGACATGAGACTCAGGAAGAGATGAAGTGCAGGCAGCATGGAGCAATATGGAGGAGGGGATGCCCAGGGAGCTTGGAGTCAGAGGGATAAAGAGGTTATACCTGCATGGAATCCAAGGTAGACTGTGGCAGGAAAGGAAAGCAGAGAGGAGGTGAGAACCCCTAGTCTGTAGGCCATTAATCCAGACAGAGACAACCAGGCTCCCTGGGCTGACTGAGAAGTCCCTAAATGGAAGGGTATTTTGGAGTAAAGGCAGTCTCTTAGGGGTGGGCTGCCTTGGGAAACTGCTGCCACCAAACTCAGGAGCCCCCTGGCCCAGTCATGCCCCAACCTGAGAAACAGACAAGGGGATTTCTCAGGCCCTAAAGAGTTTAACGTAGTGGTTACGAATCGGGCTGCGTAACTCAAGGTCAGCAGTTCGAAACTACCAGCTGTTCTTCGGGAGAAAGATGAGGCTTTCTGCTCCCGTAAAGATTTACAGCCTTGGAAACCCTGTACAGGGTCGTTATGAATCAGAACCGATTCCATGGCACATAACCACCAAAGAGTTTAAGCCTCTCTAGAAACCCCACACCTCCCACACACAGATACACATGGCCTATTCCAGTTTTATCTAAAGTTCCCTGCCATTCCCCCAAGTGACAGAGTTGGTGGCTATCTTTGAAAAGGACCCTACCTCCAGCAGCTGGACAGCCCCTTCATGCTCCCTCTTGGCTTCTACCTGGGCCTACAAGAGGGAGGGGACAAAATGCTGGAGGGTAAGTGGAAGGTGGGAGGGAGGGCAGGTAGGAGGAACCAGGAAGGGGGTGGGAGGTGAGAAGGAGAGAGGGAGAAAGGAAGGGAGGCTGGGAGTAGGAGAGGCTGAGGAGCTGTCTCCTCTGAACATCCACCTTGGCCAGAAACAATAGGAAAGAAGAGATGGGGCCATCTACTGTTTCCCACTGTCTGGGACAGCCACCCTCCTGCCTTCCCTCCTACTTCTCTGGATGCTATTTCTGAGCTTCTTGGGCCTGATTTGCCTCTTCTGCTCCATGTGAACATTAAACGGTTCCAGGACACAGTGTTGGACCTGTTCTATACCACACCCTCCATCAAGGTGCTTAAACCCAAAACCTCAGTTTCATCCTTGAGTTTTCCCTTTCCTTCAAGGTGGGATGACACAGAAAATGGATGACAGAGTAGGGACTCAACTCTTATCCCACAATGAGTCTTGCTGATTTAGTCTCCAAAATATATTTCAAATCCACCCACTTGTTTCCACATCTATGGTCTGCACCCCAATCCAGAGCATCATTGTCTCCCATCTGGACCACTACAACAACAGCCTCCTAGCACCTAGTCACGTGCTTCCATGCCAGCTCCCCAACTCATCCTCCACACTACTCCCAGAGTAATCTTGCCTGTATAGTTTCTGAGGAGTGGCTGGTGGGTTTGAACCGCCGACCCTGAAGTTCAAACCAACCTTGTGGTCCAGTGCTTATCCTACAGCGCCACACCAGGACTCCAAAATTATGAACAGGATCATGCTGCTACCCTTCTAACTATGCACAGAATAAAATCTCCAGTTATTTCCTTGGATCCTAAATCTGACATGATCAAGCGCTTGTCAATTTCTGCTAGTCTGTCCATCCCCGATTTTACTGAGTATTCTAGCCATGCTGTTCTCAAACACTCCGAGCTCTTTACTGCTGCACAGCATTTTAACTTCTATCCCCCATTCTCAGAGTGTTCTGCCCATAGCTCTCATGACTGGTGCCTGCTTGCTCTTCAGGAATTAGCTAAATTGTCACCTCCTCAGAGAGGCCTTCCCTGACCAAGTGGCTCATCACCCCCCTCTCAGTCATCCTCTGTCATATCACCTTGTTCATTTCCTCCACTGCACTGATCAGGGCTGAAATCCTCTCAGTCCTAGATCCGATGATGTGTGGATTGGTCAGGAACCTCGTCTTTGTTCACCACTCTCTCCCCAGTGCCTAGCATAGTGCCTGGCACATAGTGGGTGCTCAGTAAATGCTTGTTGGATGACTGGATGACTAAGCTGGGATCCAAAAGCCTACCACCCTTCCCTCAATCCTGCCTCCCCACCTCCCCACCTGCTGCAGCCTCCGGACCTCCTCCTGCTTCTCCTGCAGGCTGAGCCGGGCCTGCTCATGCGCCACCTCTAGCTGCTGCCTCCGCTGGGCCACCTCCCGCATGTGCTGAAACACAAGAGCCTGAGTCAAGGCCAAAGCCTCCACCCCACTATATCTATAGGAGATCTGAGAGCAGTACCTCGGATGCTGCCTGTCTCTATTCCTCTATGAAAAAGGAAACTGAGGCTGGAGACCAAAAAAATGCTATACTAAGATCCCACAAAAAGTGGGATCCCACAAAAAGTGGGACCAAGACTGCATCCTCTGACCTCATGGAAATATCTCACTGTCCCCTTTTCTCCCTGTGCCAGGGACCAATGCCCTCTCCCCCACCTACACAGTTCCCTTACCTTCAGCACGTGCTCCAGGCTCTCCAGCTTGCTCTGCAGGCCCTGACTCTTTCGAAGGGCCGAATCCCTCTCCTCTGTCACCCCCAGAAGCTGGCCCCTTAGCTCGGCATTCTCCCACTCCACCTAGAGAGGGGTGTTTCAGGGAGCTGAGTGTGTGAGCTTTGCCGCTGCCTACCTCTCCTCTCCCCCCCCACCCCCCACTCCCTTATTAGGAAGAATAGTATCCTTCATGCCCTAGCCCAGTTTGGAGTGCAAAAGGAAGTGTCTCACCAAGGGGGAGGGGTTCTGCAAGAGTCCAGGCCCCTAAAGCACCTGGGGCAGAGTAGGTGGTACCTGCTCCTTCTCTGTGGCTTTCCCACTGAGTCGAGAGTTCTCCTCCACAAGGCGGGCATTCTCAATCTGAACTTCTTTCAGCTGAAGTTCCTGAGAGAGTAGAAACGCTCTGGGGAAGGGACCTAGCACCCACACTCCTCCTCTCCCCACACAGAATACCCTGCCCACCAAGTTAATACCCACCCACCCCCACCCACCTACAACCTGCATCGGACAGGAAAAGAGAACCCAAGAGTGAGAAAGAAAGTGCTTTCTTGGGGGCAGGAGGTCAAGCTGGCTGCTGGCTCTTGGAAGCTCACCAGCTCCTCACATCGCCTCTGCTTCTTTCGGGTTTCCTGTTCCAGGCTCTCACATTTCTTCCGCTTCTTGCTGAGCTCTGACTCCTATGAGGGTCACATGGGTCAGCACCCAGGGCTCCTCAGGTAGGAAGGCCCATCTGCCCATTGCAGGTCCCCTCCAGCCTTTGGCCTGGGCACTTACCAGCTGCTGCACCCTGTGCAGTTTCTCAGGCTCCCCTACAACCACCTGTGGGTTGTCCACATCTTCCTGGGGTGTGGCCTGCAAGTGCCCAGGAGTTAGGGGCCCAGAGCAGCCTGCTCAAGCCCAACTTGTTTGTGGGAGGGTGCCACCTTTTCTCACAGTCAGCAGGGGGATGGAGGCACTATCTGCCCACACACCACTACCTGGCATCCCATCATCTCCAACTGATGTTCAAGTGCCAAGGATGGCCCTGTGTCCCAAGTCATGAGTGTTTTGAGATCCTGGGACCCACGTGTGTACTGGGAAGCAGGTCCCTTATTGAGGCCACAGCTTTCCCTTTTTAGCTTGCAGCGGCCAGCCCCCCTCTGCACTCAATAACTATCCTAGGTGTCCTTCGATGACTGGCAGAGAATTCGGAGGCTGTCTGGGCCCAGGAGACATGGAGGTGTTTCCAGAGCTGGAGTTCTGGAGCATTCAGATCTGGGCCTGTATACTAGGGCAGTGAACACCTGACCAGACCCTCCTCCTGGCTTCCCCCACGCCCCTGCCCCATCTTCCATTTATCTTTGAGGGAGGACAGAGCTTGATATGAGGTGCATCTCCCCTTTGTGGGCCAGCCACAGGGGCACAATGAAAACAAGAAGCACCCCGCACCTGGGACCTTGGTCGCTATGGGGCCCTATCTCCCACCCATCTTCCCAGAAGATGACAGACCTAGATGCTGCCCAAAAGAGAGGAATCAGACCCCTAAATTCTGAGGCTCCGCAGGGGGGCCCGACGCCCTCGGGACAGGAGCTGCCTAAGCCACATGCCCCATGAGGGTCCCCATACCTGGAGCAGGGGCGGTCAAACCGCCGCCCCCGAGGAGCATGGGCGGGCCTGGGTGGCCTGGCGGGCGCTGCAAGGGGCGTCCCCGCGCTACCGCGGCGGCGGGAGGAGGCGGCGCGGGCTGGGCCCCCAGCGGCTGCTAGGGCAACCGGGGATTTGCGGACGGGCCATACCACTGGCTGTGCGGCAGGGGCGGCGGGGCGGGCCCTGCGGGGTGCAGACCCACGGAGAGCAGAACTCAAGATGCCCAGGGCGGGCGCGGCGCAGGTAAAGGAGCGGAGATGAGTGGAGAGAACCCTGCCCCCGGGATTGGGCGAGTTCCTCAGACCCAGGGAGTGCGCATCCGTCACCCTGTCGTGCAGGGGAAGATTCCAGAGCCACCCTCAAGCCCCGGTCTACACACACCTGCCCTGGAGCTTGCTCTCACCTCTCCCGGGGCCCCGGGGGCGGGCGCCCCTGCTGGGGCCGGGACAGCAGGGGCCGGGAACCGGGGCGGCGGGGGCGGCTCCTGCTGGTTGCGCAGGGCGATTTGCCTTTGCAGCCGCAGCACCTCCCGCTGGGACTCGCGCAGAAGACGGTCGATGTCCCGCACGTGGAGCCACTGGGAGCCCTCCTGGGGTGGGGAGACGTGGAGTGGAGTCAGGCCTAACGTCTGTCTGCCCTACTCCATCCCCCAGGAGAGCGCGCCCTCCTCCGTGCTGGAGGGCTCGGGAGCGCGGGAACACGCATATTCTTGCATGCATACATGCCTGGCCATATGTGCTTGCATCTACAGCCACAAGCCTCCGCCAGCGCATGTGAAGGCATCCACAGGAATAGTAACTAATTTGCTGGGCAGGCACATGAAATGCCTGATAAAATACTCGTATGTGTGGGTTATAACAGCCAAGCTCACAGGCGCACGGCTTCAAGCCTGGGGCACAGAAATCCCCAGGTCTGGGACTCCTACAAGGCTCCACTTGCTTCAGTTCAAGCTCCTTCTCCTAGCTCCCACCTGGGCCGTTGCCAGGGGAACCTACTCCCCAGAAGCCTCCACCTTCTGGCTTCATTTGCATCTTATTAACATCTCATTCACATCCTACTTGTTAGGCGGGCGGGCGGCTGTGTGAAGGGCTGAGCTGCATGGGGGTGACCAGAGGCCCCTTGCACCCACGCACCTTGCCGGCCAGGGTGAGCCTGGCCTGCAGCTCCCTGCACTCCCGCTGCAGGGCGACAATCTGTTTGTCCTTGGCCAGCAGGGCGCTGGCTGTCTCACTGAGGTCCCGGGCTCGCTGGTGGGCCAGAGCCTCCTGGCACAACTCCAAACTGGCCCCCAGGCGGGGAACGGGGACACTCACCTAGCCAGAGAAGTAAGGCCAGCGGTTATCACTGAAGGACAGGGACCCTTTGCCTGTTCCTCAGCTCCTCCCAAAGCAGAGTTTGGGAGGAAAACCTGGAAGTGTGGCCTCCTGCGTCCACCCTGTGTCTGGCGTCTCAGGGGACCAGCAGCCTCATATAACCCCATCCTGGCAGTCCCCAGGGATGAAAGGGTTAACTTCACAACCTAGTTTAGGCCCGAACCAGGCTGCTAATTCTGGGCTGTCACAGTGATGGGCCTTCATCCCAGCCTCCAACAGCTCTACACCCTGAGATGAGCTCAGCGAGACTGCAGCCAGCATCAGCACGTGGTAACCCAGAATTCTGCTCCCTGACTGTTCGGGAGCCTCCCCACCCAGCTCTTCCCTTCCCGGGTAACTCCAGAAATTGGCCAATATATTTGTCCTTCTTACACCTGGGTCCCTGGGTTCCTGCTTTCCTGGGTGCTTAGAGTCGATGACTCCGAAGCCACAGCCCCTCAGGGCCACCGCAGCCCCCCTTTTCCCTGTCACCCAGTCCCTATCCAGCAACCTCACATGCTCACCACCCTCAGGTTAGTCTCCTGCAGCTTCCTCGCCCTCTCTTCCAGGCGCTTGGCAATGACCGCCAGCTCGGCATTCTTCCGCTTCAGCCTTCGCACCTTCTCCTCCGTCTCGGGGAAGCTGCTCTTTCTCTGACAAGGGTCAGGCAGAATGGGGTACATGTGGGGAGTACTCCCAGACTTCCTCCTAGCTACCTAGTCCCTGGGCGAGAACCCTGTGCTCACGGCGGAGTCCTCAACAACTCTAAGCAGGGTTCAGCCTCTTGGGTTTTAGAATCATGTTGCCTCCATGTAGCTGAGCTACATGGAGGTATGTATGTTCATGGGGTAAGGAGAGGACTGAAGCAGAGGGCCAGGGTGTCTGAGTCTGCCCTCCCCAGGTTCCAGCCAGGACTCGGGCTCCACTCTCCCAGCCTCACCAGCATCTGATTTTCCTCCTTCAGGACGGCACAGCGCTGTTGCAGCTCCCCCAGAGCCCTCAGCAGCTCCAGCTTGGGCCTGTCCCCAAAGCCCGTTTTCAGCTTGGCCTGGCATGAAAAGGAGGTGGCACCCAGTCTCAGGAGTTCCCCCCCAACACACACTCCTAGTCAGAATGCTTCCTGTGGTAGCTCTGCCTGTCTACTGTCAGGGAACCCAGGGGCAGGAAGGTTCTCCCCACGAAACCCAGAGAAGCACAGGGAGATGGATATCTAAGAGAAGTTGCTTCATCTGCACCCAGGGGTCCTCCCTGCTACCCTCTGACTCTTCTCCCCCTGCCCTCCTCCTCCTCCTCCTGGAAATGCCAGTTGGAGCTCCCATTCCCACCACTCCAGGCTCTTCATGGCCCCTGAATCCCTTTCTATCCCCCCAAATCCCTGCTCCCTCCATCTTCTAGGGGAGACACTTGCCCAAAACCTGGCCTTCCCTTGCTCAAACCTTGTTCAACCCAGCCCTGAGCCCCTTCCCTAAATCTTGTTTCCTTCAAATTCCAATTCCGCTGTACATCTCCACATCCCCCTCCCCCAATATACTCAGACCCCAATGACAGACAGACAGAAACTCATAGAGGAGATGCAGACAGACTCTCAGAGAGACAAAGGGGGAGGAGGCAAGGACAGGGCCAGATGTAGGCAGACAAGCAAGAGAGAGTCAGAATGACAGACAGGTGGAGAGAAATGGAGCCCTTAAGATGAGTGTCCAAAGAAGGGAGGGCAGACAGTCACAGAGACAGCCACAGACAGAGCCAGGTCAAGAAGAAAAGAGATGCCCTCCACATGCCTTACCTTAAGGAAAGTCTCTGCCACCTCATCCTCCAGCTTTAGGTAGCCGGGTCCCGGGCTCTCTGCTTGCTGCCCCAGGACAGGCGGCCCCACCAGTGTCCCTTCAGAATCAGTGCCCTCCACAGGCCCGGGGCTCCGGGTTCTCTCAGGCTCTGAACTCTCCTCAGGCCTTGATTCTCCAACCTGCAGAGCTGCCGGAGTATCAGCAATACTTGGGGCTATACTGCCAGGTTCACCCCCCTGGCTTGGTGTCCATCTCGGCCAGGCTGGTATTGCCCACGACTCCATGGTTCCGGGGTCCCCAGGCCGTGGGAAGGATGTCAGTTGCTCCATAGTACTGCCAAGGGACCCCAAGATCTGAGCTGGGGTACATTACCCAGCCAAGTGGGGGGTCTGGCGAGGGTCATGCCAGGCCAGAATCTGTCCCCTCTGAGCTAATAGCTTTACCGAGGCTCCATCGATGTTAACTGAGCTCTTCCTCATCCACGATGGGAGGCTGTAGAAGGAGTCGAGGCTGCGGAAGCTGGAGCCGGGTTTGCCAGCTATGTTGGCTTGAGGCTGTGTGTGTATGAGTGTGTGGAGAAGGGAGGGTGGCCCTGTGGGGGCAGGGAGGATGTGCCGCCGAGGCCACTCACAGTGGCGTCTGGCTGAGGGTGTGTGTGCGTCTCCAGGTCTGTGTATGGAGGACGGGTGCTCCCCCTTGTGTGTGTGTGTGTGTGTGTGTGTGTGTGTCTGTGTCTGTGTCTGTGTCACTTACCAGTTGTTTCAGTGTGTGTGTGTGTGTGTGGTGGGGGGGTCTTCTGTATTGCAGGGCTGTGACAGTATAGGATGCTGTCAGTGGTTATAGTTGAGTGTGTCAGTGTTGTGCACTTGTGTGCATCGGTGTCATTGTGTGTCCCTCAGCATCCGTGAGTCTGGCTATCCATCACGGCCCCTCAGCCTGAAGAGGGTCCGCAGGAGCTGCTGGGGGTGGTCTCCAGTGGTCTTCTGTGGTCCTTTATCTCTGTTCCTCTATTTGCTGCTCTCCATGACTGGGCGGCCACGCTGTCCTAAGGAGGCCTGGGTCGATGGGCTGCTTGCCTCATATTCTCTGCCCCACTGGACACCGCTCTGGGGACTGCAAGGGTCCCCTACAGCCCCAGAGCCCCGAGATGGTGGGCGCGGAGGATATCTAAGCCTCAGAATGGGGGGCAAGCTGGGGAGAGTCAGTCCTCCCTTCCCCCGCCTCCTCCTCCCCTCCCACCCACCAATAGGAAGTCTGCTGCTGGTTTCCATGGTGATGGCAATGGACTGGTGGGCTGGACCGACTGGCAGGGTCGGGACAGAGGGAAGAGCAGGTTTCTCTCTGAATCCCGACCCAGCGCCCCCTATATGTGGCCTCCCTTCCCTCAATTCCACACACCCTCACACCTCCCAGGGTGTAGAAGCAAGGGGGCTGCAGATGATCTTCCCCACATCCCAGGGCCATGCCCGAAATGAAAAGACATAGGAGAGAGAAAATGGCATGACAGATGACAGACGTCCAGCCATGGAGAAGGGCAGGAATAGAAAAAATAGTTTTCAAAATGAGACAAAGAGAGCTAGATAGAGAAATCAAGAGGATGAAAACAGGAGGACAGAAGCAAAGAGGTAGAAATAAGATGAGAGAATTGATTCAGCTTCCTCTTGGCAGGCTGCATTTGGGAGACAACCTGGCTGTCTCCACCAGCAAGGGAGATCACATGGCCTATTGGGTGGGCTTTGCCCCCAGCTGTCAGAAAGTTCATCTTCTGTCTAGGTTTTCTTGCTGGGGAGGATGTTTTTTTTTTTTTTTAACAAGGACCTGGGATTTTGACCACCCATGAGTGGGCCTTATGTGGGGACAGGGGCCTAGACAGAGTCCCCAGAGACAGAGGTGTCCCTCTCCCTTCTGAACCTTGACTTATCTACCAATAAGTTAGCCTCAACCAAGGGTGGGGGCCCTCTTGTGGCGTACCCAGGGAATAGCAGTGCTACTGAACTGCAGGGTCTCAGGCTGTGGACTACAACCCCAGGTGTCAGCCGAAGGCGCTGAGCGATGCTTACTTAGGAAGAGGTTACACCCTCACTTCCCTAAAGCAGTTTGTGCCTCAAGATGCATACATGCCACCACAGGATGTTTGTCACTGATGTCAAAATATATGTGCATCTTTGCAGTGTCTAATTGTATATTGTGTGAATTCCACTCAATAAAAAGATCATTTTAAAATCCAATATATATATATGTTGTTGTTGTTATGTGCCGTCGAGTCAGTTCCGACCCATAGTGACCCTGTACAGGGTTTCCGAGGGTGTAAATCTTTACGGGAGTAGAAAGCCTCATCTTTCTCCTGCAGAGCGGCTGGTAGTTTCGAACTGCTGACCTTAAGGTTCGCAGCCCAATTTGTAACCACTACGCTACCAGAGCGCTCTCTCTCTCTCTCTCTCTCTCTCTCTCTCTATATATATATATATATATATATATATATGTAGTATGCATTATAAAACCCACTGACTCATGTTGTTTGCCATTAAGTTGGTTCCAACTCATAGTGACCCAGTAAAGAGTTTCTGAGACTGTAAATCTTCACGGGAGTAGACAGCCTCATGTTTCTCCCGCGGAACAGCTGGTGGCTTTGAACCGCCAACATTGTGGTTAGTAATCCATTGTTTACCCTACACCACCGCCAGGGCTCCTTAGTATACATTATAGAATAGACATATATTTGTTTCTGTATAGGTGTGGGGCCATTATACTAAGGGGCTTCAAAAAATTCTTGTAAAAGTGGAATTAAAACATAATGGAATTTTCCCACGAACTTTCTGAAGCCCCCTGGTATGTGCTGTAAGGTATCTATGAGTCTCATCAGGTACATATGCATGTTTCTGTATATGTCATTGTGGATATGTCGGTTTGCCTGTGTCCATGCGTCTGATGTTACATATGAGACTATCCTTGTATATGTTTATAAATTACAACCTATCATGATCTATGTATATGAATGCCATGATACAGATGTCATTAAACATCTTTACATAACTGTATAAACATATTACACGTTATGTACTGTGTATCCTTGTACGGAGGGAGGGATATATGTGTGTATATGTGCGAATACGAGGGGGCTTCAAATTTTTTTATTGAAAAACCCATTATTTTTATCCCATTTTAAATTAATTTTTAAGTCTGTAACTATGGATTTTATATATATCATTGTGTGAATGTGTGTGTGTGTGGAATGTATGTATGTTGTGAAATGTCATCGAGTTGATTCTGACCCATAGAGACCCTGTGTAGGGTTTCCAAGGAGCAGCTGGTGAGCTTGAACCACTGACCTTGCAGTTTGACGCATTAGCCCACAGCGCCACACCAGGACTCCGAATATATGTATAGTCACTGTTTTTATTTGCTGTGTAAACGTCACTATGTATATATTCGGCTGCCCTTCTGTATGTGCCCTCAAGTCGGTTCTGAGTCATTGTGTCCCTGTATAGGATTTCCAAGAGTGTCTGGTGGGTTTGAATTATCTACCTTACAGTTACCAGTCTAGTGTTTATCCTACAGCACAACACCAGGACTCGTGTGTCTGCTTATGTGAATATAGATCACTGATGTGTCCTGTTTATATCATTGCATGTACTGTTGCATATGTATGTTCCATGGATGTATCATTTTATGACATGCCAATCACTATATGTATATATGTGCTAATGGACCTGGTGTGGCACTGTACTGCAAGATTGGCGGCTCCTTGGAAACCCTATACAGGGTCACTGAGTCAGAACCCACTCGATGGCACTTAACAAAAACAAGAAGCATACATGTATAGGGCCTCCTGCTTCAAGACACGTGTCCTAGAGTGTGTGCAAGTATGTGCTTTGAGTATTAGATGTGTTGCTCATGTGCTCTGGTATATTTATCCCCAATTCTTATAGTACCAGGGAACCCTAGACTTTCTTGGATTAAAACTGAAGGTGGCAGCCTTCAGTTTGGCAGGTGGAGAGCAAGTGGAATGCAGGAGAGGGTCAGAGCTAAGGCAAAGGTGGGAAATCCTGTCCTTCCTTGCCCCCACCCCCCATTGGCTCAGGCCCTTCCCTTCTCCAGCTGTGTCCCAGGGCATCTTCTGATCACTTAAAAACAAAATTTTTTTAAAAAAACATTGTCTTCAAGTCGATTCCAACTTATAGCCACCCATGTGTTACAGAGTACAATTGCTCCATACATAGGACTTCCTTATGGAAGCAGACCAACAGCTCGGTGGGTTTGAACCACCAACCTTTAGGTTAGTAATCAAACACATGCCATTTGTGCCGCCCAGGGATCTTTCTGGTCTAGTAGACAGGGCCAAACTCATTTCCTCGGGAAAATGGAGGTGATTCTCCTTCCTAGCCTGGCTGTGCCCCCATTCCATTCATGTGTTTGCTACCACCATTCAGTCTCCCAACCCCAGCCACAAAATCTCAGACAAAAGAGAAACAGAGTCCATCCTTTATTAATGTGGGGGCCCCGGCACCACCACCCATCGCCCGCCATCTTCCCTCCACTCCGGCCTCTTCCTTGTCCCAGAATGTGTCTGCTCGCGGCTGGGCCCCCATCTGGTCCTCTCCACAACTGCATCAGGGCTCCACATGACCCAGTCCTCCCCACACCCCACCCAGAGGTCAGGGCAGCAGAGGAGCTGCCATGGCGCGTCCCTGGTTGGCAGGAACCAACCAGGACAGCACCATGGAGGGCCAATGGCACCCAGTGAGGAGTGGGGAGGGATGAAGGGGACACCTGTGGCGCTCACCTGGCACGTGAGGTCCTGACCATCCATCCATCGAGGAGACTGTGGCGGGTGGTGGGTGGCAGTGGCGTGGTCTCCGAAGCCCACAGTACACTCATCCATAAAGTAGGAAACACTACACCCTCCAGTGCTGTTAGTAGTGCTTTCTACTTTATGGGTGACTGCACTGTCTGTCTAGCCGTGTGCGTGCACTCTTCAGGCCACCCGCTTCTCCTCCAGAGTCCTGTTTTGAAGCCCCCAGCCCTCCCGAGGTCTTCAGAGCACCCCACCACCCAATGCAGTGGCCTTAGAGGGCCTGCCCTGGGGCTTGTGGGCGGTGACTCAGCATGGCGCCAGATCTTGCCTCCTCTACCTCCCTCCCCCCACTTCCTCTTTGACTCTTTTCTTCCGTTCCCCTTAAGACTCCACCCCATCCACCCCCCACTTTTGGGGACATGCAGGTACGACCACAGCTACTTTGGAGGCCTTCAACCCCCTTCTTCAACCTGACTCACCCAGTTCTTCAACCCCCTGACTCAACCCTCCCAGCCACACTGCTCGTCCTCTATAGTCCAACCAAGGCAACCACAATCTCCTCCCCAAGACCAGGTCTGCAACTTCCCCACCACTCCATTGCCACGGCGCTCTCACTGTCTGGCTGCTTCCCTGGCAGGGACCATGGGTGTGGCCAAGGAGATGGTGGCCATGTTGGACAGAGGGAGCCGCTTGGCACCTTTTTGCTGACACATTTCAGCCCCTGACCACTCTTGGTCACCCCCACCCTACTCCCCATGAGCTTTGAACACATCTTTCTTCATTTAGGGACCAGGAGCCATTTCAGCTTCCTTGTCTAGAAGAATGTAGAGACCCAGCAGGCTTTTGAGTCTCGTCCCACCATAAAGATGGGTAGATCTGGGCATTATTCCATCTAGTTGCCTAGAGATTTGCTAGTAAGCCTAGGCCCCCAAGCCCCTAACCCCCTCCCCAAAGCATCTCCACCCAGGGCCCACAACCCAAGCCCCTCCTCTAATCTGTGGCTCAGAGTTGGGGAGCCCCAGTTGGGGCTGAAGTGAAGGTTCTGACCTTACCAGATGCTGCAAGGCTGAGGGGACCAAGCCCTGTGCTCCAGGCTCCGAAATGGGGTCCCCTTCAGGGCGGGCAGGGCTTATAACCCTGAGGCCACGTGGGCCAGATCTCAGGGCACCCAACGGACTTGGAGCCCGCCCCCACACCACAGCACAGATCAAGGCGCCCCTCCCCTCCCATGGGAGGAGGACAGACTGACAGGAAACCAGAGACAGGCCTGAGTATGCGCGGGAGGAGGCCCAAAGGGAGCATCTCACACGTCCTAGCAGGTGGCTTCTGCTCCCTGGCCTTATCTTTCTTCCCCTGTAACACCAGCTCCAAGGGATGGTTCAAGAGTCTGAAAATGACCCCAGGGCATTGGAGGTGACCCTGGGAGACAGGATTCCTTGCCAGAACCTTAGATCAGTGTCCAAAACATGGGTTCATGAATTTGAGCAGAAGAAAAGACCCTCTCTCCAAGCCCCACCTCCACTGATCCCTGCCCAAAAAACTCCCTTCCCTTCCGGACAACAGTGACATTCAGACCAGGTCACGGTTCCTCTCTATGTGTTCCCCACAGAGGCTACCAAGGTATAGAGGCAAGAAGGGAGGGGGGCTCAGGCTAGCATACCCCTGCCCTCAGCACCCATAGATCTACCCCTCCCCCAGCCCAGGCACCCCTTCCAGAGCTATACCCCCAGATTACAGGAGACTAAGCTTGGCCTAGCGGGCCCTTAGCACAGTATGGTGTTCAAACTCAGGTCAAGTGGGTCTATTGATGGTAGGCTGAGTTCTCCTGCTTCCTTCAGGATATGTAGGGATCAAAGGACAGGACTGAGCAGTGGTGAGAACTAGGGTCCTGAGGCAGGTGGGTGACATGGGAGCAGAGAGAAGGGGCTTGGAGAAGTGATGAGAAAAAGGCTCCAATCTGAGGGAAGGTTCTGGCGGCCACCGGATGTGGGCATGGGGCCCACCCACCTGCATGCCACCCCCGCTTTCCCCATGGGGAAGGCAGGAAGCTGCCTAGCCCAAGGACCCTGTGGGGAGGTGTTTTAGTTATCTAAAGTGTTGCTATAACAGAAATATCATTCACTGGAAGGCTTTAACAGAAATTCACTTTCTTCCTTTAGAAGGCTAGAAATCCAAATTCCGGGTGCCAACTCTAGGGGAAGGCTTCTGCTCTCTGTGGACTGTAGGAAGGTCCTTGTTTGTTCTGAGCTTCTCCTCCTGGGTGATCTTCATGTGACTAGACATCTCCCCCACCCCACCCCCCATCTCTGCTTCTTTAATCTTGCTTGTTTAATCTCCTATATCTCAAAAGAGATTAACTCAAAACACGCCCTGCACTAATCCGCCTCATTAACATATCAAAGGCAACCCATTCCCAAATGGGATTATAACCACAAGCAGAGAGGTTAGGATTTCTAACACATATTTGGGGGAAAACAATTCAATTCATAACATTCCACCTTTTGGCCCCTAAAAATGCATGTCCATGCCACATGCAAATCACATTCACTCCAAAACCCTCCCAAATCCAAAATCTCATCTTCTGAACCATCTAAATCAAATACAGGTGAGACTTTAGGTATATTCCATTCTGGGTAAAAGTTCCTCTTTATCTGTGAACCTGTAAAATCTACAAATTATCTGCTTCTAAAGTATGCAACCATTAGATATTTCCATTACAAATGGAAGAAATTGGAAGGGAAAAAGGAATGAGGCACCCCAAAGTCCAAAATAAAGGAGAATAATTTATGTTAACTCTTGAAAATATTTTTTGTGTGGAACCATCAAGGGCCCTGCCCTTCCAGACTCTGGGTGGTGGCCATGTTCTCTGAATTCTGAGTGAAGGCCCCTTGGCTCTGGGATTCAGCTCCGCCTATCAGACCCAATGGGATCCATCTCTGCTCCTTTGGCTTTGGGTGGTGTCATTCTCCTAATCCATGTGAGTGGCAACCCCACTCTCTCAGACCCTTCGGCATGGCAGCTCATCCCCTCTGATTTGGAAGGCATCCACATCACCCTGGTGTTCACGGTAGCCCCACACTCCGGCACCGAATTGTAAAAGCTGAAGAGGGAACTTTTGAAACCTAGAAGGCTGTGGCCTTACTCTTCAAGATCCAGGAGACCCCGGTCCCACCCCTTAAAACTAAGAGGGTCCTGCTTCCCATGCTCCTTCCAACAGTTCTGCTATCTCCAAGCTGTTCCAGAAATGGTTCTTTTTTTTGGCCTTGGAGAACAAAGCAACAGATACAGCTCTTTTGTCCTGTTTCTTGCTTATAAAATTCCAAGAGTCAGCATTCTTTCCTTTTGGTCTTTAGTCTAAACTGATTGGTTTTCTGTTGTGGTAACTGGTTAGATCCATCAGTCACAGGCTCTGTAACAAAAGATGTGTAGCCAAGTCCTTGGTGAACATTCTAGAACATGTGTCCTTAGTTGGTACAACAAAAATTTCCAAGTCCTTAGTTTTGTTTTATTTTTCATAATTCATTTTATGTCCATTTCTTTCCTCTCACATTTTACTATAAGTGGCAAGAAGAAACTATGTGCTGTTGCTTATATTCAATCTCATAGCTTAAAAGTTCTGCCTTCAACCAACAATAATTTGGACAAGTTCTTTGTCGTTGCATAAAAAACATTGCCCCCCACCTCCATTACCTAATCGCAGGTTCATCATTTTCTTTTAAAGACTCATCAAAAGCACAATTAAGATTCACATTCCTAGCAATGTTCTGCTGCTGATGCCATATTATTCTCTAAGACAATAGAAATTTTCTTTCTCG
Organism: Chrysochloris asiatica; assembly: GCF_000296735.1. Classification (NCBI taxonomy): domain Eukaryota; kingdom Metazoa; phylum Chordata; class Mammalia; order Afrosoricida; family Chrysochloridae; genus Chrysochloris; species Chrysochloris asiatica. Next base: position 10,849,670 of record NW_006408525.1, on the reverse strand, counting down.
ATAGCTATCTTCACTTCTTTCTGAGCCCTCACCAGAATTGCTTTTGACGTCCATAGTTCTACCAACAGTCTAGGCCCTTTGTTATTGTTGTTGTTAAGTGTTAAGTGTTGTTAAGTTGATTCCAACTCATAGCAACCCTGTACAGGGTTTCTGAGGAGCGGCTGGTGAGCTTGAACCACCAACCTCTCTGTTCAAACTGACTTTGCAGTCCAGCACATTAACCCACAGTATCACAACTCCTCCAGCCTCTCTCTATCTATTGTTGTTGTTGTTAAGTACCATGGAGTCAGTTCCGACTCATAACGACCCTGCACAGGCTTTCCGAGGCTTCAAATCTTTGTTGTTGGTGGTGGTGTTAAGTGCCATCGAGTCGGTTCTGACCCATAGCAACCCCACATAGGGTTTCCGAGGCTATAAATCTTTGTGGGAACAGAAAGCCTCATCTTTCTCCCGCAGAGCAGCTGGTAGTTTCGAACTGCTGATCTTAAGGTTAGCAGCGCAATTTACAACCACTATGCTGCCAGAGCTCCTTCTCGCTATCTATTACCCAATTCCAAATCTGCTTTTACATTTTAGGTATCAGTCAGAGCAGCACTCTACTCTTAGGTAGAAAATTCTGTCTTAGTTACTTACCTAGTACTGCTATAACAGAAATACCACAGGTGATGGCTTTAACAAACAGAAATTTCTTCTCTCGCAGTTTAGGGGCCTAGTAGTCCAAATTCAGGGTGCTGGCTCTAGAGGAAGCCTTTCTCTTTCTGCTCTCTCCAGAAGAAGGTCCTTGTCTCTTCTGAGTTTCTGCTCCTGGGTGATTTTAAGTGGCTTGCCATCTCATCTACCCTATCTCTGCTTCTTTCCCTTGCTTGTTTAATCTCTTTTACATCTCAAAATAGATTAGCACAATCACACCCTACAGGAATCCTGCCTCATTACCATAGCAAAGGCAACCCATTCCCAAATGGGGTTATAATCACAGCAGAGAGGTTAGGATCCACAACACATAGTTTGGGAGATGCGTTGCAATTCATAAAGGAGGGGAACCAAATGTTAGCCTGGGCAGGGGGGCTAGACTTTTCTGTAGGATTCATCAACCCTCTTAATGGGTTAGGTTCTGCAATCAAGTGGAATAGGTTTAGGGGGCGATCAGGGAGACCGGAGGGGTGAGAATTGCCAGTGGCATCTTCCCAAAAGGCCATGGGTCCCTTCTCTGGGTCCCCCTTCCAAGGACAAGACAGCACAGACTTCAGGATCCAGGAGAGGATTAGCAAGGGAGGCAGTAGGGAGGGAAATTGCTCGACACTCTTCCCATTGGAGAACTGTTATCAACCACAGAAACCCTAATGTGAGACACAGAAAGGGGGACAGGGCCTCCACTCCTAGGGTCTGAAGAGCTGAAGAGTGAGTGGTGAGAATGGCAGCCTTGTAGGGCCAGCTGGCCAGAAATGGGACAATGCTCCTTTAAGAGACCACTCCTGCCTCTGACCCTGGGTGGAGGGGAAGTGGCTGTCCAAGGCGATAAGAGGATAAGAGTATCAAAATTGTGCAGTAACCTGGGTTTCTAGACCCCCACCCTGCAGGGCCCCTCCTCCTAAGCCATCTGCCCTCCCCCTCCTGCTTAAAGTATCCCCCACAGCTAACACCCCAGAGGTGGTCTGCCCCCTCAGAGTCACAGACCAGAGCCAGAGGGCCTGGCCTCTGGGCCAGCTCTGCATATGTTCAGCATGTGAGCTGGAGCAAGTCAGACCGGCATCTCTTCACCACTCAACAGCCTCCAAGTCAAACCCTCTCCCGTCTGGAGTGCAGTGGTTGGTGTCCCTGGTTCCCTTCAACAAGATGGTTTTCCTCAGTCTGTCTTCAGTACTCAAGGTCAAAGACCACCAGTGTTGTGTATGCATGTGTATATGTGTGCACACATGTTTTAGGAGAAAGATTAAATCCCAGTCTCTTCATCCATAAAGTTTTGAGGTCAAGAAGTTTAGAGGGAGCAGAGACTTCTGTTAGTTTCCACTCTGAGGCTAGGGTTGAAGTAGGATGGAACTGAGGAGGCCCAGTCACCAGGGGCTCAGAGCCCCTGCATTCTGGACTTCTGTCTAGGTCCAGAGATGATCACTAGCTCAACTGGGACTCCTACCAGGAAACATAGGACAGGGTCAGAAAGAGATGCAGGGACAAAATTAAGGACAGGGGAAGGAACAGAATCTGGGATGATCCACAGAAGCAATAGTCCAGCGATGACCTTTGTAAGACTGAGTGTGTGGTGTGTGGGACATGTGGAATAGAGGTGCTGGCCTGAAAGACCTACTTCAGATTGGCACCACCATACCAGGGGCCTGCTTTTGGCACAGAGAGTATGAGCCTGATACAAACACATACACACATCCAAGAGACCCCAAAAGATTTCTGGTCTCCTTTCTAGAAAGCTACAGCAGGCTTGAAGCCACACAGACACACCGACAGGGACATGCTCAGCTCAGGCCTAAGACGTATCTAGAGGAAGACCTACTGCTCATGCTGGATACAGAAGCCCCACTTGGCTACTGGGCTGGCGCTTGGGAGGGTAACTAGGATGATGGTGGAGGTGGGTTCAGAACACAGGCCCCTCACTGGAAGAGGCCTGACTCCCTCTCCTGCCCCCAAACTTATTGTCTGTTGCCAGTGTCCCAGGGAATGAGAGAGACGAAACCTTTGATGATGGTAGAGAGGAGAGCTCTCAGAGCTTCTATTTGTAGAAGACAGTTCAAGATGACACTTCAAACTCCATCTCCTTAGTGGTAGCTGCTGCTCCAGCCAGACTCCCCCTGGACAATCTCAGCTCATTTGGACTCTGCTGTAAATGCCCACAAAGTCCTTTCTGGTTCAAACATTCTTAGTCCAGAGATCTGATTTCTACTTGGATGACAGGGAGAAAGGGCAGTAGGGGACAGGATAAAAAGTAGGGATGGGGGTTGGTGGCAGTAGGAAGAAGGTAGGAACAACATTTTACCAGGTAAGATGCTAGACACAGGACCTTGGAAGGCGCCAGCTCTCAATCCCTTACTCCCACCCCCACCTCACTGACCTCAGAGTCAAGCTGAGGCTGTGGACAGGTAGAGGTGAGACTAAGGAGAAAAGTCTTGGGATGGTCTCCATCTGATAGGCCAGACACAGATAATGGTGTAAGGGTGTGAGAGAGTGCTTTGTACCTAAAGCTTCAGTTCTGATAGGAACACCTGGCTTCTATCTTCAGTAAGGCCTGACTCTGAGGGAGCAAAGTGGAGCATAATGTATTACCTATGACCAACATCTTATCAAGTTATAACAATAATACACATTTGTCCCTGGTGGGGCTGACAGGGCTCACGGGACTGGACTTGTGGATGCTGGAATGACAACCTCAGAGTCAGAGGAGGCCCATCAGAGAAGCTCTGGTGGAAATGAAGGACGGTTTAGAAGGAGAGGGTGGAAACTGACTGGGCAAGGAAGGAGAAAGAGAGAGAAATTATCTTTAACTGTTCTAAAGCCAGTGAGGGGGAGCAGGTCCAGAGGGTGAAGAAGACATGCCTATTGTCTACACACAAGGACAGAGTTTAAAACCGAGGCTTCCCTCCAGCTGCACGGGCTGGGGTGGGCTGGGGCCTTCAAGAAGGCAGAGATGGTGACTCAGATAACCTGCATTGAGGAGACAACAAGAGAGAAGCCACAGGACCTAACCACTCACAAAACAGGAAGACAAGAAGGCGGCGGAGGGGCAGGTCTGGCCTCCAGGGAGCTGGGGGCGTGGGGTGAGGTGAGGGAAGAAGACAGGATGGGCTGGGCAGGGAAAGGGTGTAGGTGAGAGGAAGGAGAGGGCCACCCTGAACACAGTAGCATCCCAGGTGATCCTGGGAGTTTGTCTCATCTCGGCTAGGATCTCCAGGGGCTAAGACCAAGGATATGAGAGGAAGGTACCCTCTGGCTCTGTCCACACACAGGTGCTGCGAATAACTTGCGTAGCTGCACCTGCTCCTGTTTTAACTGCTACACATAAACTTTGTCTGTTCCCAGAGCTGGAGCTGAGCAGTAGTCCCCGCCTGGAACCCACCACAATCTCTTATCAACTCAACTCCCTACTGAAAACATCAGAACAGAACAAGGAGACTGGAGACTGGGGTGTAGTCCCTGTCCTCTGACTATCTGCACTATAACTTTGGGCCGGTTGGTCACTGAATACAACCCCAAGCCTTTGTTTCTCCATGAGTAAAACTGGGGAGTTGCCTTGTGCTCTAGGAAGCCCTCAAGAGCAGTAAGGCACCTGCCCAGGGATCTGGACCGAAGGAGCAGTTGGACCTGTGCGCCAGGCCAGCTCAGTCATGGGTCTCCCTTGGGTTTTCCCAGTAACTCCAAAGGCAAGGTGACCATGACCGCGATCCTTTTCCAGGATTCCCCTTACCTTGGTTAGAAACAAAGGGCAAAGGCCTAGTGTGGATTCCTTTGTCCATCTATTCCCACCCAGGACTCTTGGGACTGCTGGAAAAACAGAGGTAAGGGGTGAGAAGAGCAGAGAGTTCAGTGAAGACTGCTCCCTGACCCACATGGGCATCTTTCTCCATTCACCCCATTCACCTCCATGTTCTACACACAGCAGGATCCAGAAAACTTTATAAAGCATATTCACATTTGAATTGCATTCATTCATCATGCTGACCCAGTGAGGTAGACGGCGGTATCCCCATCTCAGTGATGAGGAACCAGAAATGCAGAGAGGTTAAGTTTCACCTTCCTGAAACTCGGACCAACAATCTGCATCTGTTCCCATCTCCACCCCAAGAGAGCTCAATTCTCAGCGTCTCAAAAGAAGCAGGTCTGGCAGACTATGGAGGGGCTCTTCCTCACAGTGGAGAGCCAGCACGTCTCTCTTCTCACAACCAACTGGGAGAGGGGCGTTGGAAAGAGCAGAGAGAGGGACTCAGCACAGCCTTCCCTGGCCCCAGGCATGTGTGGCGAATGGGAAGCAGGGGAATTGAAATGGTCTTCAGAATCTCCCCAACAGTCATGGCCACCCTAGCCCCTTCCCTCAGAGCCTATTAGCAGTCGGAGGGGGAAGGGAGGACCACAAAGGCTGGGAGCCCCCAGCAACAGCAGCTCACAGAACTGGAGCCGTTAAAAAGTGACTCAACCAGAAAGTGTGTTTAAAGTGAGCCCTCCTGGGCCCCAGAGCTAAACCTCAAAAAGACGAAGTGAGAGAGACGGGCCTGCGGGGGCTGGGCTGAAGCAGGAGGCCCAGCCTGGAGCCGGCCTGGCCAAATAAGGGCAAATACTCCTGGGTCTACCAATGGGACACAGGCAGCCACGTCATGGGGCTGTGGCTCCCAGAGAGGGACTGGAGAGAAAGACGCAGAGAGGCCTGGGGCAAAACAGGGACTGGTGGGTGTGGGGGAGGTCAGTAGGAAAAGTGTTGAAGCCCTTACCCTTTGAGACCTGGTTGCTGAGGTTTCCAGATCTACCACCCCAGGACCCCACCTGCAGACTGGGGCTAAGGTGCAGGAGCAAACAGGAACTCCCTCACCCCTGGTCCAGTTAGGACCCTGTGCAGAAGCTGAAGTCAGCCCTGAGAACCTGAGTTGTGAAAGGGGAGAGGGCTGAGCTAAAACCCCCCTGGCAATGATGGAACTGCCCCTCCATTTTCTCATCTATGGAAGGGAGTAACAGTGCCTCTCAGGGTGTCTCAGAACTCTGAGGAGCAAATATAATTGCTGTACTGGTGTAGTAGATCACTATTGTATAATCGTAGAAGCAAGACTTGAAGGGTCCCGTCTCCCAATTGCTATGAAAGATCCCTTTGCAAGGACACAAGTGGTTCACAATTTTGGACCGTGGAGTCCACCATGAGGGACAGAACGTGGGGGAGGGGGGCAGAGGACTCCTCCCAGTGCTGCAGGAGCAGAGCCGACTGACACCTGCCCCCCTCGGTTCATTCCCCAGAAGTCTGCCCACCTCTACCTCCTCTTGTCCCCTGCTAGTCTTTCCTGGCTGCAGACCAGGACCCACCTTTCCGCTTGAGACTCCGCCCCCCACCCCACTCCCCTGGGGTGCAGGGCTGAGGCAATACCTTGGCAGCCAGCACCACTGGGGTGGGGGTGGGATGGAAAGCTGCGGCCTTCTCCCTGGCCTGTGAAGGCTCCTTTGCCTCAGGCCTCTCCAGCTCATACCCCAGCCCAGGAGGAAGGTGGGAGAGGGCTGCCACCTTCCCACTCCTTGTTCTACTTCCCCTCGCAACCATGAACTTGCATTGCCACTCAAGCTCCTAGGGATGAAGTGACAGTTTAACCCTCACTTCCGGCTAGTGGCCTCAGAGTATTCACTTCCTTTCAGGTATTTTCTAGGATGGGGAAGGAGATGAAAGGGTGGATGTTGCTGGATTTGGGGTAGAAGAAACAAGGATTCCCCTTGCCTCCTGAAGGAGAGGGCACAGACAGAAAGCAGCAACGGCACATAGGAGTCCATGTTGCTGTTGTGAAGTGCCTTTGAGTCGATTACGACTCATAGCTACTTTGTGTAGCAATTCCAAGGAGTAGCTGGTGGATTTGAACCACTGATCTGGCGATTAGCAGCCCAGCTGGCCTGCCAGCTCCCTGACTTTTGACAGGACCAGCCTTCATCTGCCCAAGGAAGCTCACTGCTGTGGGATGGACCCTTCAAATTGGCTGTGAAGCCACATGTCTGCCCTCCACCCTGGAAGAGAGCATCTTAGTGTCAGCAGCTCCAGGCAGAAACAAGTATCTTTAGGCAAAAGGTACTGACCCAGGCACTACAGGACACACAAGGTAACAGTGAGTCCTTTCCCCACTTGAGATCAGACTGTCACCAAAGTCTCTGGGGGTTCAGTCCTCTCACCCATGAAGTGACTCACCCAGGCCTTCACCCTTCCTAGGGCTTCAACACTCTGGCCTCTCCCTCCTACAGGTGAAGGCCCCTGAGCCCAAGAAGCAGTAGGCAGCCATGTGCTTTTTTCTCCTCAACCTAAGATGTCCTGATTCATCCTCTAGCAATTTATACAAATGTGGCTGTGGATTTGTGTTTTCCTAGCTGGAAAGACTGCAAGAGGGACAGCTACACATGAGCAGCAGAAGTGACAGCTGATGTGAAATCCAGGGGCTAAAAACATAATCCTAGAACCATTTCACCACATAATTAAAAAATGGAGATTGAGAACACTCCTCACGCCCAATCAAATTTTATAACACAAGAAATGAGAGAAGAGAACGACCAAGCTTGGTATTTGGAGGAAAGAGTACTAAGAACGTCAATTACCCAACAATACTTGTTGTCAAGTGCCTTCGAGTCCGTTCCTACTCATAGGGCCCCTGTATAGGGTTTCCGAGGAGCAGCTGGTGAATTTGAACCACTGGTAGCGTAGTGGTTACGAATCGGGCTGTGAACCTTAAGGTCAGCAGTTCGAAACTACCAGGCGCTCCGCGGGAGAAAGATGAGGCTTTCTACTCCCGTAAAGATTTACACCCTCAGAAACCCTGTACAGGGTCGCTATGGGTCGGAACCGACTCGACGGCACTTAACAACAACAACAACCTTGTGGTTCAGTGCATTATCACACAGTGCCATACTCCAGGGACTTCATCTAAAGGTGGACAACTGTGGGTAATATTAATGACAATCTATCACATATACTTGGTAGTTTACAACTCTCAAATTGATTTTATCTAAAGTAATGTATTTGTTCTCAGTACCATTAAGGCAGGGACCACCAACTGCATCTGTAAACAAAATCTGTATTTGAAGTATAATATACAAACAGAAAAGTCAACATTAAGTATATAACTCAATATATTTTCAGAAAGTGAACTGACCCATGTAACCAGATCAGGAAACAGAATTTAACAAGTACCCTAGTTCCTGTCATGCCTTCTTTCACCCTGATCCTTCATCTGGTAACCATGGTCCTGACTTCTAACACCAATGTTTTGTCAATAGCGTTTCATAGAGAGGGAACTTAGTTTTGAAGAAATACAGTAACGTGGAAATCATAAGGCTAGAGTGTGATGGAGTCAGAGTTGAAAAGCAGGGACTTTGTTCTTAGTTGTTGTTAAGTGCTGTCGAGTTGATTCTGACCCATAGCTACCCTGCACAGGGTTTCTAAGGCTGTAAATATTTACGGGAGCAGAAAGCCTCATCTTTCTCCCATGGAACAACTGGTAGTTTCAAACTGCTGACCTTAAGGTTTGCAGGCTGATTTGTAACCACTACGCTACCAGAGCTGCTCTTAGAGAAATACATGTTTTCATCAGACAGAGGTAGACTCTCCTTCTAGCGAGATATGAAGATGCCATAACCAGGCTGCAGATGGAAAGGGGCCTAGGGAGGGGAGGAAAAAGCAAATGAAGAGACTGAGAACTAGAGGCACATGTGAATGGGTGTCAAAGTGCTGCTGGTGTGGAATGGAAGATGCAGACAGGTGGAAACTGGAGAAGGGATGGACCAGTTTCCCAGTTTCTGCACAGGGATCTGAGTAAGTCTCAAGGATTTCCTCCCTGGGACGCTCTCCTCACTGCCTCCCTCATCTAGACTAATTTTAGACTTGGAAGCTAGAGATGTAGGTGGGGGGAGTAGGATGGTAAAGTGTAGGAGTATCTTTCACTTCACAATAAATGTTTTATGTTTCTGCATTTGGGGATAACTGTAACAGTTAGCAGTCCTCTGTGGAATGTAGGCAATGTGCTTCTTGAGCTAAGGCTACTTAACTGTTGTAACCAAATCACTTTTGGAATTTTAGCCTCAGTCTCATCACTAAATAAGGAGGTTAACTTTGACAAGAGGTTTTGTAAGGATCATGAGATAATGGATATGAAAGCCTTTGTCAACTGTAAAATGCTCCTTAAATGAATGGCATTACTGATAAACACTAACCTGACTTCCAAATTATTCTGTTCTTAAACACTGTCTATCTGTCACATACATACATAAAGAGCAGGTGTCTCAGAGGGGGGCTTGAAGAGCATAGCAGATTGTAGAGAAGGCTGGGAGGAAAAAGGTAGTGGTCATGCTAACCAGAGCAAGACCTTAGTCCCCAAACCTGGTGAACTCAGGATTGTAATTTCATCTGTCATCTCCAGTATTCTTGGAGAAACTGTTTCCCTCCAAACCCAGAATATTCTGACCCGTGATTTATCAGCTACCAGTTCCTGCCTTGGGCTGGAGGCTGCATTCATTCATTCACAGTTCCACAGTGCAAGAGGAGTAGGGTGTGGGGAAGGCAGCTAGGCCACTGTTCCTAGTTTCGAACTTGGATCTGTCCATACTAAACTTGTTCTACTGGAGAGAAGTCAAACTACTGAGCAAGAAAACCTTAAAATGTGAATTTCAGCAGACAAAACAGAGTTGATCCTTTGGCAGGCAGAATGAGAACACGGCCCACAATGGCTGCTGAATGCAAGGCAGCGCCAAACCGAGAACTTCACTCCTACAACACTCCTCACGCCCATGGATTCATAAACCCTCGTTCTCTTGCCTCAGCTTCTTTGAACTCTCAACAGGGAATGGGACTCTGCATTGCTAGTCTGGACTGCTGAGAGAGCCACCACAGACCAAAGCAAGCTAATTCGGAAGCAACTTCCAGGTAAGGCCCATTTGGCACATGAGTCCCTGGAACCCAGAAGACAAGGCAACAGAACACCCCTCCCCCACAACCACTGGTGCTTGTCTTTCACTTCCTGCAAGCCTTGACAGTTAAGGGCCCCAGCTCCGTGTGGGACTGAGGCAGCCTGAGTGTGGTTATTTGTGCACAACTCTTGTTTGTCACCCCTCCCCGCAACTGTTTCCATTCTCACCAAGAGCCACGTCCGGGTCAGACAAGCAGGACAGCAGCTGGGGCTTTCCAAGGGACTTTTTGAGAAAGCCAGTGAAAGTTGGGTGTCGGTTAGACAGTCCTGGCACTCTTGCTAAAGCCCACTTCTCCAGTGAATGGTATCACTAGCCTGGTGGGCTGCCTCCCTGAGTTCCTTTCAGATTGAAATTTAAACCTGACTTTTTAACAGGGGCCAGTACCCAGGAAGCTCTTTCAGAGTTTGCTGAGCTTGAAGGTGCCAGAGGCTGGTGCTAGTTTGAGAAGGGCCTGTGAGCACTATTAGCAGCAGCCTGGGCCAGTCCCAGCATCCTTTCCCTGAAAGCAGGAGCATGGAGAGGTGGCTTCTTTCCTTCCTTCCCACACACTCCAGGTTACAGGTAACATGAGAAACTGACTCACTAGCAACACCAGGTGGAAAAAAAGCCTCAGTGCAGGTACCTCTGTTACCCTGTCAGCTCACTATGCTGTTGTGGTTCCTGGTCTACTGCCCCCTCACTATTTTGATTGTGTCCTAATGTGCGGGACTGCATGAGGTCAGTGGTTCAAGCTCACCAAGTGCTCCTCAGAAACCCTCTACAGGGTCACTATGAGTCCTAGTCTGAGTCAGAACTGACTCAGCACTTAACAACAAATATACAAGGGGGTTTCAAATAGTCTGAAAAATGGAATTAAGAGATAATGGAACTTTTCCATGAACTTTTGTGTGCACATATGTTGATAAGTACCTTCCAGTTGGCTCTGACTCATAGCAACCTGATATACAACAGAACATTCTAGAAACACAGTCTAGAAATTAAATGACATACTGTCTTGGGCAAACCTGAAGGTCTCTTTAAAGTGTTAAGTGCCACTGAGTCGGTTCTGACCCATAGCAGCCCTGTGTATAGGGTTTCTGAGGAGCAGCTGGTTCAAATCAGCCGACCTTGAAGTTCAAATCAAGTTTGCAGTCCAACGTATTAACCCACAGCGCCACACCACGGCTCCCTTTAAAGTGTTAATATATACACATACACACAAACAGGTTTTAAAAATTTCATGGAAAAAAAGAATTTAAGGAATGGTATTTTCCCATAAACTTTTTAATGCCCCCATATGTTGTTGTTGTTAAGTGCCATCGAGTCTACACATTAATAAAACAGAAAAATGAATTTTACCTTATAAGACTATAGCATTTTCACACTGCATAATTTTATACTCACAACCCTGATGTAAACAGGGTATAATCATTCTCATTTTATATGGAAACCAAGAAACGTAGAGAAATCAAAATGGGCACACTATGAGGATTTTATAGAAATGCTTTTGAGAATTTACAGTGAATTTTCATCTCAAAACAAGTAACTCACCTTGGTCAATCAGGTGACGTCTCACAAATGAACCAGACTAAAACCCAACAATCAATTAAACCAAAGGGCCTCCAGCTAGGGAGCTAGGCAATGTGGGCACATGGGGAGGGTCATGCTGCTACTGCTGGCTAAGGTACAGTAGAGAAGTAAAGAGGAAAACCCAAGGAGAATAAAATAAAGTATGGTCATCAAGGGACAAAAGGAACTAAAAACCCCAACATTTCAGGGGACAATTGCTGAGCCAGGTCTAGAGGGCAGAACACATGCCACTGCTAGACACCAGGACTCCCAGGCCCAGGACAGCAATTCCAATGAGACCAATGAAATCACACTTAAGGCTACAACCCTAGAGGGGTCAGAGACTGGAGACAAGGAGCAGAAGGCCTCTGCTCTGGGACGGTGCATACAGACAAGTAGTGACACTTCTGTGGCCAGCCAAGAGAAAGGGAAAGGGAAAGAAGCATGTGTCACAGGCTTAAGAAGTTCCTAGGGGCTCACTTTTATTGATAGTTGGATCACAGAGTCCTGCCCAGGGGCAAATGAAGAGCCTGGGGCCGTGGGCAGGAAATCCAGAATCTTATTCTCTCCTCAATTCAGTCCAAACCCCCGCCTCCTCTGCCAATAGTGTAGAGAAAGTACAATGGGCCAAGGATCCACTGTGCTGCTCTTTCGACAGGTGTGCTGGATCTCAAAGTTGCAAGGGTGAAGGATTTGAAGTTCTGCTCGTTTAGTTCCACAAGAAAAAAACAGCAGAGGCAGGCGGTGGGAGGCAAAGATGCTGGTAATCCTGAATCTTGTTAAGTCTTTATGGCTGTGTCTCTAGATTTATAGGCCACTCCTCGACTCTTCAGCTCCCGCACAATTCCTATGACAGAAACAGAAAGAGTTCTGTGAGGGAAGATTCAGATGGAGAAGAAAGGCTCCTTAGCTACCACCTGGAGGGAGGTTATCGCAAACTAGACCACTCATCCTCCTTGGCTGGCTTGTCACCACTGAAAATCCAAGCACACTGTAGTCATCACAAGCAAACATCGATAAGCCAGTAATCCTGGGTTCAAATTCTGGCTCTTCACTTAACTAGATGGGTGACCCTAGCCAAATTATTGAACCTCTCTGTGCCTTTGAAGGCATGCTGGTAGCAAGGTTGATAGTTTGAACCCACCAGTTGCTCCGCAGGAGAAAGATACCAAGTAGAACCATAGGGCATTTACTCTATACCACAGGGTCACTCTGAGTTGGAATTAACTCAGCGGCTGTGGGTTTGGCTTGTGCCTTGGTTTCCTCCTCTGTAAAATGAAAAGCCTTATAGAATGTGAGGGGTGGCCCTGACTTATGCCAAGGGCTTCTGCAATGATTGGTATTGATACAGTAAATAAACATTTTTACCTTGGGGCAGGCGACCAGTGACTGACACGGCGTACACACCTGGCTTAAAGTTACCTGAAAAGACGAAAGGAGGAGGTAGTTGGAGTGAGTTGAGACTAAAGACCAAAATCAAATTTCAAGCTAAAAATGAAAGACGTGCTGCAATCCCAAGAGAAGAATGATCACTTTTCTTGGACAGCACAAGACACTGCTTTTCTCTCCTACAACCTCCTCTTTCCCACCTTCCCACCCCTCCACTGTATTAAGAATCCCTGCATTTGACCCAAAGGACAGCAACAACTAAACCAGGATAAGGAGAAAGGTAGACACTTACTGACTCGTTGCCACTTAGAGACCCAGCTGTCCTCTGGACTCATCATTGCAATAATTCTAGGAAGGGAGAAAGAACAGAGAATCAGCCTGATTTCACCCACTGGAGAAGAGGAAGGCTAAAGGAACTGCCCTCTTCACTGTTTTTCCAGCTAACACAACAGTTCTGGTAGCAAAAGCCTCCCCAGGATTGCCAAGTCTCTACTGAAAAGCTCTGCCTCTAATGAGCTGTGCAGCCAATGCTCACATGAAGACCTCTTGGAATTCCTCCTAAGAAGAAATGATACACGAAAAACACACAGTCTGGGACACAGCATTTGCTAAATAAGTATCAATTCTTTTATGCCAAAAGTCCTTCCTGGGATAACTCTAATCTCAGTGCACTGGAAAACAGAACGACTAGACTCCTCAAGGGCTAGAAGTCCACACTCTGAGTAAGACATGTAACCAGAAGCTACAGAAGTAATTTTTGCCTTCATTCATCAATCCAACAGAATGTCTACTGTATCAGTTCTGTTCTAGGCACTAACACATACTGTCTCTTGAACACCCACTCCCTCTTCTCTTGGAAATATCCTCAAGTCTTATTTGGGGACCCCCCCTTCCTCATCCAAATCCTGTATTTTCAGCTATGTGGAAATAACCCCACCTCCAAGTGTGGCAAGAAGAGTAACACCAGCCCTGTGGCCTTACAGACAAATCTGCAATATTTGTATATGCAGGATATCCTCAAGCCTCAAGTACATTGCTTGAGACACCCCTTTTGATTGGAATGGTCTTTCTACTTTTCTGTCAACCTCCTCAACTATCCTAATTCATATATGCTACCCCTTGTGAGGTTGGTGCAGGACAGGGGCAGTGTTTTTTTGTTCTATTGTGCATAGGGTGGCTGAGTCAGTACCGACTCGATGGCACCTAACAACAACAAAACTACCTTCACTTCTGGCTGGGGTCATCTAGCCCTCTTCTGATATCCTTTAACACTGGATTTGTCCAGTCTTTAAAAGCCTAATATACAAAGCTCTACACAGCCCTTCCCTTACTAGTAAGAATCTCATGTAACTCCTGACATTTCTCACAGTAGTTAACATAGTACTTCAACCACAGATGGGAGGCAGCACTGTATAGTGATTTATTATAGTCATTGGTGTCAGGCTACCTGGGTATGAGTACCAGATGTAACTACTTTCAGACTAAGTGACCATAAACAAATTGCAACTTCTTTGTGCCTCAGTGTTTTTCACTAGTAAAATGGCAATAATGATGATACAACTGCATGCGGGTTTTATAGAGACTGGAATAGGTAATGCAGGTTAACCACTTAGCACGGTGCCTCCTGGTGCTGTTACACACGGCAGAAATTGGTTGTTGTTAGTTCTTAGGTTTTAACTTCTCTTATCATTCACTGCATGACTGAGGAAGTCACAGCTGCTCCAGAACTGTGAAAGGACAGATTTCCTATCTGTTAACATAAGAGGGTTAGTCTAGATTTTCTAATCTTCTGTGAAAGTATGATTCTTCACGCTATAGAAACGTGCTATGTGGCCTAACCTTTCATCTATCATTAGTCATTTAAATGAAAGAATTCTACAAAAATAAAATGAAAACAGCTTATGTCATTTTATATTTTCTAACTGTTACTATGCTGATAAGTGCCGAGTCAGTTCTGATTCATAGCAACCCCTGCATAGGGTTTCCGAGGAGTGGCTGGTCGTCACGTTTAGTTAAAAAGTACAGAGAAAACTAAAAATTTAATCCTCAACTATAAAAATAAAAAAATAATGTGGCATTTTTTCCTTCTTTCTTTCACATGGTCTTTTTACACTTAACAGCACATCTCAGGTGCAGTGGTGGTGCTGTGCCGTGGAGTCAGTTCTGACTCAGAGCGACCCTGCATAGGGTTTTGGACGCTGTAAATCTTTACGGGAGCAGATGCCTCATCTTTCTCCTGTGGAGCAACTGGTAGATTCGAACTGTTCCCCTTGCGGTTAACAGCTCAGGTTAACAGCTCAGCTTGTAACCCATTACGCTATCAAAGCTCCATTTTAGGCGTAAGCAATTACCGCATATGCGGCTACTGTGTTAATTAGTGCAAAATTAGTGGAAAGTAGTGAATAAGTAACTAGAATTGTCATCTCAAATGCCTGCCCCATTCCTGTTGGAAGAGACAGAAATGCAGAGGTGAAGGAAGGAATCCCAAGGCACTTACCCATCAAAGGAAGAGCTGGTGCAATCGTAAACCATCTCTCGGTTACCCTTCATCTGTAGATATGTGTCACAATTGTCACAGCCGTCATATTCAAACTGATCAATAGTCTGGAAGGAAAAGAAAATGGGCAAGAATCCATGAATGAAAAGCTAAAAGGAAAGGGAACTTTCTCAGTATTCTTCTACCTAGACAGCCCCTTAATTCCCTAGTTTGTTCGGTCCTTCAGGTCTCCCACCCACCACTCCCCCAAACTCCATTCCTACATTCCACCCTCAAGCTCCTTCACTCTCGTTTCCAATTTTGTTCTACGTATTCTCTTCCCTAATCTACCCGGGGTCAGCGCAGACCCTCATCTCTGATCCTCAGTGTCCTTGGATTCAAAGTAAGTTCACGTAAGTTCTGTTAGGGGCTGGGCCTGGGCTAAGAGCTGAAGGACCAAGGGTGCAAGACTACCCTTGTCCTTGGTTCCTTAGCTGCAAGGCCTGCACGCGTTCCTAGCAACGTGCACAGTAGTCTTCTTAGGCTTCCCACTCCCCCCGGCACTTCTTGGGACCCTACTTTCCTCTTGACCGTTCCCCAGCCCCGTTCCAGCTATCCTCTTTAACCCAGCGCTCCCACAACCAGCTCCCGGGAGAATACCTTGACCAGAGAACACAACAAACACGCCCGCAGATGCCGCAGGTCCTTCGGCACCGTCTCCAGGGCCATCTTCTCCAATAGGAAGAAAAACAACTAGAACTTCTGCTCAGGTTGCCTCACGCACAGGAAGTAAACAGCCAACTACCCAGCATGCATTCCACTTCTGGCGCAGCGTGCCGCGAACTTCCTCTTCCGGCGTGTGAGGTCACAGGCCCCGCCCCTCCCCCCGCCTTAGGAGATGGTCTCTCCCACTGGGGAGGCGGGGTCAGCCTGAAGTCACCTGGGCGGGCGCGAGGGCTAGGCGGAGGCGGAGGCCGAGGCGGCCATTGGGCTGGTGGGCAAAGGCTTGTGGGGGGAAGGGTGGGTGGCGCGCAAGGCGCCTGCGCGAGATCCTGCCGGCGCGGGCCATTTGATCTAGGCATTTGGCACCAAGCCGTGGGTCCCCTTAGTAGGATTCCAAATGGTCGTTTTGTTTTTCCGTTTGAAAAGCACAGGGCAGAGAACCCCCAGTCTCCCTCCGGATTATCTCCGCAGACACCGAAAACAAACCCAGGGGCGGCCCCACCCCTGTTACCTAACTGAAAGCGCTATAGAGTTTCCGTTTGCCAGGATAGGAATGCTGGCCTGTGGGCGGGCGAGGGGGGAGGAGGGAATGCGGATTTAATGATTTTTAAAGCTAAATTCACCCTTTCCAACTGATAAGTTATACTTTGTACGGCTTTTAACCTTTAGACACAGACCTTATGGTTAGCAGTCCAATGCTTATCCTACAGCAGGTGTGCCCTCGAGTGGGTTCCGACTCAGCGACCCTGTGGCCCTGTGTGGGGTTTCTGAAGTGTGGTAGCTGGGTTTGAACAACTGCCTGGTGGTGAGCAGGCTTGCCCTGCAATGCCAGGGGATTAGGTGTTCTTTTTTTATTTTTCTCCATTTTACCTTATCGGAAATAGAATGCCTTTATTTTGAGTTCAAAACTAGGCACTAAACCTTTTCCAGAGAAGCAGAAGGGGGAAATGTGCTTTTTGGGGAAGAGAGCGGACGCCTCTTCTGACCTTGTGGAAATCTTGGGAGAAACACATGTTGTTGTTAAGTGCCTTCGAGTCGGTTCCAACCCATAGCGACCCTGTACAGGGTTTCCGAGGCTGTAAATCTTTACGGAAGCAGAATGACTCGTCTTTCTCCCGCAGAGCGGCTGGTAGTTTCGAACTGCTGGCCTTAATGTTCGCAGCCCGATTCATAACCACTACGCTACCATAGCTCCTTGGGAGAAACACATAGTCATTGACATTTATCTGAACTGGAGCTTTGGGATACATAATGAGTTTCAGGCCCTGAGTCCTGCTCTCAAGGTCAGGGCTGCCTCTTGATGCCCACTCCGCTGTATTCCATCTTTAAATACTAACTTGACACTCAGGAACATGTTTTCATTCTCTGGTACCTCATGTGAGGCTAGAAGCAACACTGATGTAGGCCCATTTTATGGATGGAAAACTGAGTCATAGAGTACTTGCCCGAGGTCACAAAGTAACTGAAGCAACCAAAATATTTTGTACACTAAAATGGAGAATAAACATCGCAATCATCATCATACAGCTAGTCAGTGAAGCCTGGTGAGAATTTAGTCCTGCTTTCTCCCTCCTTTGTCGCATGAAACCATCCAAGTCATGCTGTTACCAAGCCCACCAGTCCACCCTATCCTTTTACAAATCAGAGCCTGATATCAGAAATAATTTATTTCTGTCCATAAAGAAGGAGATGAAGTTGTTAACCTGAATGACAACCATTACTGAACAAAACCACAAGACCAAATTGTGTTTGTGGATAAATATATTAGCAAATAAATACATTTCTCAACTTAGTGCCTGATTCAAGCGTCTTTCTGTCTGGTTCAGATATAAATACCCATGTGGGTGCCTAGGTGCTAGTCTCCCCACTGACTTGGAGGAAAGAAAGTTCCCAGGTGGGGGCCCTATGCCCACTATGCCCCCACATTCACATTCCAAATGGGATAATGCCTGAGGGTCCCGCAATGACCAGGCTACCCTGGAGTGAATGTCACCCTAGGGAGGCCTCTCAGTCCTTGCCCACTCGGGTACCAGTTGCCCAGGCCAAACTTCGTGCTCCAAGTCCACTAGCCTCCGTACCCACTCCCTGTGGGTTTCTAGATGTATGGCTTATACTAGGGAGCCAGGCCTCTGGGCCACACTTGGCTTTTGCTTTATTCTGTCCTGCTCCTCCTCCCTGCTGCTTGTCCTTCCTGCTCAGCTTCCAGAGGAACTACAGCTGAAGGGTTGACAAGGGAGAGTGAAGCTCAAATGCTTCATTCCAGGTCCTCAAGATTCTATACCCAGCTCAGGGACAGTACTCCACACCCTGGTTTCCCTCTGACTTAATCCCACAGCTGGCAATTTAAGGACAAGGGAGAATAAATGCTCCCTTTTGCACCAGGGGAGGTGCTCCCTCAAAAAGCTGTGGAGACCCCACCTTTCAAGGTTCAAACATGCTCCTGGTTCTTTCTCAAAAAAGAAAAAGTCTAGAGCTGAGGCCGTCCCTGATGCCGTTCTAGGGAGAACCAGGGCTGTGCCTTGGGCTCAGCAGAAGGAGATGGGAAAGCCAGTTGAACTCACTGGTTGGTCTGAACATGAAGTCTGAGATGATGGAGACCCAGTGGGATCCCGGAGCGAGCAGCACCTTTGTAACACATTAGCTTACCATATCTAGCTTCCTGCCCTCCAGTGAGCCAGCCCACACATGTGCACCAGCAGTAGCTGCTTGGCTGGACTCAGACACACTGCCCTGGAGATGTGTTCTGCAGGCAAGGGGGAAACCATCCCCCCCTAGGTGACAGCAGGAAACAGCACCTCCTACCACCCACTATAACCTTTCCTCTCCCACTGGCTGCAGGAAGTATGGCAAAAAGAGGGTTGTTTGCTGAGGTCCTCTCTTCTCCTAGGAGCAGGATTCTGCCTGGTAGGGCCCTGAGTCATCCAGAGCAGTGGGTTGGACCCAGGTCTGACCATTTCACACGGCCTGTTCACACAATTCTTCAAGCTCTTCCTCTGAGCCTGCATTCAGAGACAGGGGAAGAAAGAAAACTGAGGGTCAGGCCAGGCTTCTGCTCCCACAAATATTTAAAGCCTTGGAAAACTCCACACAGGGTCACTATGAGTCAGAACCAACTCGATGGCACTTAACAGTAACAAGAAAGCATTGGCAGACCCCTGGTTGTGTAGTGGGTTATGCACTGGACTGTAGGGTTGGTGGTTCGAATCCACTAGTTGCTCTACAGGGTTTCTGAGAGTGTATAAATCTTCACAGGACAAAGATGAGACTTTCTGCTCCTGTGAAGATTTACAGTCTCAGAAACCCTATACAAAGCTGCTGTGAACTGGAACCAACTTGACGGTACATACCAAGAAGAAGACATTGGCATTGGCCCTGAGTGCTGGGCTAGAGGAAAATATGGTAGAAATAAGCAGAGATACCATTAACAGAACCTAGCACTGACCGGATGTAAGG
Organism: Chrysochloris asiatica; assembly: GCF_000296735.1. Taxonomy (NCBI): domain Eukaryota; kingdom Metazoa; phylum Chordata; class Mammalia; order Afrosoricida; family Chrysochloridae; genus Chrysochloris; species Chrysochloris asiatica. The sequence goes on along the minus strand of NW_006408525.1, from coordinate 10,830,448 downwards.
TACAGGGGAAAGGAAGCACTGAAGCTAGTTCTGAGCTTGGGAGACGATAGTTTGGACCTGCAAATATAACACATCCAGGTCCAACTGGAATCATCACACATATGTCCAAGATGTACAGATACATGGTTCTGTGAAAGCAATTCTTTTCCTACTTTGTTTGCACGCCTTTTTCCCCATCCACCAGCATCTCCCAGTTGGCAAGTTCTATATATTTTCATCTTTGTATATTCATAGCTTAGCCTGGAAACTAGCACATTGGAAGCCTACGTAAATGTGATAAATGCAAAAAGAAGAAAGGGAAGTGAAGGGAAATTAATAAGTGATAGTTTCTCTCAAGTTCTGCCTGTTGTCAAGTCAGTTCCAAGAGAGGAAAGGGGTTTCTGAGGAGCAGCTGCTGTGTTTGAACTGCCAACCTTGTGGTCCACAGTCCAGTGTTGATGCTACAGTGCCACACCAGGAGTCATGCCTGTAGGATTCCTATATTTTAGGATATTTGGGTGTCCTGTTGGGATGGAAGGGCCTTCCTTGCCATGGCTGTAGGCAGAGTTGTGTCATCCACACAATGGGAGAAAATAGTCAAGAAGTAGGCGGGGAGGGCTCTGAGAGAGGAAGAGTAGTATTTGGGCAAATAAATACAAAATTAAGGTTGAGAACTTAAACGATCACCATTGGTTATAAAACAGCAGCAGGGATACACTGGGCTCCCAAGAAAATGAGGTCGACCTTATAAATAATAGTGCTGGGAGGGGAAGCTTTCCTATCCCTGTACCACCGGAACCACAGAAGCCCTAAGGACCTGCAGGGCTGCTGGGAAACACCTGTGAGCTCTCTCTCTCTGCATCATTCACATAACTCTTCTCACAGTGCCTTTTGTTGGTGGTGTTAAGTGCTGTCGAGTAGGTTCTGAAGAGCAACTGGTAAACTAGAATGGCTGATCTTGTGGTTCAAACTGACTTTGCAGTCCAGAGCATTAACCCACAGGGCCACACCAGGACTCCTATTATGGTTATCTGTAATGAGATCTCCTATAAAATCATGGTCTCCTTGAGGGCAAGGGATACTTCTTGGCTTTCTTTGTACTTAGAGCTAATACTGAGCAGTTGGACACACTGGTATGACTGTGCCAATTGTCAAAATGTTGACCTACTTCCATTTGAACTGCAGCATCAACCATTCTAAGTGTCTCACTGAAGCTCTAGCTGTACTATTACCTCCCTGAGACCTCCCTAAGATCTGACAACTAAAGGGGTAGCACTTGACAGAGCTGGGGTGCTTCAGCCAGCATCCTATGTGGTGCTGGTTCCTCAATACTATCAGTGGCACCCCTGTTGTATCCTTCACAACTTCTGTCAACCCCCTTGTTGGTTGACTTCACTTGTCCTGTACCATCCAGCTTCTCTTAGCTTCCTCTCCTCCACTGCTCCCATCATACCTACTTCCCATGAAAACTCACCAGGCTGGGCTGGCAGCACCTGGAAGTGTGGGTAAGGGCATGGCCTGCCCTCTGTACTGCCAGGACTTCGTTCAGAAGGCCCCTCCTCAGGTGGATGTGGTCCCAGGGACTGGCGTGAAGTCAGGCACAACCATACTGGCTGTGCACTTGAGTAACAGGGGCCCGGGGGTTCTAGTAGAAGCCTCCTTTCCAGGCCCGATGGTCCGAAGATCAATGGGTGGGCTTCTGGGGACCAAGGGTATGCCAGGCTTGGGTCATAGTGGGGACACACCTGGCAAGCTGGGTGCTCAGTCAAGTCTTGGGGCTGAAAGACTGGGGTAGGCCCTGAGGGAACCCCCCGCCGTTTCCTCTGTGGGTGTCGGGCTGGGAGGCTGGATTTCTGCAAGCTGTAAAGGCTGTTGGGAACAGAGGTTTCAGCTGGGCCAGGGGCTGACTCTGTGATGGTTTTAGGCCATTGTGGGTTGAGGAACTGCCCTGAAGGGGCTGGTGAGTTGGATCTGGTGACTTGCTCACCAGAAGGTGGCTCTGGTTGGAGCTGTGTCTGAGGAACACCAGGCCTGGACTGGGGCTGGCCAGTTTCTGGGCCAGACTTCCTGCCATGCCATTGGAAGCGCTTTTTGTAGTGGTGGTGCCGGTGCCGGTGCCGGTGGTAATGGATGTGGCTGGAGACCTGGGTTTCCCCTATGGGCACCACTGAATCCAAGGAACGGGGACGAGTGGCCACACTAACGTGGTGTGTCTCTCCCCTCTGGGGCTCCCCTTCAGGGCTGCAGTAGACCAAAGGGTCAAAGTCACTGCTGAGGGAGCTGCGGAAGGTAGAGCTGCTGCCATGGATGCCCTGCAGGCTGACATCTGTGCAGTTGACCACGGAGTCACTGGAGGAGCCATGACAGGGCCCTGAGCTGGAGTCGCTGGCTGGACCATCTGCCAGGTAGCCGCTTCGTTCTGTGCAGTAGCTTTCCCCAGACCCGCTGCTGTCGTGAGGCCTGGCCCTGCGTGGGGGCCCTGGGCAAGCCGCAGGGTGCTGTGGGGTACATCTGAGCCGGCTTAGCCCCCAGCCCTGTGCATAGGGTCGCTGGGCTATTGACAGGCGCTGCTGTTCTACCAGAGGCCGGGGGTGGGCTGCTCTGGGGAGGCGCTGGTGCCGGGGACCCATGCCTGACTCCTGGGATGGCAGCAAGGGACCAGGTCGTGTGGGCTGAACCGCAGAGCTCCGAGAAGGGCCCAGCAGGTAGGCAGCAGGAAAGTGATAGTGGGCGTGACCGGGATGCTGGCGAATGAGGTGGAGCCTCTGACCTGGTTCCTGGTAAGATCGAGAGGGTCCCAAGGCCTGGGAAAACGAATCGCCTTCTGGAAAAAAAGAACCAAGAGCATGATGTCTGACCCCACAAACCTATGGAGCCTGAATAACCTATGAGGTAGAGCTCAGGAGAACAAGGACTCCCTCCCTCTAGCCAAGTCTGTTTGTCCTGAGAGCTCTATTCTATGTACCAATTCCTGTGCACTCCCACCAACCATTTGAAGCTCTTTCACTCAGGGTCACTGCTAGGCCAGATACACCTCTGATTGAATTAGGAAAAGATTCTCTTTCCTCCCTTGTGGACTTCACTTTCATCTTTTAGAAACTGTCACGGAGCATGATATTTATTACCAGAAAATTGGAAAAATATGCAAATAGCCCAAATTTAGTTCAAACATGTTGTCATAAGAATAGAAATAATTTTAAAACCAGTAAGGAGGTCTGCAGTGTGACCGGCTCCCCACTCAGCTGAGGCACTATTGAGCAGTGCACAACATAAACAACCACCTTGGCAGCTCTGCTTTCTCCTCAGCTTCAAGGCAGAAGCCCATTCCCAGAGAAAGGCCACATTCTCCACCCAGCTGCCTGTTCACAGGGGAGACTTTGGCCCACCTCCTACCTACGATGTTGAACATGCAGAGAGGGCACGTCTGACGCTGCTGTAGCCAGGGGTCTACACAGGTGCGGTGGAACTCATGCAGGCAGGAAATGACTCGTAGCTCCTGAAGAAAACAAGGGAGTCCAAACCAATGATATCTATAGCTACAGGAGTAGCCAGGAACCAGAATATCCCTCTGTACCTCTTTGGCCTCTCCCTCTTGCTATCACCTACTTGTAGACGACCTCACAGTAGAATAGAAAAGGTATGGGCTTTGGTATCAGGTAGGCCTAGATTTTGCCTGTTAGCTATGTGACCTTGGGCAAGTTTCTTAACAGACGGTTTTCTGTCTGTGAAACAAGGATAAAAAACGCAGCTCCCCCACCCTTCCCCCGTCAGGAGGCTAACATGAGATAATTCATGATAAGCACTCACTGCAAAGCCTGTCCAAGGCACACTCGTAACACATAACAGTCTCTCTCTAGCAGGCCAAGACAGTTAACCAGCCTCAGGGCTCTCAGGACACAGAGGACAACCACACTAGCCCCAAGCACCTCCTCCCCAAACTGCATTCATCCTCTCCTGTCTACCCATGGAACTGAACCACAAGCCTTGCCTTACCTGTCCCTCAGAGAACTCTTCCAGGCAGATGGCACACATGGGGGCTGAACTGCAGCTGCTACCTGAGTCTGGCCATTCACTATGGGTCTTCCTGCAGCTGGCCCGGTACCTTCTGGTGGCCAGCTGGCTGATGGCCCAGGCTGTTCGTTGCTGAAGGGGCTCCTGGGAAGAGGGGTAGAGCTCAGAATGGGACAAGGCCTCCTCTTCCCTTGGCCCTGGAGCCCAGCTCACCTAGTTAGATTATATGGTCAGTTGACTGCCCCTGGGAGTTTGTTCCTTTGTCTGTCTCTTTCTACTAGAATAAAAGCTCTTTGAAGGTAAGGATTTTTATTCTTTTTAATCATTGTTGTGTCCCCAACACCTAGAACAGTGCATGGCACATAGTAGGAACTTTGTATGCTTACTGAATGAATGAAGAAATGAGCAAGCCTATGGAGGGAGCTATGGGATAGCTCTCACAAAGACAGACATGTGGGTTTTGAAGGTAAGCTGTTGGTGGGAATAAAGGCACTTTCCTTACTTCCTCTTCCTGCTCCCACCTTCCCGCAGATGTGCACATGTCCACCCCCACCAGGGAACCCCACAGTGCTCACCGGCCTGCTGTGGCGGGGACGGCACCGAATGCGCAGCACCGAAGCCAGGATGACCACAAAAATAGTGCCCACCACAGTCAGGAGGATCCATACATCGTAATCTGGCTGGGGGAAACAAGCAGAATGGGAGAAGAGTCATAGCTCTGGAGAGGGCTAGGCCAATTTGGGAGGGAACACAGGAGCCTAGGAGGTATACACAGACCTGGTGATCTTGGGTCTTCTGGATGGGGGGCTGCAGTGGGGATGAACGCTGAGTGGGGTTAGCTAGCCCCTCTATGCCCAAAAGCCCTCATAGGAGAGGGCTTTCTGGATATCAGCTGTGAGAAGAGACCCTCCTGCAGGTGGGGGTTAGCCACTGAACAGCTGGGGTTGTAGAGAAACAATGGGCAGGTCTCACGGTGTCTCTGTTACTTCATGCCAAGGCCACCGAGCTGAAGACAGCTTTAGAACTCAGCTGGTTCAAGGAGCTGCAAGGTACACAGCTGGGTTTCTGAAGGAGTTCTCCCTCTCCCTCTTAGGACAAGAGTTTTTCTAAGGTCTCCATCAGTTCCAGGGATGTGAGGGCTTTGGGTGGGAGTTACCATGGGACAAAGGTAGAGGTAAGAGTGGACACTAAGGGCAGGGTCTGGAGATCTTCTGTGCTTACCCAGGATGGGGATTCCTTCAGCTCAATCCTCACATGGGCCTTTCGGTTCTTGTACACAAATTCCATTAGCTTCTCAGCATCATTGCCCCAGATCAACACCACTGGCCAAGTCAGCCCCAAGGGTTGCTGCAGCTAAAGAAGGGACGGTGTCCAGTGAGGTTGCTACATCCTGACTTCTCCCTTCCCATTGACTTCACCTCCAGCCACCTACCTCCTCCCCTCAGACTCCGTAAAGCCCCTGGTACCTGCTCAGCAGCAGCTCGATCCTCAGTGATGTCAAAGAGGACAGCACTGGCTCCTCGCTCACCTGCCATTCGGGCCTACAGGGACACACAGGAGAGGTCTGGCTGGGGACAGGGAAGAAGACAGCTCATCCATGGCCTCGCCTCACCCCCTCCACACACACACACACCCATCTCAACTGGGACTCTGGACACTTACAAACATGCATCACGGGATCAGGGCAACTAGGATCCTCCTGCCCTGCACCCTGAGCTCACCAACACCCCACCTGTTTTCAAAGGACAGCAGTTAGTCCATTCTGTAACGGAACAACCCTAACAAGAGTTTAGTGGAGCCAGGTGGTAGACTAAAATCTGGATCCAAAGACAGTAAGAAGAGTCCTTGTCCTCAGAGCTCCATCAGTCTGCCTGGACTAAGAGGCCTAAGAGTAAGGAGTGACCAGCGCTCCCCAGGGAGTAGAGAGTGACTAGTCCCTAGGACAGGGATGAGGGGGTGGGGGGGGGGGAGGGAGGGCTCCATAGAACAGAGCTGGACTTTCCAAAGGCCAGCTTTGCATGACAAGAGGAGCCTATGGGATACCCCCAAGCTCAGGCTACATTCTCAGAGCTGGGCACACTGGCTCTCATCCAAGACCTCCAGTGCAAGCCTGACTTCAGCCCATCTCATCACTGTCTCTCCTCGCACACTCTAGTTTGCCAACACTTTCTCCTTTAAGAGTCCCTGTCCAGTGCTTTATCTCTTCATCATCTTCCTTAGTATGACATTAGAGACATGGGTGGGGAAGGACCAGAAGTGCTGTTCCCACAAGGACATAACTGCCCAGCAGGAGCCTACAGGCAGAGGTTCCAACTAGAGAACTCCCCGCAGGCTTGGGAAAGCAGAATGCAGCCAGCCAGGGGATTGGATAGCAGAGTTGGTCAGGTGAAAACCAACAAGCAGGACTCTAAGGATCTATACAGGGTTGAGAGAAGGGAGATAAGGGCTGAGGGTAGGGTAGGGCCCAGTGGGCAGTGACCAACAGACAACATGGGGAGTGAGCTGCTCCTTCGCCAAGTGCCCACTCTCCAGTCTTGCTCCCTAGAGCGAAGACTCCTCTCTGAACTTACAGTCTGGGACCTCAAGGCCTCAGGGCCCCTGCTCAGTCTGTGGGCCTTCCTGCAGGCAGGGAAGGAGTTAATCCTGCTGCCAGTAGTGGTGGCAGGAAGAGGAGCCAATGCTGGCTTACTCACACTCTCAAAGCTTTGATCTCTGCGTCCCAGCCAGAGCCTGTCAGGGCAGGCCAGGGAGCGGCAGCCGCTCCCTGGAGCGGGAGGTGGCCAGGGGGCCCCTCAGAACCCACTGCCCCAAAGGCAGGGGAGCCCAGGAAAGTGGTGGAGACATTCTAGTGGGGCCCCATTTGGGTCAGGAAAGTAACTTCCTTCTTGCCTCCCTCCCTCCCCTGGGAGCTAGAATAGCCCTGTACCTCCACCCAGGTGCAGCCCAGCCCAGGGCTCACCCAGCTAATTGACTGGAAATTCATAGGACTCCAGAATGGAACTGAAGAGACTAAGAGGTCACAGCCTCCACCCTCCCCACCACCACTTCCTCCCAGGAAGTCTACCCCCACCTAGGACACCCTAGACAGAAGCTCTCCAATCTTCAGTTTCTCCAAGCAGGGGTGTGAAGCAGTAGCAGGGGGAATGGAATGGGGAACCTCACCAGCCATCTCATAGTCTGGGGACTGGGCTCAAGGGGTGGAAGAGGTCACTCCAGTGGTCACTGAATTGGGATTCCCAGGTTCTCCAGCTGCCAGGACCACTGGTTTCTATCCCCAGAACAAGATCCTGGATCCACCCTGGCCTGGAAGGGCAGGAGGGGAGGTCACAGCTTTCCTTCTCTATAGAGTTTCTTACTTCCCCACCCTTGTCTCTTTGAAGGATTGGGATAGGAACAGTGGATAATTACTGTTACTTTCAAACACCCCAGCCCATTACAGTCCATAATTATAAAGTTGTAAAAGTGATCAAAGGGCCCAGAGAGTTGGCCAACAGGGGAAAACAAACAGGACTTTCAGGTAGTGGGTTCCTGCTGCTAGAGTTCTAGGAATAAAGTATAAGATTTGGGGATAGATGGCAGCCAATCTGGGGCTATCTATGCCTTCTGTCCACCTGCACAGGAAGTGGGAGGGAGGTAGAGAAAGAAACACTTTTCCAGGGACTGGAATCTGGCAGGCAGGCCCTCAGGATGGGAAGACTGCAGTATTAGAAAGGAGATCCAAAGATTTCCTTTATGGGGAGCTGCAGAGAGTCAACCAGTCCTCTAGGGGCAGCAAACAAAGCTATATATCATAGCACCATGAGCCGTTACAGAGACAGTGAAGAGTGAGCGGAAATCTAGCCTTTGACTCATTGGTCAGCTGCTGTACTCAGCTGGGTCTTAGTTTTTCCCTCCCCAGACCATAATAATAGTCTCTGTATATCTCCTGCTCATCAAAGATTTACTTAGCACCTACTGTGCCCCGAGCACCAAGCTAAGGAAGTCCAGGCCCTCCAGAACAGTTCATAATCTAGCTGTGGCGACACGGCCTATACATAAAATTATAATGATGATACCAATATTTGAGGGTACAAATGAATGGGCTGTCTGTCGTTTCAAGCCTTTTAACTTTTTTTTTTCTTTGCAGAAAGCCCTTCTCACCGCTCCGCCTCTCCCCCCACTCCCCCACACGCAATACAGATCAAAGCGAGGTTGCTCAGGTTGTAGTGGACATGGAGGGAGGAAGCCTCCTCAACCTCCCCAACCTCCCCAACCTCCCCCTTCCCTAAGGTACCTTCAGGAAGAAGCAGAATGGAAAGCAGAGGCCCTGGCTGCTGGGGTGTACCCAGAGGGAGGGTTTCTGTTCCTCCTGGCCTAGCTGGGTCGGCCCAGTCAGGAAAGATTCATTCTGTTTAAGAGGTGGGGGTTACTCAGGGCTTGAAAGCAAGAGGAGAAGGGAATGTAACTTTCACTGAGAACTGCTCTGTCCAGACAGCCTGGGTTTGAACCCTGATCTGAGATCAACTGTTAGCTGTGAGACTTAGGACAAGTTACTTAACTGTTGTGTACCTCAGTTTCCCTTTTTGTAAACTGGGAATAAATAATGGGACTTACTTCATAAAGTGGTTGTGAGGACTACATAAATTCATCCCTGTAAAGTGTTTATTACAGTGCTTGGCTAGCTGACAACAAGTTGCAAACCCGTAAAAAACCAGATTGGCTTACACTGTGTGATAGATATATTTACAACAATGACAACAACAACAAAAGTGTAGCTGATTAAGCTGCTTCTGTACAATCAAATACTTCATGGATTTGGTTCCTTGGTTTAGAGGATTAAGGTCATGGTTTCATGGGACATCCTAGTTAACTGGCCTAATACTGTGTTTAGTGCTTCTGTTCTACCTCCTAGTTCCTTCCACAGTGTCTGGGGCCTTAAAAGGTTGCCAACGACCATCTAAGACAGACAAAAACAAAAAACAAAAACGTGGTCTCTATCTACTTGAAGAAAACAGAAGCAGAAGGAGAGTCCAGGATAGAAGGAAATGGAATGTGTGGCTAGCTACCTCCGTGAATAACCTACTTGCTTTGCCATGAGACCAGAAGAGCTGGATGGTGTCTGGCTACTGTTACCGAACATTTTGATCAAAGATTCTATAGATGAGGTTCCAGAAAAAAGATGGCGGATCGGGTGGAAGTGTAGTGACGAGCTCTGCCGTGAACAACACAGAATACAGGACCAAGAAGGCTCAGGGAATGGTCCCAGTACTCTGAACCACATATAAAAGGAATATTTAGAAGGTTGGAAGACTTATAGCTGGGGAGTTTGTGGCAGAAGCAAGAAATCCATTGCTTCCTGGTTTGGGACGCTCAGCTGCTCTAGGAGCCGCCATTTTGTGTGGGGCCAAGCGGGGAAAGGGTCAGAGCAGCCATGGACACCTGACAGAGCCTCAGAGATAGAGGTGTGGACATTCTTTTTTTTCTTTTTGGTATCTTTTCGTTGGTCCCTTGCTGTCTGCGTACCTCCATTCTGGTGACTATAGGGGTGCCTGAGCTGGTAGATACTCCAGCTCCACCCTCGGAGGGTTCTACTACGCATACGCATATGCACAGAGCTCCTCGAAATTTAAAGAGACAGTACCCACTTAAAACCAAACGGCCGACAGATACTCAGCCCAAGAGCAGGCCTTGAACTTTTCTTGTTTGCTTTTTGTTCTTGTGTTTTTTAACACAGGAAAGAGGAGAGGGCTGTAGGGAGGGAAAGAAACCTCATA
>NW_006408525.1:10809026-10813235 GCF_000296735.1 Chrysochloris asiatica | reverse complement strand
GATCACATAATTCACAATAAAACATTTAAGAAAAAAAAAAAAAAAAAAGATTCTATGAACGATTCTATGGAAGATCCCTGATCAAATGAGGGAAAATATAGAACAGAATTTCAAATCTGAATGGAATCTATACTTTCTGGAGTCATGGAGGCCCCAAAACTAGTATCTTCAAGTAATCTTTAAACCTTATACCAAAGATATCCTCTGAAATTTTCTTAAAATCAAACAGCAGTGTAGCTTAACTAGTCTGTTAAGACTAAGAATGTCTGTCTTGAGCATTGTGTTCTTTTAAGAACTATCTAAATGACATGAATTGACAACAGCAACTCAAAAGATTAGGGGTCAGTGAGTTTATGCTAATGGGGCTAGAACAACTCAGAAAAGAAGGGAATCATGGTTGCACGGTATAATTAATGTAAAATGCAATCAGTATCACTGAATTGTACATGCAGAAACATTTCACAATTGGTGTATGTTCTGCTGCGTATATTCTCAACAACAAAATTTTTTTAAGTTATTTAAAAAAAAACCAGTGCTTAGCACATAGTAAGTATTCCTTAAATATTAGTTATTATATCAGCTGTTACTATGTGCTTTGTAGACTTTATTTCACTTACTTCTCACAAAAACTCTACAAAACAGTCGCTAGTCCCCGTTTTGAGTTGAGGAAACTAAGGCTCAGAAAGACTATATAACTTACCCAGGATCACATAGCAGTTAAGTGGGAAAGGCAAGATTCCCACCCAGAGGCAGGACCTGTACCTATCTGCTTACCTTGGGAGTCAGCGCCTTCCAAAAGGCACAAGACTACTGCACTAGTGTAAGCATGAGGTGATAAGGGCCTTGCTTTACACAGGATGGCTGTGGAGTTAATAAAGAGAAGCCGAGTTTGGGTGACTAGGTGGGGTGGTGGGGTGGCACTGTAGGATAAGCACTGGACTGCTAACCATGAGGTCAGTGGTTCAAACCAACCAGCTGCTCTTCAGAAACCCTATACAGGGTCACTATGAGTCAGAATGGACTTGGTGGCACTTAACAACATATGGGGCGGTGGTGGTGATGCAAATGGAAGAATCTGAAAGAATCGTGGTGGGGGGTTGCAGAGAAGATCAAGAGTTAACAAATTGGGGATAAAGGAAACTCCTGCGGCAAAAGGTCACAATGCCAATGATGATCATGCCAACGATTTACTGAGCAGTGCGAAGAGTCAGAACAGATCTGGCTGGGGGTCAGGGTTAGGGCAATGTTTTTCACCTATTTCCCCCAACAAAGACCCCACCTTTTCCCTCTAGTGGATCCCATTCTATCAAACTGTGTTTACAACATACAATTCACTTTCTTAGGAGATAATATGTATAAAGACACTGAACCAAAATTAAAGATGAGAATTAAAATTCTCATTTTAAAATTCAAATGTAAGAGTGTTTTCAGAAATCCTGTAGACTTTTGAAATATTGAGAGTAGCACACACTGTTACCTTCACAGACTTCCTCTGGCCAGGAGCTACTTGATTAGATCAAAAGGTACACCTGAGAAAAGCCTTGGGTCAATTGGAAGCCATTGTGAGCTTTGTTGTTGTTGTTAAGTGCCTTCGAGTGGGTTTGACCCATAGCGACTGGTGAGCTTGAACCACCGACCTTGCAGTTCAAACGGCTTTGCAGTCTGGCACATTAACCCACAGTGCCACACCAGGACTCCATTGTGCACTTGGGGCTAGAGTAATTCCCAAAGCAAAGGAAGAAGCCGTGGGTAGGATGGGCCCAGTGGTGCATGCTGGGGAGGAAGCAGAGTTCCACGGGGCAGCAGCCGACATACTCCTAAACTCCAAATGGGTTTTGTTTTAGCCCAGGCACTGTTAGTCTCTTCACATACATTATTTTCTTCCTCACAATAATGACGAAGATTTAAAAAGTTCCATTTTTCGATGATGGAAACAAAGGCCCAATAAGGCTAAATACCTCAAAAGGCACTGGTACATGTTCCTGGCTTCATGTCTCATTTCCCCTACAGGAGTACAGTCTCCTAAAGGAAAAACCCTATATGGACATGTCCTTACAGTTCACTACATGTTCACACGTTTGTGAAGTCGTGAACTGCTAAAAGCAAAGACAGAACTTTTCTGAACACTTCCCCCATCACCACACACCACAAACTCATACCACACACTCAGACTCTCACATACACACTAGTGAGGGCAGAGAAGACATTGAGCACTGGCTTACCAAGTGAATAAATGAATAATGCATTCCCATATTTTGAAAAGCAAAGCAAAGGAAATTTCCAGAAGCAGGGGAGCTTCAGCTTAACAAAATCCCACTGCTATTAAGGCCCCTTGCATCATTGCAATGATGCCACACTCTCCAGACCCTCCATCCTAGCCACCCCATCCCACCTCTTCTGAGGTCCTCTTTTGCATCAACATGGCCAGGATGGGAGCATATCCTCTATCTGTGGCCACCATGTTTCATTCAGAATCCTGCCCACCTTCCTGCCTGCCAAGCAATCAGGACCCTGAAAAACCTGAGGGGGAGGTTGGAACTCATACTGTTTCCATGAGGCTTACTTTCCTCAGCCTCAGGAGCATTGGAAAACCCATGGGAGCTGAACCTGCGTACCATGAACCTGCACACAGGTGAGGAGTGTCACTGCTCTTCCACCATCCCTGGAAGCAGGGACACTGCGATCCAACTCCCTCAAATGCACCCCTCTGAGCCACACACAATTTGAAAACTGTCTGGCTTATATCACCAAAAGAGTCTTTTCCCATAAGGTTTTTCCAGCTAGAATGGGAGACCACCGAATAGAGACATTCAAAACCCAGGTTTTAGAATTGGACAGGGCTGAGCTGAAACCTCAGCTCCATTAGCTGTTATCACACTGGCAAGTTACTTATCTTCCTGTCTCTCGTTTGTCTCACATGTCAAATGGAAAATAAAAATGTTGAGCTTTCCTGACTGTTGTGGAAAAGTATATGAGATTATATGTATGTATATATATATATATATATATATATAAAGAATCTGTCATGTGTTTCTCCTGGTACACTGTAAGCTCACAGAAAAGAGTAAATGTTATTAATGGTTAAAGCAGGGGCGACAAACACAAATGTTTACAGGGTCTGTGTGGTGATGCAAATAAGGTAAGTAGGATAGGTGGGGAGTGTGGCAACTGAGAGTACAAGTCTGTGTCAAGGTGGCAGCCGCTGCCCAGCTGCTGCCTCTCACTGCCCTTTGTAAATGTGGAGCCAGTCCTGCCACAAGTTTTGAGTTTTCTTCCAGAGGAGCTGGAAAAGTAGATTCTCATATGAAATTTTCCTATTTTTGAAGGTGGCAATTAACTTAAATTTTGAACATCATTGGAGTGTGAGACAATACCCAGCTCGTGGGCTACCTGTTGCCACCTTGGAGAAAGAGCCTGAGCGTCTTAAGGGGCCATGGCTTCTGATTCTGTTATCTTTCCACAGAGCCCAGTCAATGTTTCTGAAAGCCAGGTAGGGGAAGGAGGTGGAAGGGTGGTTCATGTCCTGAATGAAAGTTAAAGATTCTTATGGTTGTGCTCTTTAAAAGAACTATGTAAAAATAAAAAAGAACTATCTAAAAAAAGTCAAAACCACATCACCATCATCAAGTCAATTTCAACTCATAGTAATTCTGAAAGAACTATCCACAAGGGATCAAACTGACAACAGCAACTCAAAACGTTAGATCGGGAGTTCAGGGGCCGGCTGTGCTGATGGTAGAAGAACAATTGGAAAAGAAGGGTAAGAGTGGCTGCACAATTTAAAGAAGGCAAATCAATGTCCCTGAAATGTACATGCAGATGGTGTTGAATTGGTGTGTGTCTTATTGTGTTGTTATTAAATATATTTAAACAGATGTTTACAAGGAGCCCTGGTAGCATAGTGAGCTGTTAACCACATAGTCCCTCATGGTCAGTGGTTTCAATCCATCTTTCTCCATGGCAGAAAGATGAGGCTTTTCTGTTCCTGCAAAGATTTAGAGCCTCGGAAACCTTATCAGGATTACTATGAGTCAAAATTGACTCAACGGCACAAGAACAATAAACATTATATATATATATATATACACAGCTCTGGTAGCGTAGTGGTTACAAATCAGGCTGTGAACCTCAAGGTCAGCAGTTCAAAACTACCAGCTGTTCCATGGGAGAAAGATGAGGCTTTCTGCTCCCGTAAAGATTTACAGCCTC
>NW_006408525.1:10785178-10808926 GCF_000296735.1 Chrysochloris asiatica | reverse complement strand
CAAGGTCAGCAGTTCAAAACTACCAGCTGTTCCATGGGAGAAAGATGAGGCTTTCTGCTCCCGTAAAGATTTACAGCCTCGGAAACCCTGTACAAGGTCGCTATGAGTCAGAACCGACTTCACAGCACATCACCACCATGCATATTTATATATATATATATTGCTGTCATTAAGTGCCGTCAAGTCAGTTCTGACTCACAGTGACCCTGTATAGGGTTTCCGAGGAGCAACTGGTGGGTTTGAACTGCCAGCTTAAGGCTCAAACCAACCTTGCAGCCCAGTGCTTATCCTATAGCGACACACCATATAAGTATATAAATATACATAAACAGCATGGTGGCTCTGTAGGATAAACAAACCACAAGGTTGGTGGTTTGAACCCACCAGCCACTCTGCTAGTGACAAAAGTACAGAGATCTTTGGTGGCAAAAGTGCAGAGGTGTGAGCTTGCACTTTGCTCAGTCCAGCCATGACACAGGGAAACCAGTGAATGGGGCCCATCATTCTCAGGAGACTGGGGAAAGTGAAGAGTGTATGTGGGCAATCTACCTTGCTAGCCAGTGACAGGCAGGGGCGGGGGGCCCGCCGGGGGCTTTCCAGCTTGACGATGCTGATGAATCCAGGTTCCAGATTGTCATCGTCACTGGCGTTGCACAGGTACAGAGGATGGGACTGCAGAGAGAGAGTGGAACTTGGGTTAAGGAGGCGGAGGTAGCAGAAGGAAGGAGGGGGGCTATGAAAGAGTGGGCTTCCTCAGTGCATTGCCTCAGAGTAAGCTAAGTCCCCTTCCATGCTCTTCTGATGGTTCTGGGGTCATGGATACAGGGAAGTGGAGGCCTAAATGTAGAGCCTGCTGCAAAGCAGCTCCTGCAACTGTCAAGCCCCAGTTTTCCAAACTGGACAATGTAGAGGGCTCCTCTCCTGGCTTCAGTCTCTCTCAGCCTGACTGTCCTACCTGCTTTTAAAACCCCAGGCTAAGAGAACAGCCATGTGTTCCTGTATCAGTGCCTTCAGAATCTCATTCTTCCTCTTCTCATGCCCCCTGCCTCCTTGGAATGCCCCCAGAAGGCCATGGATTATAGATGCCCATCTCCCATGTGACTTGGGTTTTCTTACTCAGTGTGGTCTCACCCTTCTCAGTATCCCTCTGTGCCTTTGCCCTCTGCCCGTGCTGGGACTAACCAGGGTGGTGACAGAGATAAGAGACTATTGGGGTCTTCGGTCTTGGACTGAAGCCCAGGGCTATGTAATTCCTAGGACCTCATCCTATGCCTAGCAAGAACACAATGAGGATCGAGCCAGTTCAGCCCATCTGCTCTGGGTCCGGTAGGGGTTCTAGGGCTCTGAAGTTATGGAAGATTCAAGCAGGACTCCATGCCTCTAGGTCCATCTGGTGCTGAGCAATGGCTAAAGGGTCAATGGGACCAACAGGCGCTAACATGACCCATGGACCCTCTTCCTGCATCACCAAAGAGCGGAGCTGCCCTTCTGCAACTCTCTTCTCATTAAGATGATGCTGATACGCATTTCAATTGTCTTTCTATGGAATAAAATGCCCGAGTGTTGTGAGAACAATGTATGATTTACTTGGATAATCCTATGACCCAGGGATGCCAATGTATACTGGCAAGAAAGGGGACTTCCTACTAAGGAGCTGCTTGCTGTCTATCCTTCCCTCTCCACTGTTGCTATCGTCTCAGGGGTCCACAGAAAGAACCATGAGAGGAACAAGAGAGAACTTA
Source organism: Chrysochloris asiatica (assembly GCF_000296735.1). Lineage (NCBI taxonomy): Eukaryota > Metazoa > Chordata > Mammalia > Afrosoricida > Chrysochloridae > Chrysochloris > Chrysochloris asiatica. Next base: position 10,807,184 of record NW_006408525.1, on the reverse strand, counting down.
GGGTCTATGAAGATGTTCATGAGCATGATAATGTCTGTGTTGAATATAAAAGCACAACCCCTTTTTTGAAAACACTTTCAGGCTATTTCTTCTCATTGCATCACTGCCATCCCTTGAACATGTAGGTTCTCTATGAATATGCACTACCTTACTCGGTCAGAGGGGTTTGAAGTAGGAGGGATTCCATTCTTGCTCCAGTCTGGTGATGAGTGAACTTTAGTGTGTCTTCCCTGCCCCCAGAGAAAGGCTTGGGTGTAAGGTTGAGGGCTGGTCTCACTTTACTGGAGTGGTAACCTCTTTCTCAACAAGCTCCATTTGTCTGTCGATCTGTTCATCCATCTAACTTGAATTCATTCATTTATTCATTCTACCAACACTGAAAGCCCACTTGGTGCCAGACACCGTATAATGCACTGAGAATTCAAGAATGAATATGATAATCTCCCTGCCTTAAATGTACTGTGATGCTACAACGAAGGTGTGTTTGAGGGTTATAGGAGGGTATGAAAACAGGGGACTAACAATCCTAGCTGGACGGACAGAGAAGTTTTCACGTGAGGTGATTTGAGAATTTCTTTGGAGGCTGGATAGGTATGTCCTCACCCAGTAGTGGACCAATAAGTGGGGCAGCATTCCTGGCAGAGGAAGCAGCCTATGCCAAGGCACAGAGGCAAGGGTCTGGGGACTCTACAGGCAGTTTGGTCTAGTGTGAAAGAGCAGGACGGAGATGAAGTTGGCACAGCCTGCAGGAGTCAGACCGTGGAGCAGGAATGGCAGATTCGTAGCCAAGAAGGATCCCTCTGGGACTGCAGAGGACACTCTAGTAGAAGTCAGAAATCAGCTTTACCAACACATGAAAAGACATGACCCTTCCTTTCAAGGACAAATTGCAGCCCTGAAGTCCATTGCTTTGCTTGCCCCACACACTACTCTGGGAGCCAACTTTCTCAAGATGACTCCAAGACACCTCTTACTGGCCAGTCAATTGGGAGAGAGGGAAAGTCACTTTGGACAGATGGATAGGTTTTAGAAAAGGGTTTCTACCAGGCTTTGGCTCCCAGACCTCAGCAGGTGAGCCCAGCATCAACAGAGAATGGTGCTATATTGTGGGATACCTCTGATGAGGTAGAGGGGGAAAAATGATGACAGAGCCATTAACTTCTCTAGTCCTGAATTAACCACTATAGAAGGGGGAACGGGAAGAAACTAACCATTAGTAAATGCATACCAGGCACTGTGCTGGTGGCTTTACATTCTCTCTGTCTCCGAGGTAGGTGCTATCATCACCATTAAAGAAAAGCTTGAGACTCAGAGAAATTAAAGTTACACAGGATTAGAACCCAGCTCTGTAGGCCTCCATCTCCTTGGCAGTATGTAACTCCAAATGAGCAGTCAATTCTCCACTGTCCATCCTAATAATGGTGATGGTAGTGATAATAATTATCTTACATTCACTGAGTAAACACCCTGGACAAGTGATAGTTCTACTTTTGTGTACTAACACTTTTCATCTTCTCACCAACCCTAGAGGTAGAAAACGATTTCTCCATTTGAAAGATGAGGAAACTGAGGCCCTGAGAGGCTAAGTAGTATTTGCCCAAGATTCCACACTGAAATAAGTGGCAGAGATCAGCAGAAATGTAAAGAAGTAGTAGGATAAGATTTAAAAAGCAAATAACTTAAGAACAATTTCCATTTGACTTGAAAACTTGATACCTTCCTCTAGACTATGCCCAAGAATCACATGTACCTGAAGAATAAAGGCTCCAAAATGAGTCCCTGAAATACAGACAGTGACCCTCAGGACTCTGTTCTAGGCCCTCTTTCATTTTATATGTTCTCCCTGAGTGACCTCAGTTAAAGTGCTCATGTAAATACTGTTGATTCCATCTCAGTCCTCTGGTGAACCCCAAATCTCTATGTCCAACAGCCCCCTGGATGTTTCTACTTGAAGAATCTTAAACAAGCTACCTCAAATTCACAATGTCCAAAACTGAGCTAACCATGTTGTTATTCCTGCAAAATGTCACTTCTCCACTCATGTGTCAGTATGTCATAGTGTAGTGGCCCACACACCTGCTGCTGGGATGCTAAGAGCCATGTCACCCACGGTTCATATATATACCAGCAGGGTTAGCCAGGGTGGACAGGTTTTAGCAGAGCTGCCAGACATGGAAAACACTAGGAAGAAGAACTAGGTGGTCCATTTCTGAGGGATTAGCCACTGGAAGCCTTATGACCAGCAGCAGAACACTGTCACATATAGTGCCAGAAGATGAGTCGCCTCTGGTTTGAAGGCATTCAAAATACAACCAGGGAAGAGCTGCTTTCTTAAAGCAGAGTTGACCTTAATTATGTGAACGGAACAAAATTTTGGGGACCTCCATTTGCCAATGGGGCACAACTCAAAGTGAGAAGGAATAGCTTAAAACATCCATTAATAATCAGAACATGGAATGTACAAAGTATAAATGTAGGAAAATTGGAAGTCATCAAAAATGGAAATGGAATGCATAAAGATCAGTACCCTAGGTATAGGTGAGCTGAAATGGACTGGTATTAGCTATTTTGAATCTGACAATTATATGGTTTACTATGCCGGGAACTGGTGTGACACTGTAGGGTAAACACTGGAATGCTGACCTCAAGATTCAAAGTTCAAACCCATCAGCAGCTCCTTGGAAATCCTATATATGGTCACTATTAGTCAGAAATGACTCAACTGCACTTAACAACAACATGCCAGAATGGCAAGTTGAAAAAGAATGGCATCACATTCATTGTCAAGAAAGAACATTTCAAGCTATATCTTGAAATACAATGCTGTCTATGATGGGATAACATCCATCTGCTTACAAGGAAGACCAGTTAATACATTCAAATTTGCACACCAATCATCAATGCCAATGATGAAGAAATTGAAGAATTCTACCTACTTCTTCAGTCTGAAATTGATCAAATAGACCATCAAGATGCATTAATAATTACTAGTGATTGGCACACAAAAGTTGGAAATGAAGAGGAAAGATCAGTAGTTAGAAAATACAGTGTTGGTAATAGAAATGATGCTGGAGATCATATGACAAAAATTTTGCAAGACCAATGGCTTCTTCATTGCAAATACCCTTTTCAACAATATAAATGGTGACTATAGCTGACTTGATATCACTTAATAATGACAACAATATACATGTGGACCTTGCCAGATGTAATACACAGACATCAAATTGACCACATTTGTGGGAAAAGATGATGGAGAAGCTCAATATCATCAGTCAAAAAAAGGCCAGGGGCTGACTGTAGAAAAGACCAATTGCTCATATGCAAGTTCAGGCTGAAGCTGAAGAAAATAAAAGTAAGTCCAGTAGAGCCAAAAGCAAGCACTGAATATATCCCACCTGAATTTAGAGACCATCTCAAGAAAAGATTTGCTGCATTAGACACTAATGACTGAAGACCAGAAGAGTTGTGGAATAAAACCAGGCTCCAGAAATTGACGGAATACCAATTGAAATGGTTCAACAAACTGTTGTACCACTGAAAGCACTCACTAGTTTATGCCAAGAAATTTGGGAGACAGCGACCTGGTGAACCAATGGAAAGAGATCCATATTTGTGCCCATTCCAAAGAAAGGTAATCCTAAAGAACGCAGAAATTATCAAACGACATCATTAATATTACACGCAAGTAAAATTTTGATGAAGCTAATTCAAAAACAGTTGTAGCAGTACATGGAATTGCCAGAAATTCAAGCTGGATTCAGAAGAGGACATGGAACTTGGGATATCACTGCTTACATTAGATGGAACTTGGCTAAAAGCAGAGACTACCAGAAAGATGTTTACTAGTGTTTTATTGACTATGCAAATGAATTCAACTGTGTGGATCACAACAAACTATGACTAACATTGCAAAGAATGAAAAGTCCAGAATACTTCATTGTGCTCAAGCAAAACTTGTACATAGACTAAGAAGCAGTCTTTGAAGAGGACAAGATGATAATGTGTGGTTTAAAATCAGGGAAGGTGTATATCAAGGTTGTATCCTTTTACCATACTTATTCAGTCAGTATGCTGAGTACATTATCTGAGGAGCTGGACTATATGAAGAAGATCATGGCATCAGAACTAGAGGAAAATTTATTAACAACCTGAGCTATGCAGATGACTCAACCTTGCTTGCTGAAAGTGAAGAGGACTTGAAGTATTTACAGACGAAGATCAAATAATACAGCCTTCAGTATGGATTACAAATCATTGTAAAGAAAATTAAAATCCTCACAACTGGACTAATAAACAACATTATGATAAATGGAGAAAAGACTGAAGTTGTCTAGGATTTCATTTTAGTTGGATCCATAATCAATCCTCATGGAAGCAGCTGTCAAGAAATCTAATGATGTATTGCATTGGACAAATCTGCTGCGAAAGACTTTTTTAAAGTATTAAAGTATGCCTGACCCAAGCCATGAAATTTTCAATTACCTCGAATGAGTGTGAAAGCTGGACAATGAATTAGGAAGACCTTAGAAGAACTGATACATTTGAATTATGTTGTTGGCAAAGAATATTGAAAGTATCATGGACTGCCTGAAAACAAACAAATCTGACTTGGAACAAATGCAGAAGGACATCAAGTTTGTGAAAGTAGAGGGTCAGCGAAAAAGAAGGCTCTCAACAAGATGAACTGACACGGTGGCTACAATAATAGTCTCAAACATAACAGCAATTGTGAGGCTGGCCTAGGACTCGGCAGTATTTCCTTCTATTGTACATAGGGTAGTTATATGTTGGAGTCAACTTGATGGCAGCTACCAACAAAAACAAAAGGTCATTCAAACTAAGACTCTGTTCATTACTTAACAAACCAGTGTAGTCTTACAACAGTGTTAACTTTCTTCAGGGTATATCACAGAGGCTCTCTTTTCTCCCCTTATACAGGGAACTTTCAGTTGGAAAGGAATTCCTTGAAGAGAAAACAGACCCCAATGCATCTGCTTCCTTGGGCAGCAAAGCCTCCGTCATGGATAGAATTGTGCTCCACCAAAATATGTGTCGGCATGGCTGGGTCATGATTCTCAGTGGTTTGGCAATTATGTAATGATGTAATGGGGCAGTTATGTAATGATATAAGCACTTACCCACCCTCCTATGATGTGATTTGCCCTGATCTGATGTAATTATCATATCTGTTGTAAATCATCACTTCTATGATGTTAATGAGGCCGGATGCAATCGATAGGATTAGGTTGTATCTTGAGTTAATCTCTTTTGAGATATAAAAGAGATTAAGCAAGTAAGCAGAGTTCAGGGAACCTACTATCACCAAGAAAGAAAACCCAGGAGTAGGGTGCATCCTTTGGACTTGGGGGTCCCTGCATTATGAACTTCTAGATCCAGGGGAAGATTGATACCAAGATCCATGGAGATCTCCAGGGAATGTTGTGCCTACAGATGCTGACAGGAGAGACAAAGACCTTTCCCCAGAGCTGATCACTCTGAATGTGGACTTCTAGCCTTCTACTAAACTGTGAGAGAATAAATGTGTTTGTTAAAGCCATCCACTCGTGGTATTTCTGTTATAGCAACACTGGATGACTAAGACAGTCTCCTAATAGCAAAGACGCAGATGTGATTTCCACATTTAGAGCAAGAAAAACCAAATGGGAAGTGGAGCTGCAAAATGGGCTTGCTCATTGAGCAAGCCTGTGGGAGTCGGTGGGCTGAGGAGTGGTAGTTTCTGTTTTCATAAAAGACAGGGAGTTGGGAAGTCCCTATCCAGAAGCTACAATGAGAGGTAAATTAAAAGGAGCTTGTTCTCAGGGTCCAGGCTATCCTGATTCAGAACCTTCCTTTGCACACACATATTTCACAACAGCATGTGGGCTGTTGCTTGGTAGTATGTGTTGTATCTTATTTTCTTGAGTCTGTTCTTTATCTTTCTTCTTTTTTCCTTTTCTTTTCTTTCTTCCTTCTCAAGACAATCCTAGGTTCAAATTAGGACTCCATCATTTCTTACCTGTGTAACATGTGTCAAGCTACTTAATTTTCTGAGCCTCATACTTCTTCACATCTTCAGAATGGGGACAAAAATGCCTAATTATTATACAGATTGGAGATAATGTATCTAGGTGCCTAGCACTGAGCCTGACACTTGATACTCAGTAAGTGTTCATTAAATGGTAGCTGTTTTTATTACTGCATCTGAAGTAATAAAATCCCTTCTTATTCCTGGAAGGGACAAAGCCCTTCTGACTCCTTCCTCCCTTGGCGATCGACAACAGTGCCTTTGAATGCCAGCGTTCCACAAGTCTGGGACAACTCATTATCCACGGTCACTTCCCCCCTGTCCTCAGCCCTCTAAACCCCACGGAACAAGCTCTTCCAGTTCTCAGCCCGCCTCCTTCCCATGAAGGAAGCCATGTGATCTCATTACCTCCTCACAAAGGGCATTCCAGGGCTCAACTGAGCCCCAAACTTAATGCTGGTCTTACTTTATCCACAGCATCTCCTCCTCTTGGGGTGTGTGCCTTTGCAAGCAATTCTTTACTGTCTCCTGTTTCCCAGCCACCTCCTCCCCCACCTCCACCTCCTCGGCTGCAATAATCTCTTCGTTCTCTGATTCCACACACAGACCTTCACCCAGCCTTGGACAGGTAACTTTACTGCCTGCAACAAATTTGCCTTTGTAATCAGGAACATTGGCCGGACATCAAAGGCACCCTTCTCCCCATTTCCTCTTTTCAGATTTTATAATCATCCTCTCCTGTGCAACCTCCATTACCTGAACTTAGAACTACCTGACTTTTATCTCAGGCAGTAGGCACACCAGCATCATAAAGTAGAGCTCCTAAGGGAAAAGACAGATTGGCTTGAAATTGCTGTTCCTCCTCCCAGCACCAGAATGACCTCCTCTGAGGTCTCTTTGGCCTCCTTGCCCTTTATTTGAGGAGGTCGATGCTCTCACATCTATGGATTAGGTTCTAAAGGTAATTGTGCTTAGGCTGGGATTTAGGAATTTCTAGGCTGAATTCCCAACCTGAACTTGACCTGTTGCTACCTCTTTGAGATGTCTGAGTTTTCTAATTGTCAGAAGGTTGGGGAATTGTTAAGAGGATTTTTCCCCCTTTATTTGTTTTGTCAATTAAAAAACAAAAATCAAAGAGAATGTTGTTGTTATTAAGTGCCGTAAAGTTGGTTCCGAATCATAGTGACCCTATATAGGGTTTTCAAGGAGCAGCTGGTGGGTTTGAACCACTGACTTTGAGGTTAGCAGCCCGACTCGTAACCACTACACTACCAGAGCTCCTTCTGTATAATAGTATCCTTTTTCATATATTTTTCTTGCTGTTGTTAAGTGCTGCCGAGTCGGTTCTGATTTATACCTAACCTGTATAGAGTTTCCAAGGAGCAGCTGGTGGGTTTGAACTGCTGACCTTGAGGTTATCAGCCCGACTAATAACAACTATACTACTAGAGCGCCTTATGTGTAAAATAATGTGTAAAATTGTTGTTAAGTGGTGGGTTTGAACTTCAGACCTTGTCATTTACAGTTCAGTGCTGATCCTCCTATAGCACCACACTGGGAGTCCTAGGAAAATTTATCCCTACTTAATTTTTCCCTTTGTACCTGGAAAAAAAAAATTACAATTATATATCCCTACGTAACTGTGAAATTTTTCAGGTACAAAGGAACATTAAGTTGGTGGGAGAGAGAAGCATACCTTGAGGCCATCAGAGGGAAGTGGACTCACAGAGAGTGACAGAGGTCTCCAGTGCTTTTGACTTGATCCAAAAAACCTTCCCAGGTAGACAGGATGCTGGTAAGCAAAGGAGCTGTCCAAAGAACTAAAATGATGTGCCAGAATCCAACGGAAAACAGGCTGGCAAGGTCTGAGAGGAAAACCTGAGCTCAATAAAAGTCCAATTTGGGGTTTTCCATATCATTGTTATTGTGTGTCTTCAAGTTGGTTCTAACTCATAGCAACCCTGTATAGGATTTCCAAAAGTGGATGGTGGGTTTGAACTGCTAACCTTGCATTTACCAGTCTAATGCTTATCCTACAGTGCCACACCAGTGCTGGCACATAAAGTGGTGGTGGTGGTGGTGGTGTGCCGTGGAGTCAGTTCCAACTCATACTGACCCTGCACAGCGTTTCCAAGACTGAAATCTTTACGGAAGCAGAAAGCCTCATCTTTGTCCTGTGGAAAGACTGGTAGTTTTGAACAGCTGACCTTGAGGTTAGCAGCCCAACTTATAACCACCTTCTCACATATAGTGGTGGTGGTAGAGGTTATGTGCTGTGGAGTCGGTTCCGACTCATAGCGACCTTTATGGGAGCAGAAAGCCTCCTCTTTCTCCCACGGAACAGCTGGTAGTTTCGAACTAATGACCTTGCAGTTTGCAGCCCGATTCATAACCACTACGCTACCAGAGCTCCTTTCTCACATATAGTAGGCCCTTAGTATTTGGTGAAAAGATGAATAAAACTCTATTTAAATCCAGTGGCCAGGCCATTGTTGTTGTTGTTAAGTGCCAATGAGTTGGTTCCTACTCACAGTGACCTTGTACAGGGTTTCCAAGAAGCGGCTGGTGGGTTTGAACTGCTAACCTTGTGGTTCATAGTTCAATGCTGAACCTACAGCACCACACCAGGAGACCATGGTTTTGGCAGTTACGTGCCGAGGAGTCGGTTCTGACTCATAGTGATCCTGTACAGGGTTTCCAAGGCGGTAAATCTTTACGGGAGCAGAAAGCCTCATCTTTCTCCCGCGGAACAGCTGGTAGTTTCAAACTGCTGACCTTGTGGTTCACAGCCTGATTTGTAACCACTACACTACCAAAGCTCCAGGAGACCATAGAGGTTATAAAATAAGAGATGTGAATTGCTAACAGCTGAACCTGGCTCAAACCTGTAAGGAACCTTCAAAACTTGTCTTTTACAGATAAATGAGACTCAAGTTATATACTGTTCCTGGTTACACTACTTAAAGGAGTTTGGGGCAAAAATCCAAGTTCCCTAAATTCAGTCTCAGAACTCTACTCTGCCATGCTGCTTGCAGCTAAATCACTGGGGAGTAATCTGTGTGGTACAACAAACATTAGCTGAATATTACAATACATGGGCTGTGGTAGAAGTCTTTTGGATCCCATTTCTAGAATTTCCAAACTGGAATCCTAAGTCCAGACAGAAGCAGAGTCTGTCTGCTCCTTCTCCCTCTAGGCACACGCTCTTTCTGCCCACCAGTCTCAACTTCCTTCCTTTCTCCTACGGCTTATCTCATGTCTTCACTTAGCCACAACAAAGGCAGCCAGATCCACAAGCGGCTCAGAGATGCTTTTCCAGTGAACAGTCCGCATTTCTTTAGGATGAGAAAGGTATGTCCTGAAGTCAGAGGTCACAGAAGTTCAAGCTCAAATAATGGTCATTCAGTCAGACAACCATTTCCCTCACTTCCTCAGCCCACACTAAAGACTTTCATTCTTCAATTTTAGGGTTCACTTGTCTTAGTTTCAGACCATTGTGACCATCTGAGCTCCATCATGTAACTGACCTTTTTGCCCTAAATTGGCCTCCATGGTGGGGTTTTTCTGTCTAGTATCTTTGGTGGTTCACTGGGACATAAAGAGGAAGAAAAAAGAGTCAAAAGAGAGAGAGAAAGAGCTAGCTATCTGAATTGCTTTTAAAAATAAGGTGAATTAAAAAGAAGAAAAATTATTTGTTAATAATCTCAATGTAAAGAAAACAAAAACCCCTTAACACTGGATGAATAAGTAATATCATGATAAATAGAGAAAAGATTGAAGTTGCCAAAAACTTTATTTAGCTTGGATCCACCATCACCACTCATGGAAGCAGCAGTCAAGAAATTAAACGACATATTGAATTAGGCAAATCTGCTGCACAAGACCTCTTTAAAGTGTTTACGAGCAAAGATGTCAGTTTGAGTACTAAAGTACACCTGACCCAAGCCATAGTATTTTCAATAGCTTCATGTGCATGTGAAAGTTGGACAGTGAATGAGGAAAACCATAGAAGAATTGATGCATTTGAGTTATAGTGTTGGAGGAGAATATTGAAATATTATCACGGAGTGCTAGAAGAACAAATAAATCTGTGTTGGAAGAAATACAACCAGAATACTCCTTGGAAGCCAGGATGGTGAAAGTTTGTCTCTCATACGTCCAGCACATTGTCAGTACCAGTCCCTGGAGAAGGATATCATGCTAGGTAAAGTGGAAGATCAGCGGAAAAGATGGATTGGCGCAGTGGCAGCAATAATGGGCTCAAGTGTAGCAGTGAATGTGAGGATGACACAGGACCAGGCAGTGTTTTGTTCTGTTGGGCATAAGGTTGCTAAGAGTCGGAACTGACTGGATGGAACCTAACAACAACAACAATAGAGTAGAAAATCTCAGTCATGTCAGATGTTATTCCCATAGAGAAATAGATGTGGTCCTGATTCAGCTCAGAATGACCTCAAATTACTGGGAAGCTACTCATGAAGTTAGAAGCAAGGCAGAGCTAGCCCAACTAATGTGTTACATAAGAATTCTTTGGAAGAAAAGTCTATGAGATCAGACACCAAGTTCTGAGATCCACAAAGACCAAGGCCTTACTTAGAAGGCACCCCAATCGTTTGGTCTGGACTCCTTCCCTCTACCAGGCAAGGAACTTAAGGCTCAACAATCCAAGGATCCTATGAAGAAATCCTGAAAGATCAGCTCAGTTCGGCCACTCAGTTAGACCACTGCTCCAGCAACCTCCTGTCCCCTTTACTGATCACCCTTCTAGAGGAAATACCTCTGTAGGTCCCCTCTTTTAGCTATGTCTTGCCCAAAGAGACTCTGTAGGAAGGCAGAAGTCTTGACACAGGTGGCAGAACTGCTAAGGTTAATATCAACTCCCTACATTTCTAGGAGAAGGGTCTGAGGAGGCTTTGGCCAATGCCTGAGACCAGGCCTTAACTCTTAGCACTATGAAGTAGTTAACTGAACTTTCACATTTAACCTGCTAAGCTATTTGTAATCAGCCTTGACACAGTCTACTTTGTGATCTTGCTGCTCTTGTTCCAGACAAACTCATGCCAGAGATGGTCAGAATTTAGAAACTTGCTGGAAGCAGCTAATATTTGTTTTTAAGTAATTACTCAGGTTAAGATTTGAATGCTTAAAATTTAAAGACTTAAAGCCAGATAGACCAAATGTAAAAAGACCAAAGAAACGAAACTAGAGGAAATTAGAGGAAACCGGATTGTTTATTTAAATATGTCAGCAGTCCACCCAGCCTGCCAGCAGAACTACTGAGCTCTGTGAGTGGAAGATGGCTTCATAAACCTGGTTTTGTCACATGTACTCCATGCCTTTCAGGACTAGGCTTTGGCTCAGAGACTGCAGAAATTGAAAGTTATCCATGCAAACTACGCCATGCTAGTGTCTTCTAGGACAGGCTGGTCCTGGTGCTTATAAGCCTTTTAAGGGAAATATTATATCTAAATAAGCCAGCTCAACTCAATCTTCTACGTTCAAGTTTTAATTGTGACACGTGGTAAAACTAAGGCGTCCCCAGCTCCTGGGCAATCACATAGAATATTGCATTTGCATTGCAAAATGAAGTAAGTAAGGAGGGTGGGCCTGTGCTTGAAAAAAGAAATAGAGAAGGCTTATCGGTAGTTGCACTCAGAAATTATTTGGGGAGGATAAGGACAAAATGATTCCAGCTACCAGCCAACTCAGATGCCCAGAGTCTCTTCTTATAAGCCATTGGGGGGTTGAGATCAGACCAAGTTGTCTTCTGTTGAGAAGAGGCAGCAAGCAGCCTGGAGAGGCTTGTATTGGAGATAGCCCAAGTGCCCCAGCCTAACTGCTGACAGCACTTTGACCACAGCTCTGAATCCTAGTCCATGGGGTGGCCCTGGGGAAGAGGCCTGCTTTGGGGGGACTGTTTAATGATTTGCCAGCAAAGAACAAGGCAAACAGACTGCTGGCAGCTGCCTGGATGCTACAGGAGGGTAGATTTCTATTCCCACCCACAGTGCAGCCTTCTAGGCAGGGGATGAAAGAAAAAGTAAGGGATGGTGTTGTGGGAAGCTGGCAGGGATTGTCATTTTGGACTCAGCATTTCACTCAGTCTCTATGGATGGTGCCTGGGTATCTTGGCATTGGTGTGATTTGGTATTTCCATCCTCTAAATATTTTAATAATTCCTAACAGCGGCATCTCTTGAACGTCTAGGAAGTCAAGAGGAAACTATGTGTCTCCGAATGGTAGAATTCTAGTCTCTGAAGAGAAGGTAACCAGCAAAACCAATATCCTTGTTCTTAATAAATCCATTACAGAAACTATAAGATGGTAAAGCACTGATTCTTTGCTAAATTCCTTTCTCACCACCATCCTCCCATGGACCTCTCCCTTTCTTCTTGACTACGAGAAAAGTGGTCCCTGTCAGACACAGACTCCAAGCTCAATAGCATTCTACCTCTTCTTTTCCCCTACTCCCAGCCCAAGCCAAACTGCGGCCTTCTCCTAGCCTCTAATTAGTCCTCAGTCCCCAGAATGAAATGCTCTCTTCCATATATTCTCCTGGAGCCATTTAGTCAGCATTTTTAAATGTTGTTGTTTGCATTCCACCGGTGAGCCACCCTTTTACCCATTTCCTCCAGTAGAATGCTGGGGTCTTAGTAGATGGTCAATAAAGTCCTAGTCCTTTCCTGTTTCCTGAACTCTTAAAGTCAGGGATTAGATCTAATTCATCACACAGCATAATGCCAAACCCACAGTTGTTGTTGTTGTTAGGTGCCATCGAGTGAGTCGACCTTATGCACAGCAGAACGAAACATTGCCCAATCCTGGGTCAACCTCACTACTGTTGCCATGCTTGAGTTCATTGATGCTGCCACTTGGCCAATCCATCTCACTGGGGGTCTTCCTCTTTATCTCTGACCCTCCACCAGAGATTAAGAAAAAATGCATGTTGAATCATCTGTTTTAACAAACATATGTGAGATAAAATAAATTTGGTGTTTGCGTTGTCATTTCACCAGGATATGATTCTTTTCAGGTTTCACATTTCTCTTCAGAGATATTCTAGACACTTTCTATAAGCTTAAGTCTTAAAGTCAGTTCTACAGTATTTTGACTTTTTAGCAAGGAAGTTTGCTTTCTTCCTTCTTACCATTATGCCTAAATCTATCTCCATAACCCTGGTCAAAATTCTTTCAGGAAAAGCTTCCTGCTTACTAACCCATCTCCAGGACTCTTTTTCTATCTCCCCTCAGCATCAGTGTACTGAATGGAGCATAATCCCTAATGGGGGAGAGAGGACCAACTTAATAGTAATGATACCTGCTCTTAAGAAACAAAGACCTGATTGCAGCTGTACAGCATATGTACACACACGCACACACATGTACACAAACATACACACACAATAATCTTAAGGACTCTTGTCAAACAACATTCAAGTGAATACAAATACACAGAGCATCTTGTTGTTGTTGTTGTTAAGTGTCTTCGAGTTGGTTCCGACTCATAGTGACCCTGTATAAGGTTACTGAGGAGCAGCTGGTGAATTTGAACTGCCGACCCTGCAGTTCAAATAGACCTTGCGATCCAGTGCAATCCACAGCGCCATACCAGGACGCCACATAGAGCAGAGCATGCATATTCAGAGGTCGTAGAGTAAAAGAGTAGGTAGACTAATATGTTCTTGCTATATTACTTTGCAGGTGTTCTCTTGTCATTTTGGGTCACTTAATATAGCTCCCAGAAGATGCAACAAATCTGTCTTGTAAGAAGTACAGCCTGAATGATCCTTGGAAGTCAGAATGGTGAGACTTCCTCTCTCATGAAATTTGGACATGTGGCCAGGAGGGACCAGTCTCTAGAGTAGGACACCCTGCTTGGTAAAGTGGAGAGTTAGCAAAAAAGAGAAAAACCCTCCAACGAGATGGGCTGACACAGTAGTAGCAGTAGCAATGGGCTCAAACATGACAACTGGGAGGGTGGTACAGGACAGGGCAGCGTTTCATTCTATTATGCACAGGGGTGCTAGCAGTTGGAACCGACTCAACGGCATCTAACGACAATAGTCTTTCTTCTAGATTTGATGTCAGTTCTTCAGTGTAGGAGCCATTTAGGGACTACTGTAATGTATTATAATATATACACTTTTTTTTTTTAATCCCTGTAGTATTGACTCAGAGAAACTCTTGTCCTCTAGTGGCTTCAGGCCATAGAATTGGTTAAGTGACCTTTCATTCCTCACCAAGACTTTATGAAGACTTGGCCCAGTAAGTTGCATGGCAAAGGTCTGGAAAAACTCGGAATTGATTCACTCCCCAAAAAGTTCCATATTTTTCTTAAGAGGTCTTCTTTCACATTTAGTAGGATAAGAGATGAATTACATTTGTTTCCCTAGTCCTTCAGTCAAATTCTTTTTGTCCTCTGACCAGATGATGTGTCTGAAGCCCAAGTTTTAAAAACTTCCTTCAAGAAGCTATGAACCATCTGATACCATCACCCTTTATTTCGGCTTCCTAGCAGCGTAAACTTTCTACTCTAGTCCCTGTCCCTGAGGATGTAGGCTACCTCAAGGTTGTATGTTAAAATATTCCAAACATCCTCTGAGTTGCTCTTAGTGAACTATGAGTTCTTTGTTGTTTCCTAATTACTCAAACTTCTTTATTTTTCTTGCTAAGCACAGATGGTAAGAGATACAAGAGGATAATCAAAGTGCTGATAATGGAAGAGGAGTCTTCTCCAGTCTCAAGTTGGCTCTGCTGAATACAAGTTCCTGTTTGCATTTGTCAAAAGATTCCGGGAGGTGCCACCACCAGACTGAATGGGTAAGGAAAGTACTTAGAGAGTCAGGGAGGGGAGCCAAATCCCTGGGTTGAGAGTTCACAGGGCAATGCGGATCAATAGCAGCACTTCTGATTCAGGCGCTGTTATCAAGGTACAAGGTACAAACAACACTACCCTTTGTCCTTTTCATTTTTACTCTGCTAATGGAACCCTTCACTCTAAATTAGACTGTTATTCAGCCTTGATGTTGCATTTTATATTAGCAAAGTGCTTTATAATCCTTCATTAGCTATTTTATTCTCCCTCTATTAGCACTGCCCATTTCACAAATTAGATAACTGAGGCTTGAGGAGACATTGCAATGCATATTGGGTTTGTGACCACAAGTTCTGAATTCTGTCCATGGATTTCAGATGTTAAGTCTAATTAAGTGGGACTTGAAGGGCCACAGAAAAGGCAGAGTAGAAGAACAGAGGCTCTGAAATTCCAACAGACTTCTTGAGAACTAAACGTCCAAGGATTTCGGACAAGACTTCAAAACTTTTACTTTATTTTACTGGCAGTAGAATTGAGAGCTCTTACTAGCTGAAATTAGAAATGTGGCCACCAAACATGGTGTTAACAGTTCTCTTGACTGCCTGGTCTCCGTAACAGAATGGAAAGCAGAGAGGAAAAGGGATGTGTTTGCATTTCTGACACCAATTGTTTCCTAAGAAAAGGGACTGATGCTAAACAAGACAAACATCCCTAAGTTGACTTCTGACCTGTTGAATACCCATTCTTGACACTCTTCTCCTTTATGGATCATCACACAATACTATTCCAGTTCTTCTACTTCTCGGACTGTCCCTCGTTTGCTTCCTCTCTCACTTTCTCCTCTTCTGACACCTCTCATTTAAAATATTCATGTTTCCTAAAGATATAGGCTCTGATCTCTCTGATCTCTTTCTGGGATTATTATTCACTCTAATATTTCCAATGATGAGTCCCCAAATATGTCGCCAAAGTAAACTCTCAACTTCAAAATGCTTAACAGACATTCCTTTGAGTCTTACTGCCATGTCAAACTCAAATATATCTAACCTAAGTTACCTTCTCCCCGAACTCCACCCTAACCAATAATCCCTTTGGTTGTTTGTTATTGTTAAGTGCCATTGAGTCGGTACCGACCCATAGTGACCTTGTATAGGGTTTCCAAGGAGCGGCTGGTGAGTCTGACCTTGAGCTTCAAACTGACCTTGCAGTTGAGTGCTTATCCTACAGTGCCACACTAGGACTCCCTCTTAACTTATCCACTTTTGTTAATGGCACCACCATTTGCCTAGAGACTTGGGCTGAACACCTCAAGAGTCATTATGATTCCTCCTCCCTATAGCAAATCACTTAAACTCATTGTTTGGAATCGAATGCCTCCAAGTCTCTGGAGTCTGAATCATTACACTAGACTTCCAACTATAGTCTCCAGTCTTTCCCTATTCTAAAGTTCTCTGTATCGCACTAAAAATGAGTCTTCCAAAATTTGGTATGAATGATGTAATTAATTGCTCTGTTCAAATAACACCAATAGTTTTCCACTGCCTTCTGAATTAAATGTAAACTTCTTACACTGTCAAATCAAGACCTCAGTGCTCTGTGTACACTGGCTTTGAAATCAGACAACTTGGTTTCACGGTTCAACCCTGCTACTGACAAGCTGTGTGTGACTTTGAGTGGGTAACATAACATCTCTGAGCCTTGGTTTTCTTATTGATTAAAATATATATAAATATGGATATTGCCATCCACTAAAGATTACTGTAGTAACTAAATGAAATAACAGAGTACCAGAAGTTCCTGCCTACTGTGGGTACTCAATAAGTATTAGGTACTTCCCCATTCCCCTTTACCTTTTCAGCTTTATCTCCCATTTCTCCCCTAAATGTCTACTTGTCCAAACCAAAGGACATTACTGACTATTCCCACATTCTCTTGGAATGCCCACTACTCCTATCCTGCAGCTTATTAAAACCCTACCTATCCTTCAAGGGCAGGCTCATATGCTATTTCTTTCATGAATAATCTCATCTTCATCTTAGATGCCTCAAACATTTAATATGTATTTATTGTATGACATTTTTACCTTCTGTCTTATATTTTTACCTGGTGAATTAAGGGCAGGTTTTTGTTGTTGCTTTTTACTCTCCCACATAGCACAATGCCCAAACACACCAGGCAATCAATGAACGTGTGCTGAATTAATATTGAAAGCTTGAGCCTTTGGTCTCCCAAGAGGCCATTTATTTGTGATTCATACTTCACACTGAGTGCTCTTTAGAAACAATCTCAGGAGGGATATCAGAATTTCAAATAAGTTGAACAAAGAAGCTGAGTCAGTCTAGGATTAAGTTCAGTCCTAGTTCAGCTAACAAAGGCTGTCTGGACCCTGTTCCTGCTATAGATATCATAATTTGGCAATTTATGTAAACCATGGGAACTCACTTGAGAACATATATGTTTTAGGAATGGGCAAGCACAACACATGATATTTATGTTTATTAACTACTAGTTAATTAACCACTATTAGGAATTCTGGTTTGGTGCTGTAAGATAAGCACTGGACTGCTAACCACAAGGTCAGCGGTTCAAACCCACCAGTCACTGATTGGAAATCCTATATAGGGCTGCTATGAGTCAGAACCAATTCAATGGCTTTTAGCAACAACAGCGTGACTGAAAATGCCAATGGCTTCATTGATTTAGAAATGAGATCCAAAGAGCTACTTGATTTCCTAGGTTCTGAATGTGTCTCAGCTAAGAGGTAACTATACCTACTCTGGCTTTCATCCAATATATTTCCTCTTGTCCCAGTTGGCAAATGGGTAATTATATGACATCAGCCACCATGGAGTGACTGGAACAAAAGATGGCTTCATGGCACCAAGCTTCTGAATCACTGACCACGGAAGCATCGCCTGCCCCCCCACCCCCACCCCAACACACACCTCCTTCCATAAAAACCACCTTATCTGATATTGCTGTTGACACAGTGACTATGCTTAGGTTCCGGCACTTTCCTTTTCTTCTTCTTCGTGTTTGTTCGGGTGGGGACCTCCATACAGATGCCTGCAAATGAGTTCTTATGGGGCAGGAGTAACCATGTTGTCATCAGCTCATGCTTTTGCCTTTAGGGAGGCTTACCTCAGAAAGTGGCAGCATATCTAACTGCTGAGCTAATACTTACCTGAAATGTTTCAGAGTCTGAACCCTGGTCCTAGCCAAATATCTCATTCCTTAGCTTGGGCATTATCAGGCCTGTCTCTGGAGTCACCTTACTCAGTCCTTTTGAACAGGGAAGCTCAACGGTACAAGCATTCCTTGTCAAGGCCTAGGGAGTCACTCGACGTGATTTACATGTTGGAGGGAAATTCACCCATGGTTACATCAGAATGGACCTGAAATGCAGCCTCTTAGTTGGAAAATATTTAATGGTCACCAATCTTTCCAAAATTGTGTTAGATCCTGCCCAGAAGTTATAGTCTTATTGGGGAGCTAACTTGGTCGTGCAGTGGGGTACATGTTGGACCCTAAGTGCAAGGTCAACAGTTTGAATTTACCAGCTACTCCTCAGGAGGAAGACTTGCAGCCTCAGAAACCCTATACAAGGTTGCCATGAGTCGGAACTGACTCAACAGCATACCACCACCACCAATGAGCCCTGGTGTGGTACTGTAGGATAAGCTTTGCACTGCTAACCACAAGGTTGGCAGTTAAAACCCACCAGCTGCTTGTGAAAATCCTATACAAGGTTGTTATGAGTCAGAACTGACTTGACAACATACAACAATATGATATATACACATGTAAACAAACAAGATGGTGGTACACAATGGTACACCATCAAGTACCACATTTTATGCTACAGTCATATTGTATGGACTTTGTGGAGGAGATGGATGGCTCTAAGACAGCCCTTAAGGAGGAAGGATTTGACTAAAAGAAAAATAACTACATAAGTTACCTCTTCACTAATCCACTGGCATCTATTTAGTGGGTTTTTAACAGGGAAAAGGTGATCAGTTTCTCTCAAGTCTTCAAGGTGCAGAAAGGAGAAATGGGATCTTAAATGATTATGGCATATTAGGGCACATCATTAAAAAAGGCAAATCACTAGAAAAGGTACAGTAGAGGGTCCGTGAAAATGAGGGGGCCCTTCACCTGGAGCAGTGACAAAGGATTCAAACCTACTAGAGATCATGAAGGTGGCCCAGGGTTAAGCAGCATTTTGTTGTTCTCCATGGGGTCACTCTAAATGGCAATTAACAACAGCAAAACATGAGGAGACAATAAAGCTTGTCTGACTGAGATATATGAGGCAGGGTCCAATTATGAAGGCCACCGAATGCTAAATAAGAATTTGCGTTTACTCGCATATGTTTAAAAAAAAAAAAAAAAGAGGGATCGTTTTAAGTTGGTGAACAAGGAGATCTCCTTATCAAAACAACATTTTAAGCAGAACAATTTAGGAGCAAAGTAAAAAGTGCAGTCTATGGTGGAATGAAGAGAAAACTGGTGATAGGAAAACCAGTTAGAGAAGTGTTCTAGTAATCTGGTACCGGCAGGATGAGAACTTGAACTTTGGTGGTAACAGTTCAAAGGAGAAGAGATGAATCACAGAAATTATGAAGGAAGTGTTGGAAGTCCTTGCTGACAGATTGGACAATAGGGGTGAAGGGAAGGGAGGAGTTCCAAACCTGGAGAACTGGGGAAAAGATGTTGCATTAACTAAAGAGGAGAACCAGAAAAAGAAGTTAGTCTTGATCAAGGAAAATTTAATTCAGCTTTAGGAATGATGAGTTAGCAATGAACATTTAAACCCTCCTCCAGGCAATTTGAAATAAGAATTGGAGTTTGGGTATAGGGGCAGAATTGAAGACGCAAATTTGCCAAACAGTGTATATATCTTCAGATACAGAACTATAGATGTTAAACACTAATTTTAATACATGGAAACACTTAGATAAAGTTTGTTGTTAAGTGCCATCAATTCAGTTCCGACTCATAGCAACCCTGTATAGGGTTTCCTGGGACCGGCTGGTGAGTTTGAACCACCGACCTTGCAGTTCAAACCCACCTTGTGATCCAGTGCTTATCTTACAGCGCTACACAGTTTAAATGGCTGCAAAAATGAAATATATTAAAAGTAGTGTTTGTGGTTCTTGGCTTACTTGGAGTGGTTCTACAAAAATAAATCCAGGGAGTCAGGGCAAGATGACAGAGCAGACCCTCTGTAACGAAGACATGGGAAACAAGTGAAACCTATACAGATTGAGGGTTCTGCAACACTGAGCTTCAGAAGAGAGGATACAGAGATGGACTGAGTGCCGATTGGAAGAAGAAGCTGAAAAGGAACAGGAAGAGAAAAGAAAAGCAGGCAGGCTAACAGCTGGCATGGAGTGGTGTGGCCATGTTGAACTTTTGCAAGTGGTTGCTAACACAGTGGTCTGTGGGCAGAGGACCAGGCTACAGGTGGGAGACAAAAGAAGTGCTGTCTTCCCTTGTTCTTTTGCTTTCCTGGTGGCCACGGCGTGACCAATCCTGCCTTCCTGTGCAGCCTCTTTTTGGGGTCCTTCCAGAGGCACCTGAACCAGCCCTGAATTAACTTACTGTGTTCAGACTTCCCTCCAGTCTCTATCACACCCACCAGGAGACAGGTGGTGAGTGTCTGAGAACACACCAACATGCAATCATCAATTAAATATAAATACAACGACACTACAATGTCTCAGCGAAAACAGGCAATTTCAGCTTAGACAAGGAACAAGACAGAGTGTCTCAAACAAATGACCAAAATATAGAGTCAGAAAATATAATACCAGAAACGGCTTAGAACTACTTGAAAAGAAAATTAAAAGACTACTACTTAGATATCTTCAGTGAATTGAAAGGTTGATGAAAGCAAGGAAGAATTCAGGAAAATAATATAAGAACAAACTGACAAAGTAATGAAAAATTGGAAACCAAAATAAAAACAGCAATTAGAAAGCCAGAAGATAACTACTAAGGCTTCAGAAGTAGGTAACACACTGAAAGGGCAAAGCAGAATTGAATCAATGGAAGGACGAATCAATGAGCTTGAAAACAAACCTCTCAATACTCACCTTTGAGAGAAACAATCGGAAAAAATCATGTAATAATCAAAAGAAAACTTAAGATTAATGTGGTATACTATCAAGAGGAATAACTTCCATGTGATTGGAATTTCAGAACAGGAAGAGACAATAAAGCTATAGAGAAAATTGTCCAAGATTTGCTGGAAGAAAACCTTCCTAACATCATGAGAAATAAGAACACAGCCATTCAAGTAGTTAAACAAACTCCAAACTGAACAGACCCAAAAAAACATCTCCAAGACATATTATAATAAAAATTTTCAAAATCAAAGCAAAGGAAAAAATCCTGAAAGCAGCTCAGGAAAAGCAAAAAGTTACCTACAAAGGAGAACTGTAAGATTTTTCAGCAGAAACCGTGCAGGCAAGGAGACAATGGGATGACATATATAGAACTCTGCAAGAAAAAAACTGCCAAACAAGAATCATATACCCAGCAAAATTGTCCATCAAATATAATGGTGAAATTAGGGCATTTCCAGATTAACAGAAATTAGAAGAATTTGCAAAACCAGACCAATTTTACAAAAAATACTAATGCAAGGTCTCTGGACAGAGAAGAGAGAACCAAGAACAGCAGACAACAACCTGTGACTAACATACATGACAATATCACCCAGATCTCAAGCCAGATTTAGATGAATTCAAAGTAAAACAAACCTAGAAGACTGAAATTAGGGAAGACTGAAACCAGAGGTACCAGTTTGCAAGAACAACAAAATATAAAGTCAAAAAATGGAATCATGTAATTACAGAACTTCCAAATGAAGAAGAAATCAAGAAGATTTCAAGAAAAAATTTTTAAAATAAATTTAACTGTAACCCCAAAACTAGACCAAGCCTCACTCTTGCCCTAGCCCAATCCCTAACATTAACCCTAGTCTTTACCATAACCCTAACACAAAATGCAGGGTCGCTATGAGTCGGAACTGACTCCATGGCAGATAACAACAACAACAACAACAACACAAAATGAAGTCATAGGCCTTGCCTTGTTGTTGTTGTTAAGTGCCGTCAAGTCAGTTCCGACCCATAGCGACCCTGTACAGGGTTT
>NW_006408525.1:10781589-10784313 GCF_000296735.1 Chrysochloris asiatica | reverse complement strand
CACACCACCACCAACAACAACCTAGAGAAGAGCTTCTCAGAATGTGATCCTCAAAACAGCAGTAGTAACACCACCTGGAAACTTTCTAGAAATGAAATTTTTTGGGCCTGAATCAGAAACCTGGGGTAAGGCCCAGCAATTGGACTTTTAACAAGTCCTCTAGGACTGATTCTGATATCCACTAAAGTTTGGTCTAGAAGAACCAAAACAATTCTATGCAATTTCCTTCCTTCATGTAGAAGGAAAGCAACCAGGGGTGAAAAGTCAAAATTCAAGACGAACCATTTCAAAAAAACAGACCATATTCATGTAGAAGAGCAGGGCCTTCCTCCATTGTGTCTCTATCATATTAAACCTGTATGTGGCCTCAAAATTACCCAAGGCATCGGATTGGGTGGGCCAGAAAGATTGCCTCAAAGCTTCTTTGTACAAGTACCTTATCCTCTGTAGTTCTACAATTCTACTATATAAATATGATCTAACTCATGCTTTCAAATAACCATGAACAAATAACAATGCGGGGCAAATGGTAAAGAAACTTGACTTTGTTTGCTTTACTGCCCAGGTTCTTCTAAAGAACTTTTTTGTTTTTACGATTGAGCTGCCTTTTCCATGAAGTATGGGAAAGTTTTACTTGTCTTAGGTGGAAAAAAGGATACACGGAGGTGCTCTGCGCACCCTCAGCAGCATGGTAAGCCAGAAGCACAGGATGGACTGTAAGGTAGCACCTGTTCAAACTATGCCTTCTCTCTTGTCTCGTCTGTGCTCCTTCAAAGCTACACTTGGAATCAGCAAAGAAAGCCAGCATGGTGGGAACCAGGCAAACGCCAAATCGTAGACACATACAGGGAATGAAAACGTGACCCCGACAGCTCAGCAAAAGGGAAAACAAGACCTAGAAAGCAAGAAGCATGAGGTCTGAGCTTCCTAACTAGTAAGTTATGAGGACCGAAGTCAAGTCTATTTTACAGGATAACTTTTTTTTTCATCTGGAAGAATGCCTCTATCACTGTCCTTCAATTGAAGGAGCAGGGATAAAGGTAAAATTATACTTTCTTTTTTTTGGTAGAGGAAAAGAGTCTGCTTCACACTGGGGATTCTGGTGTAAGGGGCAGAACCTGGAACTTTGACACTCACTCTGAATGCTGGTGATGGTAGGATTTCGTTTCATTTGTTTGTTTAAAACCGATGGCCTAATAAATCTAAATCCTGCTCCTGCGCTATCTGGAACTAACTGAACCAACTGCTTCAGTAACTGCAACCTTAGAGTCAATATGAACATTTAAAAACTATTCACCAGATTTGTTGTTGCTTTTAAGTGCCATTGAGTTGGTTCCAACCCACAGCGACCCTGTATAGGAGTGCTGGTGAGCCCAAACCCCTGACCTTGTGGTTCAAACCAACTTTTCAGTCTGTCACATTAACCCACAGCACCACACCAGGATAGAGACAAGAAATTTAGACATTGGTTATTAAAAATGAGGGGGCGGGGTAGGGGAGTTACAAAGCCTTCATGACTGTGCTTAGTTGCAGAATGAGGGGCAAAAAAATAGAGACATAGAGAGCAGAAGGAATAAGAAAACAAGATCCCTTCAATGTGCTGTCCACAAGACACATCAAAAAGATGGAGACAGCCTAAATCCCATCAACAAAACAAACTTTGGTACATACACACAGTAGGAAACTACATCACACTGAATAATAATGAATCTGGGAAACACCTCACAACATGGTTGAACCTGAAGGACATTATGCTGAGTGAAATTAGTCAATCACAAAAGAACAAATGTTGTATGAGACCAATGCTGTAAAAAGGTAAAAAATAGACACATATTAATACAGGTGATAGGGCAGGCAATATACAAGAGGAAGGTTAGCAGAGAGAAGATGCAGGTAGCAGGAGACACAGGGAGGAATGCAATAGATAAAATGAATAGAGATAAATACTGTTAACTGTATATACAGGGGATTGCAACAATGTAATGAAGCAAAGTATATGATTTGTTGAATGTCAAACTGATGATCTGCTCTGTAAAGCTTCACTCCATTCACAATAAAATACTGAAGAAGAAAAAAAAAAAAAAAAAAATTACCAGACAGGGGTTTTCTGCAATTAGAATTAGCTGTGCTTAGTTTTTCTGCTCCATCTTTTAATACCAGAATCCTCATGGGAAGGCAGGTCTCATAACTCCACCACCATGAAGTTCTAACTCATCAGAAAAATACTAAAAGAGGTATAATGATTCCACTTACTAGTAATGGAAATACTCAATACATGCCTAATAAAATCAATAATTAAATGAAAAGGTACAAGAATAAGGATAACAAACAGGAGAGAAAAGAAGCTAATAATTAATAGCAAAGGTACTGAGCCAACGCTGTTTCTCAGAGCATTGGAAAGGCTCTTTCCTGTCCACACTGCTGCTCTCTCTCCTGACTCAGAGCTCCTGCAGAAGTTCACCATGTACCTCACTGTAACCTCTATGGTGGTGCTGAGCTAGTGCTACCTTCAGGTCTCAGTTAGTGAGCATCTTGAGGACAGGAACCTTTGATATCTTATGTTCCCTTGGGTTCTGTCCAAGACCCAGCCAATGTTGTGCTTTGATTCTGAGTAATTGTTAAGCTCATTGGAGGCTGAGGACCAAACTAGGGGAGACAGAAGCAGTTTGGAGTAAAGGGACAAAATGAAAGGATGAGCGGTGAGGTTGCAAAGCTTTCTGAACA
>NW_006408525.1:10776828-10780949 GCF_000296735.1 Chrysochloris asiatica | reverse complement strand
GACAGCTCAGGCCTGGGACAAAGGTCAAGGTCAGCAGTGGGGCCAGGAGAAGCAGGTTCCTCTCTGAGCCGTTCAGGAGGTGTAGGTAACAGTCTGCTTAGCTGCCAGCTTGAGGATAATGGGGGTCAGGGTGCAAGACCCTGGAGAAGAAACAGACATCTGCACCAGCACAGGACAAGGCAGCACTAAGACAGTAGACCTGGGAGAGTGGACTTCTTCTTATGGGACAACAGTCGGAGGAGGAAGAAAGCATACGGTTTCCTCCAGGGAATGCCCAAGCTGACAAAGATCAACTCAGGATCAGGCTAGAATGAGCCTTTAAAATGATAGTAAATAAAAAGATGCATTTGAATTATGAAGAATACCAATGATAATCTATAGCATCAGTGGCCTCGCTTGGGTTTGTGTCACTCAGCACTGTAACTCATGGTGTACCAGTCCCTCACCCCCCACCCCACCATGGACCTCTCTTACTAGATCATACAGAATCCTTGTAATGTTTATATCAACTTTAATCATTTTACAAGATGTGATACAGTTGTAAATTGTTTTAATGTAATATTTCTTACATTATATGAATATTAACAATAAAATTATTGTATAAAATCTTTTTCCATTAATAACTGAATAGAAACCTTTTTTATCTTTCTCATTCTTTTCCTTTTATTACTACTTCATTCTCAAAAAAGTTATAGACATAGGTTCACAAATACTATTACCACAATACTGCAGCTAAAACATGAGAAAGTTTGACAAAATCAGAGAGCATACAAACTTCCGCAGCAGTGAAAGCAACGTGTGCTTGTACCATGGACCGATGAAACCACATGATACAAAGCATAATTGTAATTAGGGTATAATGACAGTTCTAGGCAAAGTGTGTTAGAAGGTTCAAAAAATTCATTAGCATAAAGTTTTAGCCGTGTAGGTATATTGACAAATGCAAGCTGGGCTGCACAAAAATGTTTTTGTGATTATAACTAACTTGTTGTTAAGTGCCGTGGAGTCGGTTCTGACTCGTAGCAACTTTGTATAGGGTTTCTTTGGAGTGGCTGATGAGTTTGAATGGCTGACCTTGCAGTTCAAGCCGACTTTGAGCGAATTAACCCCACAGCACCACACCAGGAGTCCTAGAGCGAGACAGCAGTTGTGCGCAGGCGCAAAGTGCCTACGCACCCGTTATTCTCATGTAGGCTCCTGTCCAAGTACTAACCAGGCCTGTACCTGCTTAGCTTCGGAGATCAGAAGAGATCTTGCACATTCAGGGTGGTATGGCTGTAGACTATAATTAACTACAGGTATATTTTTATTAAAAATACCAAATTTCTGCTGAAACACTTCACAAAAATTTTATACCTGGTGTAGTCCACACCCCCAGAATCTGAACCCCACTAGTGATGCAACTGTATACCATGGACTTGCCAGAAGAACAAACAAATCTGTATTGGAAGAAGTATAGCCAGAATGCTCCTTAGAAGGGAGAATAGTGAGGCTTTTTCTTATGTATTTTGGACATGTTATCAGGAAGGTCCAATCCCTGGAGGACATCATGCATAGTAAAAATAGAGGTTCAGTGAAAAAGTGGAAGACGTTCAATGCGATGGATTGACACATTGGCTGCAACAATGGGCTGAAACATAACAAGAATCATGAGGCTGCATAGGAACGGCAGTATTCATTTTGTTGTACATAGGGTGGTCATGATGAGTTGAAACCAACTCAATGGCACCTAAAAAAACTAATAAAGAAGACGCTTCTTTATTGAGATGAATCCCAAGAGGCTAAATATCATCTGTTTAAGTATTACAAACATGTTTTTCACACCAACGCTTACTGAGTATTCATATGGCTAGTTGTTGTTGTTAAGTGCTGTTGAGTCGGTTCCGACCCATAGTGACCTGTATAGGGTTTCCGAGGAGCAGCTGGTGAGCCTGAACCGCTGACCTTGCAGTTCAAACGGCTTTGCAGTCTGGCGCATTAACCCACATCGCCACACCAGGACTCCAGAAAACCTTTCCAGGATAATTGATGGTAATTCTGGCTAGTTACTGCCACACACAAAAAAATAGAATTACCATCAATAATCCTGGAAAGGTTTTCTGGAGATAGCAAATACTGAAGAACACTCAAGCCTAGGAACACTGAGTCTAGCTATTTAATTATCGGTTAATTTATGGACTCCAAAGGAAGTCAGAAGTTTTTCCTATTTATTAGACACCTATTGACCTCTGAGTACATTGGAAAGTAGAACAAAACACAGCTATTATAACTAGGGCCTGTAAATCCAAAAGAAACAACAACAAAAAGTAAGATAGTTGCATACTCATGGCAAAACTTATTACAACACATCTTTCAAAATCTACTAAAAAAAACCCCAAACCTCTGACTGTCAAGTCAACTCTGACTCATAACAATCTTATGAGACAGAGTAGAACCGACCCATAGGATTTCCAAAACTGTCATCTTTACAGAGGAGTACTGGCATGATGCTAGAGGATAAGCACTGTACTGCTACTTGCATGACTGGTGGTTCAAACTCACCAGTCACTCCTCAGAAACCCTATACAGGGTTGCTATGAGTCGGAACTGGCTTGATGGCACTTAACAACAACAACCTTTACAGAAGTAGACTGCCACATCTTTCTCCTGAGGAGTAGTTGGTTTGAACTACAGATTATTTGAGTAGATGCTGAGTGCTGTACCAGCATACCACCAGGGCTCCTTCTCAAAATCTAAGGAAGGGTTGTATGATTTCTTTATTACCATACATGGTCTGATACTGAAAAAGACATCATATAACCTGCTGCAAAATGCTCTCACAAAAAAAGATGGGGAGAGTGGCTACAACCCATGCTCTTTTATCCATATCCGAATAGAATCATCATCATTACTGTGTTTCCTTGAATTTCCTTTGCAGCTTCAATTGACTATGATTGCTTTGTTCTCCTGTCCCAACTTGCTGGTTAATGCCGCTATTATGGAGCACACGTAGGCCTAACCTGCATGGTGGGGGATGGGCCATCTTATGACAAGACGGTTCTTCAGGCTATCTACCTTGAGAAGATGAAATCGACAGTGTAGGTCAGGAAACAGACTTCACTGATTTCAGAGTTTCATTGTAATGCCTTGTATTTTCTATAACCCATGTGCATTGATTTGCACATTCCCTGAGTAGAAACACAGTTGGGTATTGTTGGGTTGCTTCAAAACTAGACTCCTACGTACTGGGGATACTCTTCTCTCTGTGGGAAAGATGAGAATTCGGTTTCACTCTTAGAAAACAGAAATCTTGGTGGAGCTGAAATTGTAAAAAGAATAATAATGGAAGATCCTATGCTAAATTTAAGAGATCATACTACAAAAGGAAACCTTAAATCAGATGGAGATTTTCTGGGGGAAAACATTCTGCTGATCCCTTAGACTTTAGTTCTATACTCTTTAAGAAAATAGCCTCAAAATAGGGACGAGAATATATCTCTAGCCTCACTATCAGGATGGCTATAAAATGACTTGACGTCTGACAGAATCAAAATAATGCCCTGGATATTATACAAATGCAGAGTAGTAATTTACAAAGCTTTTAGGGAAATAGAAGAGATCATGTGAACAGGAACTTAGTGTGGAGTACCATTGCAGTTTTGAAATATTCAGAAACAAGATAGTTCACTGATCTTTCTCACAAGGGGTGGGTGAGAGCACACCTGGAATACTTACTATTCATCACTTAGAGCCCTTACTTTGTAAAGAAGTTTAATCCACAAGAAGTTCAAAGCAGGCCAACAAAAGAATAGAAGGTCTTGAGATGATTCACAGGGAAGGATGAGGGCCACCTAGATGAACACTTCAGAAGATAACAACAGGCAGGGTACAGTCAGCAGCTACCTCTCCGGAATCTAGGCTGCTTCAGATGCTATGTCTTTGAACTTTAAGACTCTTGGGGTGGGGAAAAAAATAAAATAAATAAATAAATAAACAACCCCCTTTTATCTTCCCAACACATCTCCTTTTTATGGTTGTGAAAACCTATGGAGGCACAATGGTTCAGCCATTTTCCAGCTCTTCCTCCTTATCCAGAGCCCTGAAACTCTACCACAGGGTTCTCCCAAGTGTGGCATGGTGCT
>NW_006408525.1:10740232-10775798 GCF_000296735.1 Chrysochloris asiatica | reverse complement strand
CTGTTTTTCTGAAGGGAAGTTTGTGCTGATGTTGTCGGCATGTGGCCTGGCATGCTGCTGCCTGTTAGTACAGCCTCCAGAACGAGGACAGCAGCGCCCTGACTTAGACAACAGAACGATGGCTAGTTTATACCACTTACTGAGTGCAGATGGCCAGCCTGGGGCCGTGCATGGCATGGAAGGGAACGGGCCTAGTCATCAAGTCCTCACCTCAGTAAGAGCAACAGAGAAAGGGCTATCTCAAAGTGGAAAATAGATTTTCATAGTGAGAAGAGACATGTGATATGATCCAGGACACAGATTTTTAAATGACACCAAAGTGAAAACGAGAGACAGAAAGACCACTATGTGGGTTAACGTTCTTAAGGAGAGAGACAGCCAGCACTACTGAGGATAGAGGAATGAGCAGAGCAGGAGAGACAGGAGACTGTGACAAGGCTAAAGTGGGAGGAAAGGAAGTCACTTGGTGAAGAGGTTAGACTGGGTAGTTTCTGCTAAGTGACAATCACTAAAGTTACAAATAGAAGAGGAAGCCTGAAGGAAAAGAATAAAGAGGGAGAACTGTCTGAAGGCTAGTCATTTTGCATTTGACCATCTTCTCAATAGGCAAAATTTCAAAGGCCAGATAATTAATTTGGCTTCAGGGTCTCTAAAGCAGTTATTTTAGATCCTGGCCCAACATTTGCTTAGAGGAAGAAGCTTTAGAAGATTGAAATGAATGTTTACAATATAGATTAGAAGTTGGAAGTATACCTATTTCTAATCTAAATATTAATTTTTGATCATTTACGTGTTCAATCCTGTGTATGTCTAATCTAAACACTCCTTTTCAATCCTTTATGTGTATACACACACAGAGCAACATAGTTATTTCATGGTGATTGCTTTTACATAAAACTAAATATGTGCTGAACTGGAAAATGTTGTGATATATATTTATAAAAAAATGAAATATGATGCTTTTTTCTAAATGCTTTTTAATCAATGGTTGGAAGATGTATACCATCCTCATCTTCAATTACTTATTTATTTTGATTCTGATGGAAAGATTCAAGTTTGGTTTTTTTTCTAGTGTGCTTTCAAAGACCCCTGGTAGTGCACTGAAATGAGAGCTGGGCTGCTAACTGCAAAGTCCGTAGTTTGAATTTACCATTCGCTCGGTGGGAAAAGAATGAGCCTTTCTGCTCCTGTAAAGATTAACAGCGTTGGAAAGCTAAAAATTGGAACTGACTCCACAGCACACGATCACCACCAGTTTGCCTTTATTTGGTAAGTGTATGGCGTTATGAGTTACTACGCTAGACTGCAAGGTCGGTGTGAACCACAAGGCCAGTGGTTCAAGCTCCCCAGCTGCTCCTAGGAAACCCTGTACTGTGTCGCTATGGGCCGGAACTGACTTTGACTTGACAGCACTTAACACCACCAACAACAACGCTTCGAAATATATATATATACACACACACACACATATATGGGAGGAGGCTATAAGGGAGCCCTGATGACATAGTGTTTAAAGTGCTAGCTGAATGCACCTGCTGCTCCATTCCAGAAAGAGGTGGCAGTCTGCATCCCTAAAGACTTAGAGCCCTGAAAACTCTAAGGGAAATTCTGGTTGTTGGTGGTTATGTGCTGTGAAGTCAGTTCCAACTTCCCACTCATAGTGATGCCGTATAAGGTTTCCGAAGCTGTAAATCTCTAAGGGAGCAAAAAGCCTCATCTTTCTCCCACAGAGTGGTTGGTGGACTCAAACTACTAACCTTGTGATTAGCAACCCAACTCGTCACCCACTATACTACCAGGGTTCCTTACGGGGCAGTTCTACCCTGTCCTATAATGTTCCTGGTAGTCTGCAGTGGGTATGGTTTTTGGTGGGGATTGTTGCTGTTAAGCGACATTCAATCAGTTCTGACTCATAGCAACCCTGCATAGGGTCTCCAAGGAGCAGCCAGTGGGTTTGAACCACCAACTGTGTGGTTAGCCATCCAGTGCTTAATCTACAGCCCCACACCAGGGCTCTGTTCTAATTAGTCATCGTCTTTGTGTGCCGTAGAGTCAGTTTTGACTCATAGCACACCCCTGTATAGGATTTCTCAGTGCGGCTGGTGGATCTGAATGGCCAATCTTGTGGCTACTAGTCCAGTGCTTATATTATGGCACCCTACTAGTTCCTTAAATATGTTGTTAAGTGCTGTCGAGTCGGCTCTGACTCATAGCGACCCTGTATAAGGTCTCCAAGGAGTGGCTGATGAACTCTAACTGCAGATCTTCAGTTCAAATCAACCTTGTGGTCCGGTCCAATGCTTATTCTACAGCACCAGGACTCCCCAAAATATAGAACACATATAATAAAAACTGGCTTTTGGGGGGCTAGTAAGTCTTTTAAAATTCAACCTGCACCGTGAAAACTCTTTATAAAACGTATTAGTGTATTTTCCCGTCTAAATACATTCTGCTGCTGTGTGTGCCGTGGAATCAGTTCCGACTCATAGCGATCCTGTATAGGTAGGCTTTCTGAGGCTGTCAATCTTACAAGAGCACAAAGTCTCATCCTTCTGCAGAGTGGCTGGTGAATTCCAACACCTAATGTTTAATCTGCTATACAACCAGGGCTCCTTTATAGAATTACAGTCACTTTTAGCATGAAATAATTTATATTCTTACTCAAGTATATAAGAGATTGGGCTAAACTTACAGTATCCCTAATAAGTTCTTCTGTTTTTCAGAACCTTTATATCTGCTTCTTTTAATTTATATTTAGTTTGTAAACATAGTACAGAAAAAACCCTCTTAATTTACTATTTGTTCTATTTAATGATATTTTTCCTATAAAACTCTAGGGGTAGAATTCTCTCCTTCCACTTAGGAGAACCAGGTTGGATTCCCACCAATATAATTCATGCACAGCCAACACCTGTCTGTCAGCAGAGGCTTTGGTGTTGCTGTGATACTGACCAGATTTCAGTGAAACTTCCAGACGAAGACAGACTATTTCAAAAGGCCTGGCAAACTACCCCTGAAGTTAGCCAATGAAACTGCTATGGATCCCAACACTCCCACGTGCATGGGGTCGCCATGAGTCAGGGGCAGACTCTACAACAATACAAGTTAGGAATAGAATTGGGAATAAAGGCTCAAATACTAATTAACCTTCTTGCCACTGAGATCTCCAAACTAACCCAACAGGGTATCTATGTAAAGAAAGAAGCTTGAATGATTCACTTTAAGCACATTCTCAGAAAATCCAGTCCATAGAAATGATGGCTAACAGTCATTCATTCTTAGCACTCTATGCTTAGGGTCTCAAGACTTTGTCCACTAGCCTCCATAAACATATAAAGATATCAAGGCTAAAGGTCAAAAACAGAGCCGCGAACATCAGACAAGGCCGCTGGAAGTGACCCAAAACATCGCGTGCTGGGCTTTTCTTTTCAGTGGTGATCACAGTGATACTGAGTGTTTATCCCTGCCTTGATTTCAGATTTCAGATTTCAGATGCTCTACAGACATCTCTCACTCATCCGTATTAGGCCTTGGGAAGAAAACTGTCTTCCCCAAGAAGCGCTTTCAAAGAGGACGGATTCTTCCCAAAATCAATAATAAGGAAACATCACTCCATCTCAATCTCACCACCACCACCCCCACTTCTGGCTCCCACTGTGTTGCGCTGGTGATTGAAATGATTGTTAATACCACACACATGTTGAAAGGATAAATAATGGTAACTGAGTTTGCTTCTTCAAGAGTTATATAAGCTATGTGTGTTTAATCACAATAGGGAACAGGTAAGTAGAAAAGGTGAGGTAATCATAATTACCTTTATCCCATTATTTACCTACTTTGGGGGGAAGATTTCAAATTAGTTAAGTTCCTGAACACCGAATATAGATTTCCATGTTGCAGAATATTAATCTCTGAGATGGTCTTTAACTGCAAGGACATCAGGGTCGTAAATATTTGATAGGTATTATGATTAAATGCCTCTATTAGAGTGTGCTTTAGTCTCATTTTGATCCAATATGCCTCAGAGGGGGAACTGGGAGTCTTGGGGACTTGTCAGCTAATTTCCAAGCAAGTTATAGAATAGGATCTTATCTGCTGAGCATCAAAGAACTACATGTTGGGACCAGCATAGTACAGAGTATAACGAATGGGATAAGTCAGTCTCCTTTACAATCCTGAACTCTTTCCCTCCCAGTCCTTAAAAATACAGTTGCAAAACTATACAGGAAGCCGAAGCATCACCATTTTGGTAAATTATTTAAGGGTTGTTGTTAAGTATTGTTGAGTCTGTTCCAACTTATAGTGATTTAAGGATAGCAGTATTTATATACACCAACATTTCAAAAAGGGGTGGTATTTAAGAGGTTCTAGGATCCCTCAGCAACTGGTCCCTCCTGACAATATGTCCGAAGTATGAGAGACAAAGTTTGGCCATCCTGGCCTCCAAGGAGCACTCTAGTTGCACTTCTTCCAAAATGGATCTACTGGTTCTTTTGGCAGCCTATGGCACTTTCAATATTCTCCTCCAACACCATAACTCAAAAGCTGGAGAAGGATATCCTGTTTGATAAGGTGGAGGGTCAGAGAAAAAGAGGAAGATCCCCAATGAAATGGATTGGTCAAGTGGCAGCATCGATGGACTCAAGCGTGGCAACAGTAGTGAGGTTGGCCCAGGATCGGGCAGTGTTTCGTTGTGCTGTGCATTAAGGTCGCTATAAGTCGGTACCAACTAGATGGCACCTAACAACAACAACAGGATCCCTCAGACTTTGAGAAGTAAAAACTTAGAAAGCAGATGTTTTGTATCAGACATCAATTCAATGATCAGAGAAAGACGGTAATGGATGTACAATCACAAGAAGATCCAGGGAGGGCACGTGATTCATCCCAGTAGAAGGTAGTAATAGAACCTAGGTTCTCATCCTAGAGTTTATACATTAACACTTAATCTGCCATTTAGCTCACAAAAGTTTAAAGATAACTGCATAAAAAATACAAATAGCTTTGCAGTAGTAATTAGGTGAATAAGGAGAAGCTGACTGCTAATCACAAGGTTAGTGGTTCAAATCCACATTCACTCCTCAGAAACCCCATACAGGGTTGCTGAGTCAAAACCAACTCAACAGCCCTGAACAACAACAAGAAGTCTAATTACTATTATTGATAACAAGATCTTATATTTACAATTTTCAGAGATCATTTTCATATATTATTTCATTTCAGGTAAGCAGGCCCATTTTACTCATGAGGACACAGTTATCAGAGGTTAAGCAGTTTTCTTTGACGTCACAAAGCTAAGAAGGATCAGAGCTGAGATTTAAAGACAAGTCTACTGAGAGCTCTTTTCACTGTAGGATGTCACCACTTGTTTTAAAAGGTTCTCTATGCCTTATTCTTCACATGGCATCCTTACTGTGAACACTGTTTGACTTGACACATCTAACAATACCAACTTGCACAAAGAGTACCATTTGGTGGCTTATGATATTTGATTGGTGATAGAAATTATGTTCTTAGCCTAGTAGGCCTCCAATTATACCTAAAGTTTGAAGATAATGCAGAAATTCTGCCCTGAAGGAACCCAAGAAAAACTGATGAACCCAAGAAAAAAGTTCTCATCAAAGAATTCAAACTGTCTTTAATAGAGGTGCCTGTTGTTGTTGTTAAGTGCCGTGGAGTCGGTTCCGACTCATAGCGACGTGCACAGGGTTTCCGAGGCTGTAAATCTTTACGGGATCAGAACACCTCATCTTTCTCCCGCAGAACTGCTGGTAGTTTCGAACTGCTGACCTTGAGGTTCACAGCCCGATTCATAACCACTACTCTACCAGAGCTCCTTAATAATATTCAACCAGTGGCTTCAGAGACGAGTTCCTGATCATACCCACCTCATGCTCACTGGATGCATACTTACATAAGGCATCCATGAGAAAAGTTTTCCAAATAATTAATTATCAAATAATTACCATTCACGTTGTTGTCAGTTCCAACCTTGTATAGGGTTTCTAAGGAGCGATTGGTGGGTTTGAACTGAGGACCTTTATGGTTAGCAGTCCAGTACTGATCCTACAGTGCCACACCAGGAATCCACAGACCCGCCAAAAATGCTTGAAAATCAAGTCAACCAGAAAATAGTTTCGGCTGCATTTGATAAGCAATAAATAATCACTAAACGCCAGGCAGAAAGACTCGTCTACAAGTCAGTGGAAGAGTTAGTACTAGTCCTCCTGGAACTGGGACAGCCAAGGCTTTGGGTGTGTGCACCCACTTTTTGGGTGCCAAGTAGAGTTTGGCTACAGTAGAAAGCAGATCGTATGGTAGAGCTTACAAAGCAGGTGTAGTCATAAAAAACTTGACTTTTGATTCCATTGTCTCTGCCAAGACAGGTGGTTTGGTAGAAGTATGGAATCCTGCCAGACAGGCTCCAACCCAAACTTCCCTTAGAAAACAAAACAACAGAAATAGAAACAAAATATCAAATCCTGTTTTCATACCCTGAAGATTTACATTGCTTGAAAAACTAGGACATTTTATATAATGATATTCATTTGGTTTAATTCAGGAGAAAAAAGTTTGAAAACTTACAAGGTCAGTTGCAGACTGCGCTCTTGCCTTCCTTATAGCTCAATCCCCTACTCCCCTATCTAGGAGCCCTGGTGGTGCAGTGTTTAAGTGACTGGCTGCTAACTGAAAGGTCAGTGATTTGAACTTACCAGCTGCTCCTGGGGAAAAAGATGTGGCCATCTGTTTCCATAAAGATTAGTCTTGGAAACCCTGTGGAGTAAATTCTCCTTGGTCCTATAGGGCCTCTGTGGGTTGGAAATTACCTAGCAGCAACAGAGTCTCCTATAGACTCAATGAACATGCTTCATTTTTCTATAAACCTTATACTCCTTATATTCCTAGGGTTAAAATAAACAAACAAACAAAACCCTGTAATTTATTATGCGCACAGGAGTTACATGGGCAAATCAGCCCTGCTGAACAGAATAAAGCCTTTGGCAGATCCTGCCTACCTTACAGTTCCTATTTTACCTTCTTAATGCAAAGTTGTTTTTCTTGTTATTAAGTGCCATCGAGCCAGTTCAGACTCATAGGGACCCTGTACAGGGTTTCCTAGGAGCAGCTGGTGTGTTTGAACATCTGACCTTGCAGTTCGAAGTCCAGTGCTTATCCTACAGAGCCACACCAGTACTCCAATACAAAGTTGTTGTTGTTAAGTGCCATCAAATCGGTTCCTACTCATAGCCCCCCTGTATAGGGTTCCGAGGAGCATCTGGTGAGTCTGAACCACCGATCTTGTGGTTCAAACTGACCTTGCAATCCAGTGCTTATCTTACAGTGCCACACCAGAACTCCAATACAAAGTAATGCATAAAAACTTTTATGAGACTGGTCAGTTGGATAATATTATGAAAGGAACTGTCTTTTTCTTAAAAACTAGCGTGTTCAGAAAAAAGAAAAATATATAAAGGATTGTTGTGAACTGAAAGTTTGAATTCAAGGCCAACCTTTGTGGTGGATGATGTAGACTCCTGATTACAAGGACACAACAAGACGGCTATGAGGAAGCGTGCTCAAAGAATCATTGTAGCTGTCGCTATTGGAAATTCTGAGCATTTTTAGTGTTCTTGGAATTCTATTTCCAACCAGTACTTTGTGGTCACGATGAAGGAAGATGAAGAGATTGGAAACCTTCTAGAGCAAATACTCTCTTCTATTCATAACCACAGAGCCAAGATTAAAATAACAAGAATGTACTTTGCCCAGGGCATAATTTTGCCTAAATCTGTCCTATCCATGACGTCATGTTTCTTAATTCTTGCTCTTGTTGCTATTAATCTGTTCTAGGTAGGAAAGCTACATAATCTATAAACAGGATCCACAAAATTTTGGAAAAATTCATGGATTCGGAGGATTTAAATTCATGGATTTACGAAAGTCAAGATCTTTGAGAAAAATACGCTATAAATGTCCCCAAGTGCAAAGCCCAGAATATTAAAAGAGCCAATGTTCTAGAATGTAATCGCTGCTGCTGATTTGTATAGAAATTGTTGAATTGGTATATGCTTTCAAAAATAAAATAACATTTTTTAAAAGACTCCCCTCCACACACACACACACACACACAAATCACTGTTCTAACCTAGAAAATAGTTTCTTAAAGTTGTGGTTTCAGTTCTTTAATGATGAAGGTCTCTGCAATCCCCAGAGCTGAGGCTATGAAGCCACTAGTTACTGTGGCTGAGCCTCTCTGTGCCTGACTCACTCAGTTTAAATCCAAAACAAAGTTCCTCCTTCATCTACCTGCCAAGACCTGAGTTCAGGCCCGCAGGGTGCTGAGGTTTTCCTTTGTGGGAGAAAATTACATCATCAACACCTCAGCGACAGTAGGGAATGCAGGGAATGTGGCTCCCAACATTAGGTGATATCATCAATTGCCTTGGGAGAAACCCCAAATTCCCAAGGGTTGAAGCATTGAAGGTTAAGTTGTGTAGTTGTTGTTTCAAGTTTACCAATAATATTGGATGTATCTATCAAGTTTTAAAAGGGCTGGTAGGGTAAGAAAGCTCTTCAAGTAAGTCTGCAACTCAAGAATCAAATGAGTTAAGTCCAGATAGAGCTACTCAACTCATTTGTATCTCACTGGGGTACATCCAACCAAGGAAGAAGAGCCACAGTTATATTAGGCTCTGTCCCAGCTCAGAGATGAGTACATTCTTTGGGGGACTTGCTAATGTTGCAAGTTTGCATTCAGAATAAATTCTAAGCACTCACATAATTCCCCCACCCTTCCCGGCTCATCCAAACTTTCTTTGATGTCCAACAACTAAGGACAAGGATCTTTGACTATAAAACAATTTCTTTGGTTGGAAGAAAATTCTTTGCAGGGCGTGAACAGCAGGAGAAAGAAAAGGTTTTTCTGAAGTGCAAACGAGTTGGAAACCCCCTGGGGAAAGAATCTGATTCCCAGTCTTTGAGAGGAGCAGGCCTGCCTGTACAAGCTGCCTCTGCCGAAGGCCTCTAAGAAGGAGCTTTTGTGTCTACTGTATGACCCTCAGCAACAACACAGCGGCCATTCTCTCTCTCTCTCTTTTGTTTGCTAGAAGAAGTTTTCCAACTCTTGAGTATACACAATGAAGAAAGTCACGGTTTAATAACGAGACATACATAGTTATTAATCAGAGGGCCCCATTTCCACTCCTCCCAGATGCCTCCAGATGCTTACATGCTTCTGGATTAGAGCTCTGTCCCCTTAGCACATGGACACCTACCAGCTGCTCTGAAATCGTACTTCTAATGTAATTATCTAGGTTAGCTCAAATAATTTAACTTCACAAAGCATTTTAGGATCAGATACATTAATTATTCATGGCTCTTTAGAGGTCTTGTCCTTGTCCTTTTACTGCTATTACCCAGATATTTGTTAAATGCCCTTTAGTTCCAACTCATAGTGACTCTATAGGGTTTCCAAGGAATGACTGGTGAGTTTGAACCGCTGTCCTTGCAGTTCAAACCAACCTTGCAGCTGAGTACTTATCCTATAGCGCCACACCAGGACTCCATCATAGGTTCTAAGTTATCTCTGGCTTTTTCAAGCCTTTCCAAAAGTTTTGTTGTTGTTGTTGTTGTTAAAGTTCCGATTCTTAGTGACCCTGTATAGGGTTTCCAAGGAGCAGCTGGTGGGTCTGAACTGCCAACTTTATGGTCCACAGTCCAGTGGTGATCCTACAGCACCACATCAGGAGTCCAAAGGTTTAGTGCTCACTAACACAAGGAGCTCTGGTAGCGTAGTGGTTACGAATCAGGCTGTGAACCGCAAGGTTAGCAGTTTGAAACTACCAGCTGTTCCGCGGGAGAAAGATGAGGCTTTCTGCTCCTGTAAAGATTTACAGCCTCAGAAACCCTGTATAGGGTCACTATGAGTCGGAACCCACTCCATGGCACATCACATCACATCATCAATACATATAGGTTGGAGTCCTGATGTGTCGCTGTTGGATAAGCACTCGACCATAAGGTCCATTTGAACTGCAAGGTTAGTGGTTCAAACTCCCCAGCCAATCGTCAGAAACCCTATACAAGTTTGCTATGAGTCAGAATTGACTCAATTGCACTTAACAACAACAATAACAATGTATAGGTTGGAGTCCTGGTGTGGTGCATTAGACTGCAAGGTCGGCGATTCAAACTCACCAGCCACTCCTTGGAAACCCTAACAGCATTTAAAAACAATGTGTAGGCTATGATCCTGATGTGGCACTGCAGGATAAGCACTGGACTACTTGCTAACCACAAGGTCAGCAGTTCAAACCCACTGGCTGCTCCTTGGAAACCCCATACAGGGTCACTATGAGTTGGAACCGACTCAATGACACTTAACAACAACAACAATGTGTAGGTTACTGATAGAATTCAGAGTGGCTTGGTCACCGGGATAGCTTTGATAAAGGACTTAGAAAATTAGGGTCCTTTTCCATCCATATTTAAAAATATGAGCATGAATATCCAAAGAATTTTTAGAGTTTGTGTGTTAACTGGAAAGTCTGATGCTGAGTCTAACGCTTAGTTATGTACTACTTTGTGGTGTGATTTTAAGTAATTTGATCAGATTTTTTTGGTACTACCTGTGGCACTGTAGGATAAGAACTGGACTGTTAACTGTAAGGTCTGTGGTTCAAACCCACCGTCCACTCCTGGGAAACTATACAAGAATTAACTTGAAGGTACTTAATTTAACAACAACAACAAAAATCTTATCTCAGGAAAAAGAAAAAAATTGGTACGTCACATGCCTTTTTAGTATAGCGACCAGCTGTTCCTTAGAAACCATATACAGGGTTGCTTACTGGCACTTAACAACAACCACTGTATTTTCTCTAGGAGAAGCATGGAGTCTCAGAGTTTAGAACTGGAAGGGGACTAAAGGATTATGATTTCTAGAAGCAGCATGGAGTTGGAGTCTCAGAGTTCAGAGCCGGAAGGGGACTAAAAGATTATGGCGTCACTTCACCAAGCTCATCCCAACAGATGAAAAGTTAGCTGTGTTAAAGGGCAGAAGAGACATCCCATCTTCAGATATAAAAATATTACGTTGTTGATGAGTGCTGTTGAGTCGGTTCTGACTCATAGCGACACTGTAAAGAGTTTCTGAGGAGCAGTTGGTGGGTTTGAACTGCTACCTTGTGGTTAGCAGTCCAATGCTTGTCCCACAGCATCACACTCGGAGTCCATGTAAGTGAGGGAAATCATAGAAGCCATGATGAATTCCCAAAGTTCTACCTCCATGTGGTGACCTTTTGTAGGTCACAGAGAACAAAAGACACTCCTCCCATAACCCAGACTGACAGCAGTGTCAGTCTTGCTGGGCCTCAGAAGCAGAGAGGTAACTGCAGACCAGGAAGCTTTATAGACTCTCTGAGGCTCTTGGAGTAGGACATCCAGAGGTGTGCCCAAGAAAGTTCCTGCCAGGGCCAGTTGGGGGAAGTTTGGCTGTCAGAGGTGCGGGAGGTACTCAAGAAAAAATTGGCATCTGAATATTTAACTTAAGCACAAGATAGAATTGAGCACTGCCTGGCTGGAGTCACTCCCAGGCAAAAAGCCTTCAGATTTCATGCTCTCCAGCAGGTAACTTGCTTAGTTACCGTTCAAATGGTAATAAGGCACCTATGGACTTTTTATACCCACAAAGGGAGCAACTAAATGATTCTAAATAATATCTAACAGTGATACAAATATACATATAATGTAACAATTTAGTAACGTTAATCTGATGTCAGTTCTTGTGTTGGTCTCTGTAACTTTCATATTATACTAAAACCAACACATTTTAGAGAACACGAGTAACATATTTATGACTTTAAGTCAATAATGCAAAAACAATTTGGTATTAGAAACAAATTTAGCTAGACAGAGATAATATTGAAATACTCTTCAACTTCTACATAAAAGGTATTTGTATTCATTTCTTCCTTTATGGTTTGTGAAGAATTAAAACTGAGCTACTGAGAATTATCAAATCAAACGGAACTTCCAATATGGTGAATTCTTCTCTTAGAAATTAAATGTTCTAATTTTACTACAATTTCATAGGAACTTCTTACGCATTTTAGGAATTCAGTTTGCAATTTAAAAAGAAAGCCGTGATCTAAGTACAAAATGTTCCAGATGTGGATATCGCACCTGCATTCAAATTAAAGAGCGGTGAAAAGTTAAAGGTGAGACTGTTTGGGCTGTAATTGTCTTCTAGCTTTAAGTTCCTTGAAATGCTTTAATGTTTTTATTTTTTTCTTCAGCTACAAGGGAGTTTGAGACAGATTTACCACAGTCATTTGAATGACTCCTGAGAAAATGAAAATCCGCGGAGTCCTGGTGTGGCGCTGTGGGTTAATGCGCCAGACTGCAAAGCCGTTTGAACTGCAAAGTTGGCGGTTCAAGCTCATCAGCTGCTCCTCGGAAACCTATACAGGGTCGCTGTGGATTGGAACCGACTCGACGGTACTTAACAACAACAACAACTGCTGGTAGAGTAGTGGTTACGAATCAGGCTGCGAACTTTAAGGTCAGCAGTTCGAAACTACCAGCTGTTCTGCGGGAGAAAGATGAGGGTTTCTGCTCCGGTAAAAGATTTAGCCTCGGAAACCCTGTACAGGGTCGCTATGAGTTGGAACCAATTCCATGGCACATCACCACCACCACCACTACTGCATTCATGAGTGTGCGGCTCATTTCACATTGGTCACATACGACCTTCTGTTTTGTCTCCTCAATTAGACATGCTCGTATTCTTAGGTGAATTCCTTCAGTACCTAGCACCTAGTCCTGTACCTAGCATTTGGCATACTGTAAACACTTACTAAATAGTTGCTGACTGACAACTTTCATATCCTCTTCTCCACACTTTCAGTACCAAGTAGAGGTGGTGCAGCCACATTAGGACACCCAGAAGACCCAGCGCAACCTCTAGAACCAGAACGTTGTCAGCCTAGACGCTATTGCTTTGATGAGAAGATCTGGGACTACAAGCCACCTGGTGTACTGGGATTCTATGGCAGAATAAAATGGCACATGCCCCACATAAAGCAATTCACAATTATGGCACATAATTTTGTTGTTGTTGACTTGCTATCAACTGTGGCTCCCAACTGACTAGGGATCAAAGAGGAAAGAGACCCTAAGGTCGTCTGTAATCTCCTCTTAATGGAAAATCTCTGCCAACATTTTGTAATCTTCTTGCAATGACCCAAAAAAAGTGTGGGGATAAAAGTTGAATAAAATGTTGTCTGAGAGATTCAGCAACAGATTGGCAGCTCTTTGGCAAGTCACTGCTCTCCTGGGTCCATTTCTTCATCTGTAAAATGATCAGATTGGACAAGGTGCTTTTTCTAGCTTGAAATTTGATGATTATATTTCACAAATAGAGTACCCTGTCCCCAGCCAAAGCTTATTTTACCCTAGAAATGGAAATGTGAGTAGGACTTAATTCTAATCTAGAGCCAAGAGTAAAATTAAACAAAGTTGGTCACCAGAATTTTAAAGTCAAATAATCAATATGATTCTAAATAGAAGACAAACACACGAGAGCACATGGAACCTGAACCTGAATCATGTAAAAGAGCTGCCCAGCCCCCTTTTTTTTTAAGGGCAGACAATTCACCAGACTGTGAAAAAAAAAAACAAAAAAAAACAATGGGAATCTGTAATCATTTTTAGGGACCAGCAAGAATAGTAGGCATAAGACTTTCAGTCTCACTCAAATTATTCTATAGAAATTACAATAGCACTAGTATTTCTCAGTGGTCATATATTATATACAATCATAAACGTACAATTGCTGCTGTTGTTATGTGTCATATAGTCAGTTTTGATGCATAACTGTTGATGATTTCTAAGGCTGTAAATCTTTGCAGAAAG
The DNA here is from genome assembly GCF_000296735.1 of Chrysochloris asiatica. Lineage (NCBI taxonomy): Eukaryota > Metazoa > Chordata > Mammalia > Afrosoricida > Chrysochloridae > Chrysochloris > Chrysochloris asiatica. The sequence continues at coordinate 10,761,884 of NW_006408525.1, read as the reverse complement.
CCTCATCATTCTCCAGCAGAGTGGCTGACGGGCTCGAACTGCCCATCTTGTAGTTAGCGAGCAGTCCAGCACTTATTCTACAGAGCCACCATACTTCCATGTGTATACTCCAAAAATTCAAACCCAAGGTCATTGAATTAATTCTGACCTATAGAGACCCTATATAGGGTTTTTGAGGCTGTAAATCTTTATAGTAGCAGAAAGCCTCCTCTTTCCCCTCGAGTTTCAAGTGGATTAAAACTGCTGACTATATCTTGTGGGCTATATCTTGGGTTAGAAGCCCAAGATATAGCCCACTATGCCACTGGCAGTGGTGGTGGTTATATGCCGTGGAGTCAGTTCCAACTCATAGTGACCCTGTACAGGGTTTCTGAGGCTGTAAATCTTTATGGGAGCAGAAAGCCTCATCTTTCTCCTGTGGAACAGCTGGTAATTTTGGCTCCTTATATGTAGGTTATTGTTGTTAAGTGTAGTTGAGTTGATTCCAACTCATACTGACCCTGTATAGGGTTTCTATGGAGCAGCTGGTGAGTTTGAACTACTGACCTTGTGGTTTGCAATTCAGTGTTGATCCTACAGCAAGCACCACACCAGGAGTCCACGTGGATAGTGGTGATTATCCTACGGTATCACATCAGGACTCCTTTCGATATATATATTGTTGTTGTTATTGTAAAGTGCTGTCAAGTTGATTCTGACTCATAGCAACCCTGTATAGGGTTTCCAAGGAACAGCTGGTGGGTTTGAACTGCTGGCCTTTAATAGATTGTTGTTAAGTGCCATCGAGTTGGTTCTGACCCATAGTGACCCTTTGTAGGGTCTCCGAGGAGCAGCTGGTGAGCTTGAACTGTTGACCTTGCAGTTCAAATGGGCTTGTAGTCTGGTGCATTAACCCACAGCGCCACACCAGGACTCCTTAATATATTAGCATGCATAAAATTGATAGGTACATGATACCTGCACATGTGGATAAAATTGTGATTGTAGTATAGTTCATTTCTGTGATAACAGAAGTATTCTAAATCTTTTTTTAAAAAAGCAAACAGTGGTCTTTACCACAGTCCTGTTTCATCTGGAACAATTACCACGGCATCTGATGCAGGGATCCAAATTTCTAAATAATTTTCTTTTCTAATGCTAAGAAGAAAATGGGCCTTTGATGTCCAATTTTTTAAAAAATACCCTAACTTTTAATCATTTTATTATTTCAGTGTTTCTAAATTTGCAATTCTAACACAGTCCAAAATATTAAAAGTACAGAACACAATTAAACAAAATATGCTCCTTGGAAACCCTACACAGCATCGTTATGAGTCACAACGGACTCAAAAGTACTGAACAACAACAACAACGTTGTGTAAAGCTCAGATAAAAATAAAAATAACAGTTTCCATCCAGCAGATTCTGACTTATGTTGATCCTAATAAGAATATGTAGTTTATCTGATATTTTAAAACAAACAAGCAAAACAAATCACAACAAACATGGGGGGTGTGTGAAAAGTTTCTGTTCTAGCAAATAGGAATTTAGGGCTCTATGGAACCCTACCTTAAGGAGTTCTGGTAGCAAGCGTAGTGGTTACGAATTGGGCTGTGAACCACAAGATCAGCAGTTCGAAACTACCAGCTATTCCGTGGGAGAAAGTAAGGCTTTCTGCTCCCGTAAAGATTTTCAGCCTTGGAAACCCTGTACAAGGTCGCTTTGAGTCGGAACCGACTCCACGGCACACAACAACAACAATGGAATCCTACCTTAGGGAAGTAAATGGAGCTTAAAGGGTGGGACTTTGAAAGATGCAAAGAAAGCACTGAAGTTTGCTTTATGGCAGCTGTTCTCTGAATAACAAAACAGATACATGGAACCACAGTTGTTCCACTTAAATTTGCAAAATATCCTTTATTCTTATGGGTCTTTCAGAGAAATCATCATACTGAAGGGTTGTAAGCATTTCTTGAATTGATGCAGCGTGAAATTCCTTTACTACACATAAGCAGATCTTTGTCAGATACCAATTTCACTTTTGGAGTTCCTTTATCCAATGCCAGCCTTCTTATGATAGCATCAAAATATTATCTGTTTCACTTCAAGTAATGCATACAAATACTTTAACATTTAAATTAACGGAGGGTAAATTAGTTTTAAGAATGTTGTTTTATTTCTTGAAATAATTGGGGTGATTTTAGGACAGCAGTCTTTTTTTATTGCTTTGCTTTAACTTATATTAATTATATTTGCTTATATTAATTATATTTGCTGTCATTGTTAAATGCCGTTGAGTTGGTTCTGACCCATAGAGACCCTGTATAAGGTTTCCAAGGAGCAGCTGGTAAGCTTGAACCTCCGACCTTACAATAAATTTTATTTAATCCTTGCAATCACTGTGAAAGATGGTAAAGGACAAATTAATTTTTCATTTTTATAGATGAGGAAACTAAGGCCCACTTGAGATATCTCGCTCAAGCAGATCACCTAACTTGTAAAGATCAAGCCAAGTTCTTCTATGTCCTTTCGGTTAGGATAGCAGTTCTTACTCTGAAGTTCTTACTTTCTGAGATGTAGCTCAGAGACTCACTGAAATGTTATGTAAAATTGTGTTTGCTGAGTATTTAATGCATTTCATTGCATTTTCAAAGGAGTCTGTGACACACACACACACACACACACACACACACACACACACACACACGACTAAAAACCATTGCTTTAGGGTATCTCAAAACCAGATCTGGGAATCACAAATTGAAGGACTAAGAAAGTGAAGTCCTTTGGATATATCCTAATAGCCTAAAATCAAAGATTTAAAGTCAGTACCTCATTAATTCCTTTTTGGAACACCAGAATTTCCTAAAAAGCAAGGATCAAGCTATTAAATGGGAGAAATGCTGTGTAAAGGAGCACCTCCAACCATGATCAGCCGTGTTTACCGTTTTCAAATCACAACCAAGGAGACACTGTGCTGTAAAGTGGAGGAGGAAAGGCATATAACATGCTATGCCAAACCCAGATGTAACTGACCTCATAACATACCTAGAAGTATGGGAAGTAAATGCTTCATCCTGGTTATCTCCCAGCTACCAGTTATTCAGCTCCATTCCCTTCTTCATGTTAATACAATAAATATTTTTGAGCAACTGCTACGTCTAAAGAGTCTCTTGTGGTGCAAACCATTAAGCACTTGACAACTAGCTGGAAGGTTGGCTCTTTCAATCTCCTAGAGTGACCTCAGAAGACAGGCCTGGCCATCGGTTTCTGAAAGACCAGCCTTAAAACCCTATGAAGCAGTTCTACTCTGCACACATGGGTCATCATGAGTTGGAACTGATTGAAAGCAATTAACTACAACAACTATGTCTAAGGCACTGTCCAAGTCTCAGGGATACAGTGTTGAACTGAAGAAACAAAAATCTTTGCTATCACAGAGCTCATATTCTACAAAAGGGACAGAGACAATTGCAAAAGTAGCTGGAGTTGAGTGACGGGGAGAGGAGGTAAGTACAGAGCGGCAGGCCAGATCACATGAAGACTTTGGTTTTCACTCTAGAAACAATCGTTGAAAACACAATAAATATAAATCAGAGCATTAGCTCATAGGGTTTTCTGGCAAATGCTTTTACTAATAGTCTTTTGACTGGATTGCCATATGGCAACCTATAGAGGATATCGCAACCACAGACAATATTTTAGCTTTTCAGGATTTCTACTCAACAAAATTGAACCCTGAGAAACTTACATCATTATACACCTTAAACATTCAATTCTTCTACCTTCTACAAACCAGATTTTGTCCACCTCTGCACATTTTGTTCTTAATTTGCTTGCTTTCTCTCCCCAAGTACGTATCCTTTTCTGTAAAATGTGAGTAAATATTATCTGTTCTTACCTGGCTTATCTGTGAATCATTTTAAGCATCTTGGATGACAAATACTATATACATTCAATGTAACATCATTATCACACTTTTCTCTAACAATGTTGTTGCGGTTCAGTACCGTTGAATTGATTCCAATCCTGTATAGGGTTTCCGAGGAGCGGTAGGCAAGTTTGAACAGCCTACCTTGCGGTTCAAGCCCACTTTACGGTCAAGTGCTTATCCTGCAGCGCCACACCAAATATCCTGCTACTAATTCTGGCTTCTGACAGGACACGTATAACAGTACACTGCTCATTTCAACTTTTTTTTTCTTCAATGATACTGGTGTGGTGCTGCAGGATAAGCACTGGACTGCTAACAAGGTTCAAACTTACTAGCCGCTCCTAGGAAACCTTATACAGAGTTGCTATAAGTCGACACTGACTCCACGACACTTAACCATAACACCACTTGGCAATTTGAAGGAATAAGAGAAAAAATAAATTACAAAAAAAAGTCCAGTAAATTCCTTCCAGTGAACAAAGCATGAAAGGCTTTCTTTAAAAAAAAAAAAAAATTAAAAACAAAAAGCAAGAATGCCAGGAGCCCTAGGAATACCTTTAATACTGCATTTAAAAAAACAAACTATAGTTAATTCTTAGACAAAGAAAGTTACTATACACACACACTTCACTCCACACAAAAAACCAGAGAAATGCAAACCCAGAAAAAGTTAAATGACACTAACTAGCCAGACAGGTGCAATACTCACTGCTTCCTACTAACCACAGAAATTTATGAATTTGAATTGAGAAAATGTTTGGTGGATATCAGCATAAAATGTTATTATTATATATATACAGATTTGTTGGATGGGTGCTTATAAAAATGGTACCTTCTTAATTTAAAAAAAAACATCATTAAAAACAGTCTGCATCTCCCTTCTCTCCTTTGGGTGCCAGGCTTCCAACAACAAAGCCAAGTCAAGAAGGCTCTGAGCTGGGATGGGAGAAGACAAGCACCTAAGAATGTCTTTGCACACACAGGAGTGTGATTCTGATTGCATTCTAAAGTCAGTTATAAATTCATTGAATTTTCTGCACCTCTGTTACCATAAATAACTGTGAATTGATTGTGCCTTGAATATTTACAGTGCACTCCTCTTAAAGGAAAGCAAATCGCAAAATCGATTCAAAACTGCTGCTTTCAAAGAGCAATCAGGGAAATGCATGTTGTTTCAAAGTTGATTTCTGGCTCCTACATTCACTAAGGAGCCCTGGTAGAGCAGGAGTTAAGTGGTCAGCTGCCAACTGAAAGGTCGGCAGTTAGAAGCCACCAGCTGCTCCAGGGGAGAAACACGTGGCAGTGTGCTTCTGTAAAGATTACAACCTTGGAAACTCTAGTGGAGCTGATTTGACGGCAGTGGGGTTGGTTTTGGAGCATATTAGATAATTTAGGACAGACTCTTTTAAAATGAAAAGAAAGGTAATAAAAGCTGCTCTACTTAAAGGGAGGTAATGAATAAATATGTATTCTTATTTTATAAATATCTGTGCAAATAAAATATAAAATGAGATCAATAGAAGAAAATGGGATCAATAGAAGCAGGACAACTTATTATACTTATAACTTTCATTCTTTTCCATTGTGGAAAAATAAACCATCTGTACAACGCCGCCTACAGTGATGTTCTGTTCACCGGTGGCAATCTTAGATAAGCAAGGGTTCTGGGGTTCCCTGGAATAACTATGTCATTTACTAGCTACATGACCTTGGCAGATATGAACACTTTAAACATCAGTTTCCTTATTAGTAAGATGTGAAAAATCTTACGTTCTGTACTTCTCTTCAGAGAGTTACTAAGAGGATTCAGTGAGTTAATACATCAGAAAGTGCATGGCACAAGTTTGGGCACTATTATGTTTTAATCCCTCAATTTTACAGACAAAGAGTCTAAAACCCTAAAAGGGTAAATTAGTTTACCCCAAATCAAACAACTTCTTAATGGCAGAGTCAGAACTAAAGTCAAATCCCTTGAGTAACAGTATAGTCACTTTGTCAACTGTATTCTGCTATACTAGCATTGCCTCTCTGGCTTTGGCAGCTTCCCGTCCCTCAAAAACTTTATTTCAGGTCCTGAATACCAATGAAGTAAAAATGCAAAAGACAAGTTAACTACATGTTAGCGTATAGACAAAATTAAGGGGCAAGCAGAGACATTGTGCAAAGGGGAATTTGTCCAGGAGGAGTTCGCTGCTATGGGCCAAATCCTAAATTACCACTATTCTCAGTATAGGTCTGAGGGCTTAGGGCAGTGCATTCTAATCTTCACCCTAACTTCATCCTGGAGTCTAAGAAAACCTAGGACAACCAGCTGAGCAGAAACACTGTGCTAGTTAAAGAATTGGTGATCCTCTTTGTGGTATGCTGAGGTCCTCTTGTTCTTTTGCTCAGGAATTTTTAGTTGATCCTCTAAGAAACATTAATAAATAAGGAATAAAGATTGAGAAAAACAATATGACTAGTTATTTTTAGAAACAGACGCAATACTAATACTAGCAATAGTATAAACAAACATTATTAAGTGGTAAACAAACCAGAAAACAGAAAATTAGACAATGCAAAACTCCAGCACTTTTTCCATCTACAGCTGTCTAAACCAGGAGAAAGTTCAAAAGAAAAATAAAATAGAAGTTATAATCAGCAAGGCAGTACAGATATTTGAAATGCTATGATGATGCAAAGAAGAAGTTCTTAGGCAAAATGAAAGGAAAGCAATAAAATTTGATCAGGGCTAACTAAGGTGGGAAGTTTTACAATGTAAAGGAAAGAACTTAAGAAATAGAAGGAAGTGCAGCAAAAGTAACATTTCCTTTTCTAGTTACCGTTCTTCTAGTACTCTTAATAGACTATTACAATTCCAAACTTAGAACAGATATTATAAAATAGATACTACTGTTGCCAAAGAGAAACGTAAGCACAAACACAAAAGATCAGTACCAGGATAAAAATTCATTTAAGGCCTGGCCTTCAATATTCTTGTGAAGTTGAGACAAGCAACATTATTTTAGATATAATTCTTTGGTCTATTTTATTATTAAACAAAATTGGGGGCATATTGTCAAGGGATGTTTCTCTTTTGAAATCCATGCTGTTTGTCCTTTATCAGATTACAAATTATTAAATACTAAATGTTAAAATTAAAATCCAGTTAATTTGGTTCTTATGAAATTGTATACACCTTGAATTAACAGAGCAATATATAAAGGAATATTTGATTTCCTGAAATTTTCTGGAAATTACTGAAAGCACAAGGTTATTATTATTTCTTTAATCACTGTCCTCATATCTTCATATTTCCCAATGCCTAGCATCCCCAATTTTTACAAAACCTGACTATATCTTTGGAGACATTAGGAAGCTAAAATAATTCATGTTGTTGTTATTAAGTGCCATTGAGTCGGTTCTGACCCATAGCCACCCTGTATAGGGTTTCTGGTAGCATAGTGATTACGAATGAGGCTGTGAATCTCAAGGTCAGCAGTTCGACTACCAGTTGTTCCGCAGGAGAAAAATGAGGCTTTCTGCTCCTGTAAAGATTTACAGTCTAGGAAACCCTGCACAGGGTCACTATGAGTCGGAACCAACTCCACGGCACATAACAATAACAACAATAGGGTTTCTAAGGAGCAGCTGGTGAGCTTGAACTGCCGACCTTGCGGTTCAAACTGACTTTGCAGTGCAGACCATTAACCTGAAGCACCACACCAGGATTCATAGATTGAAGGCAATACAGAATGATTCAAAATTTCTCAAAGTCAACAGAGGCAACTGCCCTTTAGCTTTGTGAAAGAACAGCTAATCACTGAGCTACATAAAGTGCAGCAGAGCACACCTCTAGGAGATAAAACAAGAGCTTCAACTAAATGGAAGACTAGGTTAATCACAGCTGAGTAAGTAACCCTGAGCTGTAGTGTGATCTGATAAAGGACAAACAGCATGGATTCTAGAAGTGTAAACCATGTGTCCGTAACACCCTAGAGTTCACTGAAAGAGTTAATCAAATAATAGATAAAGAAGAAAGATGCATATAAAGTTATTTTTTAAAAAGAAAAATTAAATTTCTCATAAGAGACTATTAACAAAAGTTAGTAATTGTTGATTAAAAACTGGGTCAGTTTAAACCACAAGGTTGGTGGTTCAAACCCACCAGCTGCACCTAGGTAGCCCCATCCAGGGTTGCTGTGAGTCAGAAACTACTTGATGGCACTTAACAACAACAATAAGCAATAAACCAGGGCCAATACTGAAACTCTCCAACGATAAATACTAGGTTTGTTGTTGTGAAGTGCCGTCCAATTGGCTCTGACTCATAGTGTGCAACCCTGTAGAAGGTCTCTGAGACTGCAAAGAGCCTTTGCAGGAGAAGAAAGCCTCCTCTTTCTCCCCGAGCAGCTGGTGGGCTCGAACCACTGACCTTGTGATTCATAGCTCAGTGCTTATCTTACCAAGTTCCTCTAGTTTAGCATGTAAATTTATCAAGTCCATGTGAACAGAAAAGATAAAGACAGACTGAAAATTGTCAGGCATGCAAAATGATCTATGGTAAAACCTGAAAATTCTTGACTATTAATTAGATACCATGAAATTCCCTCTTGACAAGTCAAGAAACAATACTTCAAAGTACACTGACTGATAGGCTCAAAGTTAAAAGTTAAAAAAAACAAGATTAGCAAGATTTACAAGAATGAGAAAAAGTGCAGCATAAGAGATGTGATAAAGACGGATACAATAACGAACGGCAAAGAGAATGCCGGCTGCTGTGTGGTATTTACCTTTCCTTTTACGCAAATACAGAAATTTCATGTAGAGCTTTATGAGAACAGAAAGTAAATATAAGGCAAAAGTGCACACTATTTTATGCAGCATGTAATTAATTCACTGAACATGTTGCCACAGGATATTATTAAAACAAAAAGCTTAGTATAGCTTCCACAGACCTCAAAGATATCAAAATATGGCTCTAAAGTAAACTGCTTAGGGTAAAATATGAAAATGGAGTTCACACCTCATGGCTTCAGGGTATCAGCTAGGCAAGGTCAGAAAAGAAAATTTCATTTTAATTTCTGTACCCAAACTATGATTTTAATTTTTAAGCAGTCCTAATTCCATTCTACAGTCCAAATTAAGTGATGTTGTTGTTAAGTGCCGTCGAGTCGGTTCTGACCCATAGCGACCCTCCGAGGCTGTAAATCTTTACAGGAGCAGAAAGCCTCATCTTTCTCCTGTGGAGCAGCTGGTAGTTTCGAACTGGGGACCTTGCAGTTCACAGCCCAATTCGAAACCACTACGCTACCAGAGCTCCTTAAATTAAGTGATAGACTCCTTTATATCCAAACCAACACCATTATCAGGTACACTCTTCTGTCCCATTTATTTGTCTAAATAATAATAGTCTTTGATACCAACAGTTTCTTCTTCCACTTCATTTATCCCAGTTTCAAAATAGTGCTTAAGAAGTGATTATGAAGAACCACTAAACACACACATACACACACATAGTGATTACAAGTCAGGCTGCTAACTTCAAGGTCAGCAGTTCAAAACTACCAGCTGTTCCGCTGGAGAAAGATGAGGCTTTCTGCTCCCGTAAACATTTACAGCCTCGGAAACCCGGTCTATGCAGGGTCACTATGAGTCGGAACCAACTCCACAGTATTTAACGACAACAAATATATATATTTATGTACGTGTATATGTTGTTGTATACACACACACATATATGAAGTACTGGATCGCAAGGTCAGTTTGAATCACAAAGTCGGCGGTTCAAACCCTATACAGGGTCGCTATGTGTTGGAACCAACTTGATTACACTTAGCAACAATATATATATTTTACCCTGTGGCTCTGTAGGACAAACACAGGACTGCAAACCAACAGGTCACCACTCCTCCAGAGAAAGATGAGGCTTTCTGCTCTGTAAAGATTGACAGTCTTGGAAACCCTGTCCAGGGTCGCTATGAGTCCAAACTGACTTGACAGCACTGAACAAAAGCAACAAGCATCCTAAGTAATTTAGATATGATTCAAAGTGTAAGAATGGATGTGCGTAGGTTATTAGCAAATAGTATGTCATTTTATATCAGAGGGCTTCAAAAAGCTCATGCAAAAATTCCATCATCTTTTAATTCCATTTTTCCATGAAAAATTAGTTCTATAATGTTTCATTTTCCTACTTTCCTTTTCTGAATAGGAAAAAACCTTAACTCATACAACACTTTGGTTTGTTCAAATCATAAAATAAAAATCTGAGCTTGGATGTTGAGGTAGATCATTGTTCCAGCTAGGATTATGTCCCCTCCAAATGTGTGTTGTAAATCCTAACCTGGATGCTTGTGGCCCTAATCCTGTTTGAAAATGATTTGTCTTTGTTATGTTAACATAACAAATTAATATAGGGTATATCTCGAGTCAATCTCTTCTGAGGTATGTTGTTGTTGTTAAGTGTCAACATGTTAGTTCTGACTCTTAGCGATCCTGTATAGGGTTTCCAAGGAACAGCTGGTGGGTTTGAACCACCAACCTTGTAGTTACCAGTTCAGTGCTGATTCTACAGCACCACACCAGGTTAAATGCAAACTAGCAGAAAACTGAGACTGGATTAGAGAGATGCCAAGCCACACGAAGATACACCAGGGGCAGAAGCTCAGAGACCAAACCTTCCTCCAGAGTCCACAGAGATAACAAGCCCTCCTGAATTCAGACTTTCAGCCTACTAGACTGTGAGATGACAAATTTCTATTTAAGTCATCCACTTATATATAGGATTTCTATTATAATAGTATTAGATTATTAAGACAATCATATTTAACAACATTTTAGCTTGGGTCCAAGAGCTACAGCAAGTGTCCTTTTATAAAATGAACTTAAATCAAATAAGCAGCACACATTTATGGAATAAGATACTATACTACCTCTTGTCTGTTAATTTATTGTACTGTGGTGGCTTGTGTGTTGCTACTGGAAAGTAGGCCACCTATGTTTCAAATACCAACAGGGTCCAACACAGTGGACAGGTTTCAGTATAGCTTCCAAACTAATACAGACTGGGGGTAAAAAACAAAACCCTTTTGACTAGCAGTGGGATATTATCTGATACAGTGCTGGAGGATGAGCCCCATAGGTTGGGAGGCACTCAAAGTCTGACTGGGGAAAACTGCCTCCTCAAAGTAGAGTTGACCTTAAGGATGTGAATGGAGTAAAGCTTTTGGGACCTTCATTTGCTGATGTGGCATGGCTCAAAATAAGAAGCTATAACTGCAAACATCCAATGCCAATGGAATGTACGAAGCATGAAAGCAGGAAAATTGTAAGTTGTCAAAAATGAAATGGCAGTGATGAGCTGCAATGAATGGATGCTGGTCATTTTGAATAGCCTACTATGAAAGGAATGATAAATTATAGAGGAATTGTGTCACATTCATCATCAAAAAGATTCTTTCAAGATCTATCCTGAAACACAACACTGTCAGTGATAATACTGATAAACCTAAAAGGAAGACCAGTTATTATAACTATTATTCAATTGTACATACCAACACTAATACCAAAAATTGAAGAAATGAAAGATTTTTAACAATTTCTACAGTCTGAAATCGATCAATCATACAATCAAGATGCATTAAAAGTATTGGTAAATGGAATGCAAAAATTGGAAACAAGAAGGATCAATAGTTGGAAAACATGGTCTTGGTGATAGAAATGATGTGGGAGATCACATGATGGAATTTTTCAAAACCAACAACTTATTCATTGGAAATACCTTTTGTCAACAACCTAAACAGTGACCATCCATGTGGACCTTGCTGGATGGAGTAGAGAGGAAATCAGATCAACTACATCTGTGGAGAGACAATGAAAAAGTTCAACTTCATCAGTCATAGCAAGGCTAAAGACTAACTGCAAATCAGACCATCAATTGCCCATATGCAAGTTCAAGTTGAAACTGAAGAAAATTAAATCAAGTCCATGAAAGCCAAAGTACGACACTGAATATATCCCACCTAATCAAGAACAGATTTGGCACACTGAACACAAATGACTGAAGACCAGATGAGTTTGTAGGATGATATAAAAAAAAAAAAACCATACAATGAAGGAAGCAAAAATTCATTAAAAAGACAGAAAAGCAAAAAACAAAACACAAAATGGATGTCAAAAGAGACTATGAAAATTACTCTTAGATGAACAGTAGCTAAAACAAATCAAAGATATGATGAAGTAAAAGAGTTGAATAGAAGATTTCAGAGGGTGACTCAACAAAACAAAGTATTATAATGAAATGTGAAAAGACCTGGAGTTAGAAAACCAAAAGGGAAAACATGACATATTGCATTCGACAAATCTGCAAATAACCTCTTTAAAGTATCACTTTGACCTTTAAGTAACCTCTAGAAAGATGTCACTTTTATGACTCAGATGCACCTGACTCAAATTGAGGTATTTTCAGTTGCCTTGTATGCATGCAAAAGCTGAACAATGAATAAGGAAGACAGAAGAAGAACTGATGCCTTTGAATTACAGTTAGTAAAGAATACTGAATATATACCATGGACTGCAAATCTGTCTTGGAAGAAGCACAGCCAAAGTGCTCCTTAGAAGTGAGGATGGTGAGACCTTGTCTCAGACACTTTGGACAAGTTATCAAGAGGAATCAACCTCTGGAGGACAACATACTTAGTAAAGTAGAGGATCAGTGAAAAGGAGAAAGACCCTCATTGAGATGGACTGACACAAAGACTGCAACAATGGGCTCAGAGACAACAATGACTGTGAGGAAGGTTCTGTTGTAGACAGGGTCACTGTAAGTCGAACTGACTCAACGGCACCTAACAACAACAAGATACTAGAATGTTACATTATAAAATTTCAGCCTTCTAGGCTCTGTCTTCACCATGGACAATGAGCAATTGCTCTATGAAAGGCCATGGCCCAGCTAGTTCATAAATTCAACACAGGGCTTAGAACCAGTTTTTCCTGGCTCAGTAATGGTTGATGCAGCAAAATTGGAACTGACCAATTTGTAAAATGAAGATATACCAGAACAGTAACTAGAATGGGACAAATAATGGAGTTGAAGTCCTAGAATGAGAGACTCAGAAGAGGCATGGAGAATCCTTGCAGGAACCTGATGTGGGAGACTGGATCATTGCCAGAGCTGTGTGTTTGGCCACCATCTTTGAGCTGAGCACTGTTCAGTGTTTCCTACTCAGCCTGTCAAGAGATTTGGTTGCTATGCAACGTTTATGTTGCCCTTGTTTTCTATGAAAGAAATTAAGTTTCGATCAAGGTGTCAACTGCATTTTTTCCCATTCCAATTACCATTAGGGTACACCACATTTTACAAATTTGGGTCTGTTCCAGTTTCACTTTCTTGACCATGACTGAACCAGGAAGAAACTATTCAAAGCCCTGATCCAATACATAAAGAATAGGCTATGAAAGAATTGTAGGCAAAATTCACAGCCTGAAAGCCCAAGAAAATGTGTTTGAGAAAGTATATGGGTCAATAAAAAAAGAGATGCTAAATTGAAAAGTTTTAAAAATAATAAAGTAATATGTGGACAAAACCAAAGTGAGCAAGAAGTCTGACAGCTGTGTCCATTTTGCAATACAGTCCTCTCCATTTGGGGCTTAACAATAGGGTACCATACATGGTGCAAGTCCAGTCAAACCACTCAAGTTGACTGCGACACGATGGCCTAATGTGCTCCAAAGGCATTCCAGAATTTCAGGGTACTGCTGATCATTCAAATCAACTCTTAAGTGCACACATGGAGCCCTAGTATGGCACTGCAGGATAATGCGCTGGACTACAAGGTCGATACAAATCGCAAAGTCAGTGGTTCAAACTTACCAGCCACTCCTTGGAAAACCTAAATTGGGTCCCTGTGAGTTAGTACTGACTCGACGGTACTTAACAACCACAACAACAAAGTACACACTTTAAATTTAAACAGGATGTTAAGTACAATCTTCAGGACATTAAATGCAAGCCCATATATTTTATCTATCAAAACACAGTGTGAAGAATAATCCCTTGCAAAAAAAAAAAAAAAAAAAATCTTAATAGGTGTACCTAAAAAAAGCAATGTAATACCAGTTAGAAATAAGCAGATGATCTTTTAGAATATAGGATTTATATTGCTTCTTATATAAGAATTTAATTTAGAGTGCCAATAAAGCACTATGTTTTCTAAATGTAACAAATGCAAAGTTTAGGAGCAGAATCCTTGTGTGGTGTTTGGTTTGGGAGACAAAAGAAGAAAGGCATATTTCAAACAGATGTTAAGGGAAATACAGCAAAGTTATCCTTACCTGCATTAATTTTCCTTCTGCTGGAGTTATTTCAGCAACACCAGCAAACACACCCTCCAAAGTGAGGTTCAGTTTTCCTGTGGGGTCCATTTTCAAGGGGATCACTCTGATAATAGCTTTCTGCTCTGCAGATCTTTCAGACTCCACCGCTGCTGCCAGTACCAGTCCTGTGCGTCCAAAGCCTGCCTGCAAGGTAGCCATCAGCAGCCAGGGCCAGAGGGCAGCCAGCTGCAGCTGGTGGCCACCACTCATGCTACCAGCTGCAGCAATGCACTTCGGCCATACATACTGCTTCCACTAGCTAATACCAAGCGCAGGTTCCCAGATCCAGACAAACAGAGGGTAAGAGAATTTATGCTCCAGTTTCAGAAGACCATGTAGTAGTTTTGGCCCTTTTTCTAAAGAATATTCCCAAGAACAAGTGTCATTCCTGATGGAGCAAAGAAGAGAGTGTTTTCAGCCCACTTCTGCTGCAGGTATGTCACTTTCTGCCATCATTACCCTTATAAGTAAAGATACCACAATTTCTCTTTGGAATTTCCAACTTTGCTTGAGGTTGAATGTCACATCATGAATTTTTATGTCACATCACTTGGTGTTGGTTTTCCATATGTATCAAGTTGCTGAGCCACAGAACTCAACGTTCATGAACAAAACAAGGCAAAGTAAATGGCTAAGGCCATGCATCCAAGTTGAGAGTGAAGAACTACAACTTTGAAAATGAAGTAGTAGTCCGTATAAGTCACAAAATTTGCTAATGGTAAATGACTAAAGACCTCAAGGAGGATTTTTTTTTTTAATGGGGGGAGGAGAAAACAATAATAAAAGAAAATTGCAGGTCACATACTGAAGAACATTCAAAGATGCATGTATTCAGAAAAGTTTCCACATTAAACTGTATTTCAGTGTAGCCAAAGTACTAGGCCCATTGCATTGACATACTTTCCATCAAATTGGGCATATTTTGTGTTCTATCAAAATTTGCCTATAAATTTAGTAATAAATATATATGTCTTTCACATTTTAGAAGATAATCCTGAGCATCACAACCTTTTCCAACTTTCGTAAGCAGGAGAACACTTGAAAAGGTTAGCCTTCCAATGATTCTTTCCAGTAAAAAGTCTTATATCTATTTCCTTTTTCCTTACTCTCTTCGGGATTCCAGCTTCTATTCTCCTTGAGAATGCCAAGCACTTTGATTTCCCAGGAGGTCTTTTGGAAACACTTTAGTATCCAGATCTCATAATCTGTAATTTTCTAGGTTCATAAGAAAAACAAAGGACTATTCCTAACACGTTTTCAAATTCCTTGAGGGGGTGGGGAATAAAAGGTAATGGGGGGTAGGAAGGTGATTAGTCACAGGCTCTGAGTAGAACACTCTGCAAATGTAAAAATAAGCCTGAGGAGAGTAGTTCTGTACTATTTCTAGGCACATTTGAGAATTTGGGTCTTTGTACAGAGTACTATTTTAAAACATGCACCCTTAAGTAAATATAAATGCACTTCCCCCACAAAACCCTCTTGCTCAGACAGAGGTCAAGCTTAAAAAAAAACCTTACAAAGTCTCCAGACTAAGAGCTGAAAAGCCAAGCAATTGAACATGAACCTGTTATATAGATTCTTTTCTTTTGTTGAGGCAGAGGGGAAATTAAAAAAAAAAAAAAAAAAAACTTTCAAAAGAAATCTGCAAACCTGTTGCGCTGTCGGGCCCACTGGAATCCACGGGGGAGTGAAACAAATTCAGTTATGCTTTTATAGATCCTGCTCAAAAAGGTTTCAACTGCTTAACCAAGTACAGCTCATTCTTCCACCTTCTTACTCTGCAACCAAACCAAGTGCCCCAGACTGCAGGTAGGTGCCGAGAAATTCCGCAGTCTGAAAAAATAATCCATGCAGGTCAAAGGCAGAAATTTACTCCAGAGTGAGAACTAATGTCCCCAAGAACTCTAAAAATACTTATAGAGGCTCCGAAATCATTTTTGAAATCTCCTTTCTAACAAAAGTTCTTTCTCTCCCCGAACAGCATATAAAATGATCAAATCTTGAAAGAGAAAAGAAGCAAAGTAGCAAACACATCAGCAACAATTCACTACCAGGAACACAGAAAATCCCAGAGGGAGAAGACAGTATCTCTGAATCATGGATGGACTTGGAAAGTTCGGAAGGACTCCAGTGCTTCTCCCTAGAGGAGGAAGCCTGTGGTTTGTAATTGGTGTTCTAGCGCTGACTCCCTCCCCTGGGCCTGCAATCACGCTCTCTACCTGCTGACACAAAGTGAGGGTGGAGCAGCTGGAGGCAACAACCCCCCACCGCCCCTCCTCCTCCGGGCGGGCCAGAGCCCAGGCTTGGGTGCGCGCACACACTTATCCAGACTCGTTCATTCGCTCCTTCAGCTCCTCTACGCCCTCTATTGAGCCAAAGACAAATTGCATCCAATTCAATTCTCAAATCTCTTTCAGAGTAAGCAAACCACCACAGTAAGTAGGGGTCACTCAACCAGACATCTAAGCAGATTCTGCACCTAGTAGAGCACAGCGAGTGGTATGAGGAAATAGAGTTAAAATAAAATAAAATAAAAGGAAACCCAGAAGATAAAAGAATGGGACAGAAGGTTTTATAAACTCAAAGTAATTTCTACTCTTGCTGGGTTTTCGTGTCTGTACTACTTAAGTAAGGATTTCTGGTAGTGTAGTGGTTACGAATGGGGCTGCTAACCTCAGAGTCAGCAGTTCGAAACTACCAGCTGTTCCACAGGAGAAAGATAAGGCTTTCTGCTCCCATAAAGATTTACAGCCTTGGAAACCCTGTACAGGGTCGCTAAGAGTCGGAACCGACTCCACGGTACGTAACAACTACTTAAATGCTTGCAGTCTTGTGTCTGCTACCCTGGAAAAGGCTATTTTATGCCTAGCTGTTCTTCAGTTCTTAAGTTAATCTCACTTTTCTAAACTGTGTCTGTGTGGCCTTCACTTCAGACTGGTGTTGTTTTCTTCTCACCACTTTAAATGTGAAATAACATATGGAATAGACCTATGCCCTCAACATCAAGATTGTAAGTAAGCCTATTATCAATCAAGCTGAGCAAAGAGGTAAGATGTACTTAATGAGAAGAGTGTAGGTAAAAAGAAACAGTGTTTGACTTTAATAAGCACATTCATGAACTGTAACCTAATAATCTTATCATTAGAAATAATGTAGAAATTTCTGACATATGTTTCTAAGATTTCAGTTTTCAAATTTGCCCAATCATATTTGGCTGTGGCCAGACATTTTATCTTTTAACTACTGCCAATAATCTTTCAAAATTGTACAAATAAATCCATATGATCATTTGTAAAATGTGGATAATAAGAATGGCAATCTAGGTGTTTGTAAAAGTATTTCATAATACTTCTGAAATGAAAAATTAAGAGTAAACCCATTCACCTTGAACATTTTTCCCTCTAGAAAGTTTAAAGGGATACTTCCATAATTTTAGAAGGAATAAATAATATAGAACAGAGAATAAAATATTAAATTAGCACTTTTTCTCTTAGTTGTATTTTAAGACTATAATTTAAGTATAAGTATAGCCTTTTTTTTTTTTTTAAAGCTCTTTTCCTAAAGGGCAGGAATAGCTCTAATTATCTTAGTTAGAACTTTGAAAAACCTGTATGACTTTATATATGCTATGTAACAGTAGAGCATAAAGAATGCAAAATACATATTATATAGCTCTTTATATATATACATATGTATGTGTATATAAATCCTTATAATTAAACTAAACAAAAAGTAACCTATGAATGGACTTTGCTTTACTTAATCATGCTTGAAATTTGCAAAGGAATTAAGAGGCCCAAATCCAATAATAAGTACAAACACACGGATGAAAGACGGAAGAAAGTCACAGATATGGTTGCCCTCATTTGAAGAAACCCTAAAATTTGAGAATAATGTTGGCATGTATCATGAACCTGGGGAGCTTGAAATACTCAGGATCAAATCAAACAGCAGCTCTGTGTAGTTTCCTGACATACTGTGTTTATTCAGGTCATCAGAAATGACAAGAAAATTTATTCTCCAGCTTCAAAGTTTTAGAGTTAGCCCTCAGAAATTGGTAAACTGAACTACAACACTTCTGCAGAGATGTTAGAAAGCTACAGTAGTAAAACGTCCATTTCACCAACATCCGCAACCTAATCTTACCATCCTTCACATCTGGATTAAGTAAAGTCACTGAAGACTGTTCATCCTTTTCCAAGAAACTGGATTTCTGTAAAACACATCTTGATTTTGTTCTCTCTTTAATGGCATTTTAAAGATTCTCAGTTCAAGTGCCAATTGGAGGAGTGGGGGGAAGCCAGGATTTTAAAAAGTCAGTTCTTTGATTTAAAAAACAGAATACTTTATTATTATGATTAATGGTCATAATGAATGAGTTTTCTATTGGTCACCAATCAACCAGTATAAACAAGTAAGACAACAAGTCTAGTTGGAACATTCACTTTATTGTTGACTGATTGAAATGTATTGGTGCTTAAGGTGCTGAAATACTGAGGTGCTAGACAGGAGCCTTGTTAATCACATGAAGATTTTATGATATCATCTGTCATTTTGCCCAAGTCAATGATGCTAACTTTAGTTGATAGGTACCAGGCACGTGTGGATAGTGGGAGATCCAGCTCCTTGGTTAGTTGTATTCATATATAAAAAAAAGTTTGAAAAGCTAATTAAAGCATTTCATTCTTCAAGCCTTAAAGCCACTAGCTATGTCAAAATCCCTCCTGAAATTTTGTTCCTCAAAAGATATTACCTCTCTCCACATTTACAAAGCCACGAAAGGCATATTTACGGAAAGGAGCATCACCTACATAGTCTATCTATCAGCTTTTAAACATGACAGAAAAAAGACAAGTTCCTTCATTTGAAAATTGGGTCTCTTCATCACATACTCTGCCAAAAGATGCAGTCTGGCTAAAAGATGTAATAGTCTTGATAAAAAAAATTTCCCATCTTTTAAACCTTGTTAATAAAGATGAATTAATACCCATCACATGGACATGAACTAGTCTGATCAGATAGACCAGACAAGTTGCTTTTCAGAACCTATTTCCATATCTACAAGGAGTCACTGTACACCAATACAGAGCTCATCCTTAAAAAAAAAAGGATCTTCACAACACTTCAAGGGGTTGACATCATTGGAAAGGCACAATGTACATTAAGAAATGAATTAAATTACATCCACAGTGGCTAGCATAGCATTTATGTCATTTCATTAAGTGCCTTTTCTTTTTAATTAGTTTTATATTACTAGGATTTCTTTGGTTTCTAAAAATGCTTATTAGAAAAACAGAGGCAAAATTCACTAAGAAAGTCCTAGACAATTTAGAAGACTTTTAGAAAGTTTCTTGTTATCATTGGATGAGCAAGTGAAGGATCAACTACAGTAACTGACATCCAAGATCTCCTAGAGAGCCGAATCTAAAAACTAGTCCCACAATCCTATTATTCAAGATTAGAATTGTATAGGTGGGATAAAATAAAAATGTTACAGTGAATCCTGCTATCCAGAATTGTCTCAGAAGCTTAAACCAGATATAAACTATTAAAAAACATCAGTGGTATAGCTTCTACTTAATGACTACCAATCAGTTTTTCTCTAGAGCTGTACAAAATAGGTGAGGATTTATACTTATTGTGTGTAAAAATCTAAAATAAGAAAACACTGTGTTAAATCCCTTAATGTTTTTGTTCATACATTGTACATTTTCCCCTCAAAATAAAAATATCATACATGCATCCTTCTATCCTGTAATATTAATAAAAATATAAAGCTCAAAGACCTTTAAATCTACCAGCATTTATAAATACAATTATATTAAACAAGTTTCTTTAGAAGACATTTAAATAAGTGATATATTAACAAAAATCTTCTTACCATTTATGATAATGTCATTAAAATTGAAGATATGACAATAGAAGAATGCTCCCATTACTAAAGAGAATCAAGGGTTGTTAAGTGTGATGAATAACCCAAGTCCAGATACCTTGCTCTTGAAACAGAATGTTGGATTAGGAAGTAAGAACATTTCCTGGTTAACCACTTAGAAAATTAGCTCTTTTCCAGAGTTTCTTCCCTGGACTCCCTGACCCAGTCAGACTTGTGATCTTGGTGACCTCATATGCCTTTGTTTCTCACACAATCTTCTTTAAAAGGATCACATTGTGACTTGAAACAGATAGACTGAACTCCCCACTGGAATTGTGCTGACTACAATTTGAGAGTCGTAAGATAACCAATCAGCACACACAACACAAATGACTCTCCAGGACCATAAGTTAGCAGTTTTTAGTTGCTTCTTGATTGTAACACAAGGCCAGGACTTTTCATTTGAAATGGGATCTGGGCAGCATAAAAACATGGGCACTAGATGTTTAGTAATTTATCGAGGTAAATAATCTCAACTGAACAGCTCTAGAAAATACCAAATTTCCCAATTCTCAATGAATAAAACTCTCAATTAACAAAACAAAACAAAAAAAAAATACTTTTTTTCCTTCTTAACACAACTGAAAAAAATCCTAACAGCGTGTCATGTGCAAGGCTAGTTTGCCTCCAGCCACAGCTAGTGCACACTGTCATATTTGTCATCCGTTCCTCACTCTTTTAATTCCTCCTCCTTTGGAAAGTGCTCCTGCTTGCAAGCCACGTCCACCAACAGATGAAGATCTAGAAAGAAAGGAGGGTTGTTAACTCAGCCTTAGCCTCGCACACTGTAGAGTTTTATAGCCAAGTCTTCAGACAAGAATTGGCTCTAAAATTATATTGTCCCATCAGATTCTCAATTTTAGGGAATTCCTGTAACTCTAAAAGACACAGATGCAAGTCCAGTTATTAACCAAAAGGGACCAACAATATTTAACAGTTCTCTTTTTTCAGTGGTGTGGCCAAGCCTCTTTTCATTGAAATTGGCACTGCAGAATCACCACTGGACTGCTAACCACAAGGTCAGCAGTTCAAACGCACCAGCTGCTCCTTGGAAACTGTATACAGGGTCTCTATGAGTCGATACTGACTCGACTGCATTTAACAACAACAAAATAAGTAAAAAGTAAGAAGAAGTGTCAAAGGGATCTAAGTAAAATAAACACACACAAATGAAAATTAATTTCCTTGGTATAAGGGCACTGGACTACTAACCACAAGGCTAGTGGTTCAAACCCATGAGTCGCTTCTCAGAAATGCTACACAGGGTCGCTATGAGTGTAAACCAACTCTGCGACACTTTACAACACTATAAGAATATGTAGGTTCAAAGCAATTTACACATATAATGCAATCCCAATGCAAATCCCAACGACATTCTTCAAAGAGATGGAAAAAACAATTACAAACTTTATATGGAAAGGAAAGAAACCCAGGATAAGCAAAGCACT
>NW_006408525.1:10734135-10737152 GCF_000296735.1 Chrysochloris asiatica | reverse complement strand
AAAAAAAAAAGAATATGTAGGTTCTTGGGTGGTGTAAACAATTTATGCTGGACTACTAAATCAAGTTTACACTGGACTACTAATGGAGTCATGGTCTGGCGCTGCAGGATAAGCACTGGATGACATGGTTAGTTTGAACCTGAAGGTCGGTGGTTCAAACTTACCAGCTGCTCCTTGGAAACCCTATACAGGGTCACTATGAGTTGTAATCAACTTGACAGCACTTAACAACAACAACAACAACACTAAGCTAAAGGTTGGCAGCCTAAACCTAGCTACAGCATCGTGAAAGAAAGACTTGCCGATCCATTTCCATAGAGACTGCAGCCAAGAAAACCCTGTGGAGATGTTCTACTCTGTAACAATGGGTCACCAAGAGCTGAAATCAACGTGATGGCAATAGGCTTGACTGGCTGTTTTTGTTTTTAATCAGGATAGGTGGGTGGGGTGTAGAAATTTGAAAAGGTAATGTCTTCAGAAAAACAATGATAAGTAATTACTTTCAAGGAAACAATTAGTTCAAAGAATTAATGGACCATATGAACCACAACCTCCACTAACCTGATACCATAAGAATTAGATGAAGATTACAGACTGTTCTGACCAGGGTCACAATAGAAGATACACATAGGTGGAGAGAAGGAGGCAGAATACAATTTAAATTCATAAAAAAGACCAGACTGACCGGTCTGAGAGAGAACTCACAAGACTATGGCCCTTAAATACCCCTCTAACTTAGAAATGAAGCATGCCCTGGAGATCACATTTCAGCCACATAAAAGGTCTATGAAGTGAACACTAACAACCAGGAGGAACATGCTCCTCAGAACAATCAACTTCATGCAGCCAAAACTATTTCCTCAAAAGCAACTTTAAGAAGGCAGGAAGGGGGAGTGGAAATGGGTAGAGCAATGACACATTATAGGGATTGTAATCAATGTCATGGAACAATCTATTACTACTTTTCCAAAGTGATTGCCTCCATAAACTCCCACTATGGATTCTTGTTGAATCGGTTCTGACTCATAGCAGGCCTGCAGAGGGTTTCCAAGGAACAGCTGGTGGGTATGAACCACAGATCTACAGCTGAATTGTTTTACAAACATCTATCTGAGCCATCTGTAAAAAAGAGAGCATAACCTTCAATGAGATCAAGAAACAAAAAGTGATTCATTCAGAAGTGAAATAAAGAAAAAGTGATTTCTCAGCTTAAGTGGTACTTCTGTTAAACAAAAAGCTAAGATCACATTTAGACGCATGTAGATCTAAATGGTTGATCTAAAGAACACAGGCAGAAATTAGAGGATCCTAATGTGGCTTGCCTGACCCTCTACTTTATCAAGCTCTTCTCTAGGGACTGGTCCCTCCTGATAATAAGTCTACAATATCTGAAAAAGAGAATTCTTGCTGTACTTCTTCCAAGACAGATTATTTTTTTCTTTCCCTGGCATGGAGTCCTGCTGTGGCACTGTAGGATAAAGCACTTGACTGCAAGGTCGGTTTGAACCACAAAGTCAGTGGTTCAAACTCACCAGTCACTCCTTGGACATCTAATACAGGGTCACTATGATGGCAGTTCACAAAGACAACAGTTCATAGTATATTTAATATTCTTTGCGAACACTATAAGTCTTGGTGTGGCACTGTAGGATAAGCACTGGACTTCTAACTGAAAGGTCAGTGGTTCAAACCCACCAGCTGCTCCTTGGAAACACTATACAGGGAAGCTATTAGTTAGAACAGACTCAACGGCACTTAACAACAACAATGTGGCTTCAAGGACCCTGGGTGGTACAATCAGTTTGCACTTGGCTACTTAACTGGAGTCCTAGGGTAGCGCTGTAGGATTAACACTGGACTGCTAGCCATAAGGTTGGTGGTTCAAACCCACCAGTTCTTCAGAATCCCTATAAAGGGTCAATATGAGTCGAAACTGATTTGATGGCACTTAACAACTTAACTGAAAGATTGGCTGTTCAAATTCACCCAGTCATGTCCTAGAAGAAGGGCCTTCCAATCTGCTTCTGTAAAGATTACAGCCCAGAAAACCATATGGAGCTCAGTTCTACTCTGTAACACATGGGGTCACCATGAGTTAGAATGAACTTGACAGCAACAGTTTGCTTGTTTGTTCTAATGCAGTGTCTAGACTTTCTGGGTGGTGAAAATTGTTAATGTGCTTGGCTGCTTGAAAGGTGGGTGGCTCCAGTCTCTTCAGATATACCTTGGAAGAAAGACCTAACAAAAATTAGCCACTGAAAACCCTATAGTGTATAGTTCTGCTCTCATACACATGGGGCTACCATGAGTTGAAGTACTCTCATTTGGGAAGTGGTTACTGTAGTTTCTTGTTGTTGTTGTTCAGTGCCGCTGAATCAGTTCTGACTCACAGTAACCCTGTATAGGGTTTCTAAGGAGCGGCTGGTGAGCTTGAACCGCTGATCTTGCGGTTCAAACCTACCTTGCAGTCCAGCGCATTAACCCGCAGCACCACACCACGACTCCATGCGACTTCTAGATTCAATCTAATTAGTTTGCAACTTCTTGAAGAACATGACTGATCTGGAAGCCTTATAAGATTGGTTTTGAAGCTTACAGTTTTGGGTTGAAACTATACTGCATGATTCTTATATCTCATTCTAAACAAATGAAGATTTGTCACTATTTTTGTGGAATAGAGCCTCATTGAAATGGATTCATGGTCTGGGCAGGATAGCTGATTCCATATAATGAAATTCTACCACTACTTTTGAGAAAATCTAGAAAGCATCTAGAATAGAACCTAATTTTTACCATATTTTGAAAAAAGAAAATCAGTCACTAGGGACAGATGCTTGCTCATCTGCTGATCTAGAAGCTAGCAATTTTTTTTTTAATGTTTTATTGTGAATTGTGTGATAATCCACACGTGAGAACATCAGCTTTACATTCATTCCATCATCCATCATTTCGCTGGCATAGTTATCATCCTGTCCATGCATCCTCACCCAACCAAGGGGTGTACCCTGTAAACCTGC
>NW_006408525.1:10693382-10731470 GCF_000296735.1 Chrysochloris asiatica | reverse complement strand
TGGAGGGGATTGGAACCATGGCAGTGAGATGATATAAGATGGAATGAATGTAAAACTGAAGTTTCCCCATGTAAACTATCATATAATTCACAATAAAACATTAAAAAAAAAATGTTAAAGAGCAAAGATGTCTCTTTGAGAATTACGGTGTGCCTGATCTGAGCTTTCATATTTTCAATTGCTTCATATGCATGTGAAAACTGGACAATGAATAAGGAAGACTGAAGAAAAACTGATGGTCTTTGAATAATGATGTTGGCAAAGAATAATGAACATACAATGGACTATTAGAAGGACAAACAAACCTATCTTGAAAGATAAACAGCCAGAATGCTCCTTCTCATATACTATGGAGCCGCTCCTCAGAAACTCTATACAGGGTCACTATGAACGTCTGAACCAACCCAGTGGTACTTAACAACAACAACATTATCAGGAGGGGCCAGTCCCTGAATAAGAATATCATGCTTGGTAGAGAATTAGGGAAAGAAGACCTTCAATCAGATGAACTGACATAGTGGCTGTAACAATGGGCTCAAACAGCAACAAATGTGAGGATGGCTCAGGACCCCGCACTGCTTCCTTCTGATGTACAGAGAGTAGCTATGACTTGGAACCAACTTGATGGCGCCTAACAACACCACAATCTAACAGTGATAATAATAATAACAGCAATATCTTGTATTTATATAATATCTTTTTTTTTCAAGTAATTAAAATGCATTACTTTAAATAACTTCTAATTAATCCTGAAGAATACATAGGTAACTGTGAAGAAGAACTTCTAATTGGCTAATAAATAAAGCTAGTGATAGCCAGTCTTGGAGATTCCAAATCTGCATACAGGAATCACTTGAGGATCTTTAAAAAACACTGATATGTGGGACTCTCATTGACTTTATGATTTAATTGGTGTGGAATGCAGCCTGAACATTAGGCATTTTTAAAGCTGTCCAAAGATGTAGGAGGAGTAATACCTAATTATGGCAC
The DNA here is from genome assembly GCF_000296735.1 of Chrysochloris asiatica. Lineage (NCBI taxonomy): Eukaryota > Metazoa > Chordata > Mammalia > Afrosoricida > Chrysochloridae > Chrysochloris > Chrysochloris asiatica. The sequence goes on along the minus strand of NW_006408525.1, from coordinate 10,730,480 downwards.
TGTAACATAAGCATTGGATAGCTAACCACAAGGTAGATGGTTCAAACCGACCAGACACTCCTTGGAAACCCTACGCAGCTTCACTATGAACTGGAACTGACTCCACTATGGCACTTAACAACAACAGCTAAACATTTCTGTTCCATATCCAAGCAATAAAGACAGACTATATGGTAATGGTGAAAGATTCTTTCATCATACTTATTCAACCTGTATGCTGAGCAAATAATCTGAGAAGCTGGGTTCTATGAAGAAAAATGTGGCATCAGGATTGGAGGAAGACTCATTAACAACCTGCTATATGCAGATGATACAACCTTGCTTGCTGAAAATGAAGAGAACTTAAAACATTTATTGATGAAGATCAAAGAGCACAGCCTTCTGTATGGATTGCATCTCAATGTAAAGAAAACAAAAATCCTCACCACTAGACCAATAAATAATATTCTTATCAATGGAGAAAAGATTGAAGTTGTCAAGGATTTCATTCTTCTTGGATCAACTATCAACACTCATGGAAGCTGCAGTCAAGAAATCAAATGATGTACTGCATTAGGCAAATCTGCTGCACAAGACCTTTTTAAAGGGTTGAAAAGCAAAGATGTCAGCTTAAGGACTAAGGTGCGCCTGACTCAAGCCATGGTATTTTCAATAACCTCATATGCATGTAAAAGCTGGACAGTGAATAAAAAGACTGTAGAAGAATTGATGCATTTGAGTTATGGTGCTGGAAGAGAATATTTAAAGTGCCATGGGCTTCCAAAAGAACCAACAGATTTGTTTTGGAAGACGTGCAGCCAGAGTGCTCCTTGGAGGCCAAGATGCCAAACTTCATCTCTCATACTTCAGACATATTGTCAGAAGGGAACAGTCGCTGGAGAAGGATATCAAGTTTGGTAAGATGGAGGGCCAGAGAAAAAGAGGAAGACCCCCAATGAGATGGACTGGCCAAGTGGCAGCATCGATGGAGTCAAGTGTGGCAACCGTAGTGAGGTTGGCCCAGGATCAGGCAGTGTTTCATTCTGCTATGCATAAGGTTGCTATGGGTCAGTACCAACTCGATGGCACCTAAAACAACAACAATATGGTAACAGAAAATATTAAAATAACTTTTGGAATATGAACAGGCAACATTTACAACCCTGACAAGTGCGGTGGTTCTGTAGGATAAGCACTGGACCAAGAACCAAAAAAATTGTTGGTTCTATCCCACCAGCCGCTCCACAGGAGAAAGTTAAGGCTTTCTGCTCCTCCAAAGATTCACAACCTCAGAGACTCTATATAGGTTTGCTATGTGTCGGAACCAACTAGATAGCAACAATAACAACACTAACAGTATTTGCAACCCTACTTTGAAAGCAGTTTAGGGTCACCTTAACAAAAGTGAACACTATTAAAGCAACTATAGATTTAGAGAGGTAGACTGGAGCACAACAGCAACAAACTCTCTTTAAAGCTTAATGATTGGGTTTTATAAATAGCGCTGAACATGCAGCTTCCAATGGCAAGCACAGAAACGCAATACGTTTATTAAGATGTGCTTCAATAACAAAGCTGCCAATCAGAGGCAAGAAGGTACATAGAGACCAATAAAAAATACAAAAAGACATCTAAATCTGGAGCTACTAGAAGCTCATAAGGCTCTACTCAGAGGTTAACAAATATCATCAGTGAAGAGAAATATTTGGGAATCACAGCAAATGAGTAGTGGAGAGGCCAAAGGCCTTAAAGGGCAAGAGCATTGCACCTACTTGTTCAGGCATGTGAATTCCCACTGAGTGCACCCTTTAGGGCTCTGAGGTCATTATCTTAATGAATACTTGTCTGTCAGCTTGTCTTAGTGTGTTGCCAGGATGCTGGAAGCTATGCTGGTATTTAAAATACCAGCAGGTTCCACCCATGGTGGACAGGTTTCAGCTGTGCTTCCAGACTAATACAGACTAGGAAGAAAGAAAGAAAGAAAGACTATTTCTCAATGTTGAGCCAACAAAAATCTTAAGAATAGCAGAACACTGTCAGATAGCACCAGAATACTGAATATTGAAACATGACAAACAGCACCACAATAGTATCAGATACAGTGCTGGAAGATGAGCCCCTCAGGTTGGGAAGCACTCAAAATATGGTTGGGGAAGAGTTACCTCCTCAAAGTAGAGTTGGCTGTGATGACGCAAAAGGAGTAAAGCTTTCAGTACCTTCATTTGCTAAGGCAGCACAACTCAAAATGAGGAAAAATGACTGTAAACATCTATTAATAATCAGAACATGGAATGTACAAAGTATGAATCAAGGAAAAACTGGAAGTTGTCAAAAATGAAATAATATGCATAAACATAGATATCTTAGGCATTAGTGAGCTGAAATGGACTGGTATTGGCCATTTTGAATCAGATAGTCATATGGTTTACTATGCCAGGAATGACTGGAGAGAAATGGCATCATATTCATCACAGAAAAGAACACTTCAAGATCTATCTTGAAGTATAATGCTGTATGTGATAGGACAATATCCATACGCCTACAAGGAAGACCAGTTAATACCACTATTATTCAAATAATGTACCACCTACTAAAACCAATCTGAAATTGATAAAATATGCAATCAAGATGTATTCATAACTACTGGTGATTAGAATGCAAAAGTTGGAAACAAAGAGAATTAGTAGTTGGAAATTTTGGCCTTGGTGATAGAAATGATGCTAGAGATCACATGATGGAATTTTGCAAGACCAATGACTTGTTAGTTGCGAATAACTTTTTTAAACAACATAAAAGGCAACTATACATATGGAACTCAACAGACGGCATACAAAGAAATCAAACTGACTACATCTATGGGAAGAGTCTACAAAAGGGGTGGGATTCTACATATAGATGGAAGGATTGGCCTTTTTCTATTTCAGAGGGAAGTCAGAGTGTAGGGTTACAACCGGAAGCAGATTGATATATTTGTTGGTAGAAAGACATGAAAGCTTCTATTTTCTCAGTAAATTAAGAAACAAGCTAAGAATGAAAATTGAAGCAGGGAGGAAATAATATGATATAGTAGCATTGCGAATGTAGAATATACTGACTAGGAAATACTATAGGATTGCTTGCAACATTGAGAGCCTATGTACATTTAGTGAGAACAGTTATCTGGAATGTATTAAGTAGTGATAAACATAAGGATAATACTATTATCCTTATGAGCCCTGGTAGCATAATGGATTATAAACTGGGCTACTAACCTCAAAGTCAACAGTTCAAATCTATCAGTCCTCTGTGAGAAAAAGATGATGCTTTCTGCTCCTGCAAAGATTTATAGCATTGGAAACCCTATACAGGGTCACTAAGAGTTGGAAACAACTCCACAGCATACAACCACCACCAGACTCTTCAGGTTTTGGATTCCTGGTGTGGTGCTGTAGGATCAGCACTGGACTGTGAACCACAAGGCTGGCAGTTCAAACCCACCAGCTGCTCCTCAGAAACCCTATACTAGGGCGCTATGAATTGAAACCCACTCGACGGCACTTAACAACATCACTATTATACAAGGAGCTCTGGTGGTGTTTACGAATCAGGCATCTAATCTCACAGTCAGCAGTTCTAAACTACCAGCTGTTCCGTGGGAGAAAGATGAGGCTTTCTGCTCCCATGTAAAGATTTACAGCCTCGGAAGCCTTGTAAGGGTCGCTATGAGTCGGAACCGACTCCACAGCACATAACAACAACAACAACAACCATGCACTGTGAGTCCTGGTATGGTGCTCTAGAATAAGCACTGGACTGCCAATATAAAGTTCAGGGTTCAAGGTCACTATGAGTTGGAACTGACTTAACAGTACTTAACAACAACCATGTATTGACTCATTATTCTGTACCAGATACATACTAGGTGCCTGGTGGCATAGTGGTTAAGCACTCAGCTGGTAACTCAAAGGTCATCAGTTCAAACTCACCAGCTGCTCCACAAGAGAAAGATGTGACAGTCTTCTTCTAAAAAGATTTCCAGAAACCATGGAAACCCTGTAGACTGCTCTACTCTGTCCTATATGATCACCATGAGTTAGAATCAACTCCACAGCAAAGGGTTTTTCGTTTTTTTTGAGGCACCATACTCAACCATAGTTTATATCATTATTATCTTCATTTTCCAGACGAAGACACAGACTCAGTAAAGTTAAGTAAACATGTCTCAGGTCACATAATAAATGACAGGTTTTAATTTAGGTTTTTCTAACACTAAAAGCTTTCTTCTGCTCCACTGTAATCTAACATGGTTTATTTACTATCTGTCTCTTAATAAATAGTATGAAAGCATTTCAGAAAGTTAATGGAAAAATCAAATTAAAGGTAAGGAATTTTTCTAAGAATGGTTTGAAGTCCCTTCAATGTCTCACAGTGACTCTGGCTAAGGTATCTGAATGCCACAGAACCTTACATATACCATGTTTTTATAAACTACTATGCTAAGTTCCAGCAGGAAAGAATAATGTGCAACTTCATGAATCATTTCTGCTTATACTCCAATGATAAAAGCTAACTTAAAAAAAAATAAAATCTAGGTTAATTCTAAGTCATTTGTTCCCTGCCTTGAATAAAATGAAAATATGGTTATATGTTACAATAATGCTAGGATTCCACATCTCTTACAGTTCATAACAGGAAGCCAAGGTCAATTAAGGAAGGGCCATCTAGCAATACCACTGACCAAAGCAAAGCCTTTACTTAGAAAAAGATAACAAGTCATGTTAATAAAAATCATGCATGGGCTAATTATTTTAGCCATCACAGTCATAACCACAATAAATAGTGAGAGAGAGGAAGTTATTAGTTTAATAACAGGTACTAGATTTCTTATGGAAATAATATCTTTGTTGAGAAATAGACTTTGACAGATTAAATTTGGATGGGGAAGATAAAGACTCAAAAAAATAAGGAAATTTAAAAAGATAACTTTCTCTGCCTAAGGAAGACACAGAAATTCTAGCTCTGGGGGAAGAATAGATTTTAAGAAGACCTGAGAAGGAAAGGCGTGATGCGTACGAAGGAAAAAATATGGCAGGAGGCCATACTAACTAGTGAAACATTCCATTTAAAATTATTTGCTGCAAATAAAAAAATCTCTAGTGTAGATTATGTCAATATCCAACATACAGTGTTAGTGAAAGACTAAAAGAATCCATTAAAAAGATAAAATTGTGTAGCTCAATGATAAATACACAAACGTTGGAATTGGATAGGCTTAGATTTGATTCTGTGCTTCACTTTATACAGGTTGTTTGGTCTTTGTAAACCTCTCTTTCCTTATTTGTAAAATAAAATAATTAAATACTACCTGAAAAAAAAATTTATTTGCTGCATTTTACATGCAAATTCTTTCTACCTCCCCAAATCTTTCGAAAAGTATGCTACACATACAAATGCCTAGTGCTAAGTGTTTGAGGGGAAGAAAGAATCAGAGAAAGAGGACTAAGTTCTCACCTACTATTGCATGGAACAGAAAAAAGTTAATGGTTTTGACAAGTGAATTAAGCAGAAGTCTGGAATTAGTGGAAGCAAGAACTCAAAACTAAAGGCCTCCACACGAGCCCCAGAAATCTTGGAATATCATGTTTGAGGTGAGATATAATGAAGTTGAATTCGCCACAGTTAAACTCCAAAAGTCAGGTTAATATCTGGGAACTCACACACACAGATATTAAAAACAAATACGTTCTTATTTGCTTGTTCCTATTTTTGAGGGTTTAGTAGTCATACTATAGAAACACTTTAAGCTACGTATTTTCCCAATTTAAAAAATATTTTTTAAAAATACAAAATGTTGGGACATGGAGAGAGGGAGCAGCTGAGGACTCTAGATTCATGGAAAGAGGGATTGAGAGCTGGCAGCCAGAAGGCAGGCTTGCAGAATGTGCCCTTTGGTGGCTTAACTTATTATATATGCCTGAGTGTTAAAAAAAAAAAAAAAAAAGGTAAGTGAATAGAGAGAAATACTGTTACGTGATGGTACATGGTGAGGATTATAATCATTGTAATGAAACTGAGTGTGTGATTTGTTGAATGTAAAACTGATAATCTGCCCTATAAACTTTCACTCAATTCACAATAAAAACTTTAAAAAACAAAACAAAACACAATGTTGTGAAAATTGCCTACAATCTCATTATTGGGTGGTGGGTGTTGTTGTTAAGTGCTATCCAGTCAATTCCAACTCATAACAACTCTGTAGAGGATTTCTGAGGAGTGACTGGTGGGTTTGAACCACAACCTTACAGTCCAGTGCTTATCCTACAACATCACACCAGGACTCCAATTTGTGTATAACACACAAATTAAGTAAAAGACACCTCACCCACCCTCCCAGCTCTATCTTTGAAGAGATAGCTTCCCAGTTTCATCATATTCATCTAGATTTTTTTCCATAATTATACAGCACAGATTTACCATCTTTTTTTTTTTTCTTCTCTCTAGAAAAAGACATTGTGTTGCAACTTGCTTCATTTATGTAACATACTATAAATGATTACCATTTTTTCAGGTTACAACTTACTAAGCTACTTTGCTTTCTTAAGTAACTACAAAGTATAAAGGGAAGATAAGTCAGTTTGTTAGTAATAACAAAAATTTTGAAAAAGCAAAAATATTGGTTCATAGATGGGATTGTAATCATTGAAATGAAACTAAATATATTCTTTGTTGAATGTAAAACTGATGATTTTCTCTGTAAACCTTCACTCAGTTCACAATAAAAAGTTTTTTAAAAAAGTAATTGCATAACATTTCATTGTATTAATTTATCTAGTTCCCTGTGGTGGTTGTGTGTCACTGAGTTAGTTCTGATTCACAGCTACCTGTATAGGGTTTTGGAGGCTGTACAACTTTACAGGAGCAGAAAGCCTCATCTTTCTCTCACACAGCGACCGGCAGAGTCAAACTCCTGACCTTGCAGTTAGCAGCCCAGCTCATAATCCACTATGCTACCAGGGATTCCTAGTTTTCTACAGTCAGGGCATTTTTGCTTTTTCTAATTTTTGCTATTACACATAGTACTTTAGCAAACTGACTTTTTAAAAAGTTTTGATTGTGAATTGAGTGCTAGTTTACATGGGAGAGCATCAGCTTTACATTCATCGTTTCATTGCAATGATTACAACCTCCTCAGTGCATCGGCATTCAACAGTATTTTTGCTTCTATAGCCACTGGCTTTTTTTGGGGGGTGGGGGGTGGGGGAGATGTACACAAAAACACTCAGGAATATATAATCATTTCAACAACCAAAGGGCACATTCTGCAAGCCTGCCTTCTGGCTGTCAGCACCTGGCCTCCAGCACACAACCTTTCTCTTTCCATGAATCTAGAGTCCTCAGCTGATCCCTCTCTCCATGTCCTCATCTCTGCCTCCTTTTCTGGCGTTGCTCCTTCTCTGGATAGAGTTCTACGTTCCACTTATGCTCTTCTCCCTTGATGGTCCTAGGGTCCTCTGTTCTTGGATTGTAAAATCAACTACTCCCACCTTTTGGTTACAAAATTTCTACCTTTACAGTTGTGACAGTTGCAATTAGCCATGATAACACTTAACTATTGAATCATAAGAATCTTACCCCCATCTCTTTTCACCAGATCAGTCTAGACAAGATGAAAACTATTTAGTGGGGATTTCTATCTTCCCACACACACACTTGAAACTAAATAAAGGCCAGTCACTTCGTGACTTTATCGCCCCCTCATTTTAGATAGTCAATGTTTAAGCTGTCCATCCCTAACAACTCTGTGTACAGAGGGAATAGGATTGATACCTGATGTGAAGACTCCTTCCCTCCCAGTTGGTATTTTGAGCTACTACCTCCATGAATATAGGTCAAGTTCATCAAATTGTAGCAATTTACCCTAATTTCCTTTATCAAAAAAAGATTTTTTTATCTTCCTCTAGTCAAGTTCTAGTCAAGGCTAGGTCAAATGGGTACTATCTGTAAGTTTGGACATTTTTGTGCATCTCCCCTCACTTCATATCTGCTGGATGCTTCACTCTCAGCTCTAGCCCACTGTGGCTATGTCCTTGTCCATGGGCTCAGGAGTCCCCAGGTCTCACCACACTTTGGACCAACCAGCCCTTCCACTTCTCTCTCTCATCTCCAGGTAGTTGAACTCAGCCCATTTCTTCAATGCTGCCTTTCCCCATCTTCCACTCAACAGTAGACCAATGTGGTCACCAGCAAGCTTACATGCCTGCTCATGTGTTTCCTTTGAGTTTCAGTCTTGGAGGGGGGCTTCTCCTGAAAGGACTTGATTGCTTGCCTTGATGGCTCCCCAGGGAACAACTCACTTGCATTCTTGCAGTAGCCAATCAGAGTGCTGTATTTTGTTTTGGATTTTTCCTGCTGGTCTTTCTTTCAAGAAGTACCTTCTGTTCCTCTAGTGGTTCTAGGCTGGTCCACTTGTCCTTTCAAATGGGAATGTCCCACCTCAGAAGGTTCTGGATGAGGCTCAGGATTCCACCACCTAAGGTCCTATTCACTACATAGGCTTCACAGGAAGCCTATTTCACTGGGCAAGTTCTAGAACCTCTTTTAGGTATTCCAATCAGTTATAGGCTGAAGACGGGCTCACAAGTTTTCTGTAATAATGTTTCCTGATATTCTTTTCTATCCCAAAAAGTGTCTATTTTACAGTAGTAGGCAATGGAAGCAAACTGACTTCTTTTAAGTACATATTGGGAATATGCGTATTTCTGTAGGAGAGATTCCTAGATGTGGAATTACTGTGTTAAGGGTATGAGCACTTTATTTATAGATAATGACAAACTACCCTCCTAAATGGAGTGGTGTAGTGCTGTGGGCTAATGCGTCAGACTGTGAAGTCGCTTGAACTGCAAGGTTGGTGGTTCAAGCTCACCATCTGCTCCTTGGAAACCCTATACAGGGTCACTATGGGTTGGTATTGACTCAATGGCACTTAAAAACAACAACAACAACAACCCTCCAAAAGGAGTCCTGGTGTGGTGCTGTAGGATAATGTGCTGGACTGCAAGAACTGTTTAAACTGAAAGGTTGGCAGTTCAAACTCACCAGCCACTCCTCGGAAACCCTATGCAGGGTCACTGTGAGTTGGAACCGACTTGACAGCACTTAACAACAACAACCCTCCAATAGGCTATACAAATTTACATTCCAATTATATTGTATAAAAACCAAGAAATCAAATCTACTGCTAACAAGTCAGTTCTGACTCATAGTGACCCTACATAGGATTACCAAAACTGTAAATCTTTACAGGGAGTCCTGGTGTGGCATCTCAAAGTTGGTTTGAACTGCAAGGTCGATAGTTCAAACTTACCAGCTGCTCCTCAGAAACCCTTAACAACAACAAATATTTACGGAGCAGACAGTTTCATCTTTCTCTCACAGACCGGGTGGTGAGTTTGAACCATCTACCTTGTGGTTAGCAGCTCAACACCTAACCCACAGGACCACTAGGGCTCCTTATTACATTGCATAAGAGGTTCTCTCCCCCCATCTTTTATTTTATCCAACCTGAATATAATCAATAGTTGAACCCAAATGTTATCAATAGTTGAAATTTTGCCAGACTGGGGGAAAAAAATCTAGTTGATTGAATTGCAATTTCTCTGATGACTAGAGAAGTAAGATCTTTTCATGTGCTTCTGATCAACAGTATTTCGTCTTCTGAACAGCATATTCATAATTCTATTCATTTTTATTGGGTTTCTTTTTCTTAACGATTTGTAGGACCTTTTATATATCATAAACAGAATATTCTATTGAATAAACACTGGACCATATGGTCAGTCTGAACCAGTCCCTCCTTGAAACCCTATATAGGGTCACTATGAGTCAGAAACCAACTCAGATGATCATACTTATCAACTTCTGTCTTGTAAATATTCTCTCTTAGTCTAAGTGGCAGAGAGTTTCATTTGTCCCCTAGTATTTATTGTCTTTCTTTTCATTATGGTAAATAGGCAAATAGCCTGCTGTAACTAGCTTGACCAGATAATCAAGTTTAGATCACAGGGATGTGAGTATAAGTGACTCTGTAGGATAAATACCTGACTGCAAACCACCAGGTCAGCAGTTTGAACCCATTAGTTGCTCCATGGAAGAAAGATGAAGCTTTCTGCTCCAGTAACAATCTGCAGCCTCAGAAACCCTATATAGGATTGACATACTACCCTCCTAAATGGAGTGGTGTGGCGCTGTGGGCTAATGCGTCAGACTGCAAAGTCACTTCAACTGCTATGAGTTAGAACCACTTGACTTGATGGCACTTAACAACAACAACATGCTCAGAAAAGTGCTGGTGGATATCTATAGCAGCCTCTGGCTGTCACGGAGATACAATGAAGAAGCATTTTAACCATCAAACACCTGAGGGCTAGCAGATAAGTGAAGCTGTCACATTAGCTCTGGAAAGCTTACATGCATATTGTACCATGAGAGGAAACAAAACTTCTATCTTGTGGAAGCCCCAGCTTTTCTGTTGGGTTTTCTTGTAGCCTAACCTATATCCTAACTGGAATTTGCAATCTAGATGTGAGGTGTTGCTGTAACTCAATCTAAAGCAATGTGGTTTTGGAGTAGCAAGAAGATTAGAATACTGGTGATATGTATTTCCTGTGTCAAAACATTTAGCAAGTGTTGCTTGTGATACCATGGAAGTTAGACCACAGAGCATATGCCAAAAGAGCATTTAACCATGTAACCAGGGGGAAAGATTGACAAAAGTTACAGTGTGTTGGCTGTTTCTTGAGACTCAGCAAATCCTTAAAGAACAACTAGAGTGTCAGTGTGCAAGCTGATGGACAGCACTTGACAACATCAATAAGTCAAATTAGTCTCTGCTAAGAGTTTTCTCTGCCTGTGATTGACAATCTAAATTGACTTTCAGTTGTTGTTGTTAAGAGTCATCACATCGGATCAGACTTATAGGAACCCTGTATAGGATTTCTAAGGAGAGCCTGGTGGGCTTGAACCACCAAACTTCTGGTTAGTAGTCCAATGCTTATCTCACTGAACCACACCAGAGTTCAGTAATTTGGTATGTGTCTCCAAGTGCTTCAATAATTCAACTTGAAGTACGTATCAATAACGTGTTCCTTTTTATCACTGAACAGTGCTCTACTGTATGGATATGCTGACACCTGCTTATCCATTCACCTGTTGAGAGGTGTGTATAGTTGTTTCCAAGGGTTCTGGTTTGTTTTTCAGCTATCACAAATCATTCTATTATGAGCAATACATATTTTTAAGTATTTTAAGTCTTTCTATGAACATGTTTTTATTTGTCTTCGATAACTACATAAGAGTAGAAGGGCTGGGTTGTGTGGTGGATGTATGTTCAACATTTTAAGAGAAAAACTGCCAAGCCGTTACCAAAAGCAGTTATACTCATTAAGTCCCAAGGCAGCACAAATGGTTCGCACTTGACTGGTAACCTGAAGTAGGCAGTCAAACCCCATCCAGCAGTGCTCTGACAGGGTGGCTATGGGTCGAAAACGACTCGATGGCACTTAACAACAACAACACGAAAATGAGGAGCCCTGTTGTGGCACTGTAAGATAAAGCACTGGACTGCAAGGTCAGTTTGAACCACAAGGTCATCAAATCGGATCAGACTTATAGGAACCCTGTATAGGATTTCCAAGGAGAGCCTGGTGGGCTTGAACCATCAACCTTCTGGTTAGTAGTCCAACCTTCTGGTTAGTAGTTAGTAGTGACGGTTCAAACTCACCAGCTTCTCTTTGGCAACCCTATACAGGACTGCTATGAGTTGGAACCGACTTGACAACACTTATAGCAACAAAAATAAAGTGTTGTGGCCCACAAAGGGGATCAGACATGTTGTTGCTAATGCAAATAAGATGCATGTAATTCTTGTGGGGTTGTTAGTTGTTGTTAAGTGCCATTCAGTTGGTTCCGAAACATAGTGACCCTCTGTACAACAGAACAAAACACCACCCGGTCCTGTACCATCCTCACAATTACTGCTATGCTTGATCTCATTGTTGCTGCCAATGTGCCAATCTATCTCATTGGTGGTCTCCTTCATTTTTGCTGTCCCTCCACTTTACCAAGTGTGAAGTCCTTCTCTAGGGACTGGCCTCTTGTGATTACATGTCCTAAGTATGAGAGACAAAGTCTGGCCATCTTGGCTTCTAAGGAGAATTCTGGTTGTACTTCTACCAACATAGATTGGTTTGTTCTTTTGGCAGTCCATGTACCTTTAATATTCTTCTCCAATACCATAACTCAAATGCATCAAGTTTTTTAGAGCCTTCCTTACTCACTGTCCAACTTTCAGTTGCATATGAGGTGATTGAAAATACCATGGTTTGGGTCAGGTGACCTTAGCCCTCAAACTGACATCTTTGCTCTTGAACACTTTAAAGAGGTCTTGTGCAGTAGATTTGCTAAATGCAGTACGTTGTTTGATTTCATGACTGCTGTTTCCATGAGTGTTGATAGTGGATCCAAGCAAAATGAAGTCTTTTTCATTTTGTCAAGTGTCAAAAAGACACTTCAATTTTTTCTCCATTTATCATGATGTTATTTATTACTACAGTGGTGAGGATTTTTGTTTTCTTTACATTGAGGTATATATAACCCATACCAGAGGCTGTGGCATTTGATCATCATCAGTAAATATTTTAAGTCCTGTTCTCTTTCAGTAAATAAGGTTGCATTCAATGCACATCACAGGTTGTTAGTGAGCTTTCCTCCAATCTTGATGCCATGTTCTTCTTCATATAATCCAGTTTCACAAATTGTTTGCTCAACATACAGATTGAATAAATACGGTGAAAGAATATAGCCCTGGTGCACATCTTTCTTGATTTTAAACAATGGAGTAGGGACATGCAAATAAAGTATATGGAACCTAACAAAAAGATTGGTCAGTTTTGCCATCCTACTAGGCTTAGAGAGAGAGAGAGAAGGAGGAGCTATAATATGGAAGACAGCAAGAGAAAGAAAGCAGGCATCAGGAGACCAGTGCAAGACGGCTGTGGTGGGGTTTGCTGACCCCCAGGAGTTCAGGTCTGTAGCACGTGACTGAGAAGACCCCAGCAGGGCTCAATAGCAGAGGGTAAGAAAAAGTTGTCTTGATTCAAGATGGTGGACTAGGCTAAATACTCTACATGGGCCCTCTATAAGAAAGATAAGAGAGACCAAATATAAACAAATACAGATGAAAATCATGGAACCCTGAACTTCAGAGGAAAGGTTAGAGAAGTGGATTGAGTACTTGCTGGGAGGAGAAGCTGAGCAGGGATGGCAAGAGAGGGAGACAGACTCATCAACAGCCAGCCAGCCATGCATAGTGTAACCACTTTGCAAGCAGCTCTGGCAACAAAAGGAGGTCTGGCATAGCAGATTGCACAGGTGATGGGAAAGTGAGATTCCTTCTTTTTCCCCAAACTCCCCTGATCACCAGAGGTATGGCCAGCTCCTACCCTCATTGATCCTCATTGATCTCCGGGAGTTCGGAGCCATATGGTTGGGAGCCATTCCAGTGTGAGGTGGGGACCAGCTGTATCAATCTGGTACCCTGATTTGGAGTCTGGATTCAGGTGGGATCATCTCTAGACCTACAGAACCTCAGAGCCACCAGACCAGAATTTAGCCAGTCACCTTGCTCCCAGATACCTTGTAGTCTAGTCCTAACAGACACTGAAACCAGCTCCATTGAGGGCCTCCATGAATTACTTCTAGATTGAACACTGATTACACGAAGGTCAACAGGAACACCATCTAGGGCCAGGAACTCTACTGTCACATCCCTCCCAAACCCATCTCATGAACTCCTTGGTTTTCTCCTATCTGAATCCAACAGTTGAACATACAATCATCAATTAAATACAAATATGACAACCCCACAATGCCCTGAAGACAACAATTTTAGCTCACACAGAGCAGCAAGACACCAAATGACCAAGATACCAATCCAAAAAACTGTTTCCAAGAAAGAAAAGGTAATGCAACTAGCTGAATTCAAAAGAATTAAAAAGAGTGATATTTAGGTACCATATAAAGGATTAATATAAAAATCAAGGAAAGCAAGGATAACACAGAAAAAACTTCAGAAGAATTCAGGAAAACACTATAAGAACAAACAAACAAAATAAACACAAATTTTGAAACAATACAAAACTTGTAGTTGAAAATTCAGATTAATGCTAAGATTTAAGAAATGGACAATACATTGAAGGGGGAAAGGAGTAGATTTGAAGCAATGGGAGCCCAAATTAGTGAACTTGAAGATAAATCTCTGAATACTAGTATGCTAGAAGATTAGAAAAAAGAATGAAAAAACATGACTAAAGGCTAAGAGTTATATGTGGGGCACCATGAAGAGGAGTAACTTATGGGTGATCGGAATTCTGGACAGGAAGAGACAATAAAAAGCACAGAGAAAATTGTCAAAGAGTTGTTAGAAGAAAACTTTTGTAACATCATGAAAGATGAGAAGATAAGCATACAAGAAACTGAATGAACCCCAAACAGGATAGATCCCAAAAGAAAATCACCAAGACATATCATAATCAAACTCCAAAGAGAAGGAAAGAATTCTGAGAGCAGTTCAGGAAAAATGAAAAGTTACCAACAAAGGAGAATCAATAAGACTAATCAGGTATCTCAGCAGAAATCATGCAGGTAAGAAGGCAATGGGATGACTTATACAAAACTCTGAAAGAAAAAAACTGCCAACCAAGAATCACCAGCAAATCTGTCCCTCAAATACAATGGCAAAATTAGGACACTTCCTGAAAAACAGAAATTAAAATAATTTGTAATGACCAGACCAACTTTACAAAAATACTAAAGAGTGTTCTTTGGACTAAGAACCAACAACAGGCGATAACAACCTAGGTTACCATATATGACAACACCAACTAGAACTCAATCCAGATATGTTGGTGTTGTTAAGTGCCACTGTATCAGTTCTAACTCATAGCAAACCTGCATAGAGTTTCCAAGAAGCAGTTGGTGGGTTTGAACCACTGACCTTGTGGTTAGCAGTCCAATGCCTATCCATAGCACCACACCAGGAGCAAATATAGAACTATTTAAAGTAAAACAAAACTACAAAACTGAAAATGGCAACTAGAGATATCAATTAATAATTAATTCAACTACAAAGCAAAAGAGGGAACAGAGTAGATACAGAACTTCCAAATGGCTAGGAGGTCAAGTAGATTTCAAGATAAAACAGACTGTTTTAAATAGGGAAAAATCAATAAATTACAGGATAACCTCAAAGAAAATTAACATACCTGCACATCAAAACAACAACAAAAAAATGAAAACCAGAAAGATTTAGTAAACATTAACACAACAGAAATTAGGAAAATGAAAAGAAAACCACAAATAAAATTAACTCAGTGCAGAAAATTATGTGGAAAAAAGAAAACAGCAACATCACAAAAAAACGCACAGCAAAGTGATGTAATCAATTTATACCTCTCAATAGCTACACTGAATGTAAATGGATTAAATGCACCAGTCAAGAGACAGACAGACTAGAATGAATACAACAAGATCCTTCACTGAGGATCCTTCACAGAGATATATCAAAAAGACAGAGACAGCTTAAATACCCATCAACAGAAGAATGATTAAACAAACTTTGGTTGTTGTTGTTGTTAAGTCGGCTCCAATCCATAGTGTCCCTGTATAGGGTTTCCAAGGAGCAGCTGGTGAGCTTGAACCACCAATCTTGCAGTTCAAACGGCTTTGCAGTTTGGCACATTAGCCCACAGCACCACACCAGGACTCCTTTGGTACATACACACAATGGAATCCTATGTCACGTTGAAGAATAATGATGAATCTGCAAAACACCCCACGACATGAATGAACCTGGAGGACATTATGCTCACTGAAATCAGTCAATCACAAAAGGACAAATATTGTATTAGACCAATGTTACAAAAAATTAAGAAAAGGTTGTCTTAGTAAAAGAAATAATCGATGATGCTTACAGGAGGAGTGGGGGAGGAAAAATTATTCATGGGCTAGAGGATAAACACATGCTAACATGGATGGCAGGGCAGGCAATACATACCGAGGAGGTTAGCACAGGAAAGATGAAGGTAGCAGGAGACAACGGGAGAAATGCAATAGTTACAGTGAACAGAGGTAACTATTGTTAACTGATGGTACATCGAAGGGACTGAAATCTTGTAATGAAATAAAGTATATGATTTGCTAAATGTAAAATTGATTATCTGCTCTATAAACCTTCACTCGATTCATAATAAAAAGGTTGTTTTCTGTTTTGTTTTTAAAAAAGCTGTCCCAATCAAGAACTGTGTCCTGAGTTGGTTCTGTTACTTTTGAGTCACTCCTGATTCTGAATGGTACCCTATTACTTCCCTAACAAGCTAATTAACTGTAAGTACAGTTCATGAGTTCTGCGAAACATTGTAGAACCCAAAGACTGGAGGGAGAGTACCGAGGCAAGGAGGAGTAGTTGATGTTAAGAGAGGATGGAGTGGCACAGCAGTTTGGAAAGTTGGACATTTGGGATATCTTTAACCTCTGCCTCATAGGAACAAGCTTTGTGCTGAAACTTACCATATAAATCATTCATTTATTTGTTATCTAAATGGCGGGATTCACTAAAATGGTCCATTCTCTCTGGAATATGCGGTTTTGGAAAAAAAAGGGGTAAGTGGTAGAATGAGATATCTTTGGTTTCTGGATGGGATAAAACACACCTAAGGATTGAAATATCAGTTATGTTGCACAATCAGTTACCCAAGGCAAAAGCTACTCACAGCAAATAGGAGTGGTGGCTCTAACTCCTGAAGAATTAGCTAGTTGGACACGTAAGGAAATACACTGATAATTAAAGGGTGAGACATACAATTCCTTGGTTGCTGTTACCAGTAATAGCTGCAATGGCAGGGGAAAATAAGGCAGTGGTAGATTGCAGCACTGAGTCAAATAGAGATCAGGTCCAGTAGGAGCTCTGACCTCTATAGTCTTAGAGTCAACCCAGAAAGGAAAAATAGAGTCAGAACAATAGAATGTAACCTATGACCACTGGCCACCAAGAAGGTAGTCTGGAAGGGGAATGGGCAAAACTAAGAAACTACTGAAACCAGGGGTACAGTGTAAATCAGTTGGTTCAATTTAAAGATCAGAATCATCCGCTTCCTGAGGAAATGTGACCAAAATGGATTGTGACAGTGACAAATTTAGGGGCAGTGTTTTTAGTTTTGAATGCTGCAGAATGGAAGAGTGTCTGGGTTGACACAAGACCCATAATTCTCTAAAGCACAGTCACAATTGATGATACAAGACCCAGTTACACAGCAGGTCAACCTGGAGGGGACAGTCAGCAAGATGGACCAGACAAAATTTGAAATAAGATTTGGTTACTCTGAGGAAGGAAAATTCCACTCTTTCCATCTAAGTTCCTAATGGAACAGTCCAAAGAAAGCAGTTGGTATGCTGCTTATGCGAGCCACGCTGGAATGGCTTTATGGTGATCAGAATATTCATCCAATGTGTATGTCCCTTACATAGGTCATAGTACATATGGTAATCTAGGGATCCCCTTCTACATGGACACCCCATGTAACCTTGCTATAGTGAAACAAAGAATAATTAGAAAAGTCTTGTCAGATCTGCAAGCACATTTTCCCCTCACGAGTCTTACAGATTCAAACAGGAAGAGGCAATGGGAGAAGAACTTGCCCCCAACAGGATGGAGATTTTTCTAAGTGGTTACTAGGAAATGGGATGGCTATAGCATTAATAATATAGGGAGATCAGGCAAGGTTCTAATATAGCACTACAGGAGTCTGGTGGGTCAATGGAAACTGTTGTTGGTCCTTCAAAGTCAAAGAGGTCTAAATAATATGTTTTATTCACCCTAGTAAGGGATCAGCACTGGACTGCAAACCACCAGCTGCTCCTTGGAAACACTATTCAGGCTCACAATGAGTCAGATTGACTCAACAGCACTTACAACAACAAAGGGGAAATTTAATGGTAGGAAGTTTCATCTGGGACCATTTAAAGCAGAGGTTCCACTACCAAGATAAAGATTAAATAGCTTCTGGTCCAACTCCCAGCTTGGGACCCAAGACCATATGCATGCATGTGGGTAAAATGGCCTGGGATGTGTGGAAGAGACCTGTTGGGGCTCCTGGATATAGGAGCCCAAAGTACTGTAATCCCAAAACCTGTCAATAAAATCTTGATAGGGTCTAAAGTTAGACTGGGGGACTATAAGAATGGGGCTAAGGTGAAAGTGCAACAACAAGGTAAAAGTATGAATGAGAACTAGAGATTTAAACAGATCTTGTATGAAGTAGTTACATCTCCCATATCTGAATGTATTATTAATATGGATATTATTTGTAATTAGGGAACATTCCCTCTGTCTGATACTTTAAAATTGAAGGTATACTAGTTTGCCCTTGGACCAGTATTGATTATACATGCTAAATAGGAACAATTAAAATTGCCTGAATCCACTCAAGTTGTAATTTAGGACCCCTGGTGAGCAACAGATTACTGTTTGGATTAAAAATAAGCTAGAGGCTTGAGTACTGGTGCCAACAAATTTTCTGTGTAACAACGCTGAATGGCCCATGAAAAAGGCAGATGGCTTATGGAGGCTGACAGTAGACTATGAAGGCCTAAATAAAGTAGTGCCACCTTCAGCTGCTCCAGACATGGTTTCAGTAGTACAGAAAATACAGCATGCTAAGCGAGTTCTGGTGTGCCACTGCAGGATAAGCACTGGATTTCTAACTACAAGGTCAGCAGTTCAAACCCATCATCAGCCGCTCCTTGTCAACGTTATACAAAGTTGCTATGTGTCAGAACTGACTCAGAGACACTTAGCAACAAGAACAAGGAGGTGACTACTCCATGAATTATCTTGCAAATGCATTTTTCTTGCTTCCAGTCTTAGAAAAGAGGCAGTTGCAGTTTGTTTCATGTAGGAAAGATTCCTATTTCTTTCACTGTATTGCCATAGACTTACTTGAATTCACCTACTTACATAGTTTGGTTAGAAGAGACTTGAACTTGATGCAGATCTCAAGTGTAATGATATGTTACACTGATGATATTACGTTAATTAAAAAATAGCATATAACAGACTATGGCTGATTTGAGCACAGTCATGGCCCACAGAGCCAACAGCAGTTGGTTCATAAATTCACCAAAAGTCCAGGGCCCTGGCCAAACAACGAAATTCTTAAGAATAAAATAACTTGGATAGGAGCTACCCATGACTATTCACATGCAACTAATAAGTTTCTGTTGCTACCTACCCCAAAATTAAGCAGAAGGTCCAATGGTGGGTTGGTTTCTTTGGATTTGGGAAGATGCATATTCTATATTTGGGGATATTGCCGGTTCCCATGCATAAAACCACTCAGAGGAAAATTCAGTTTGAATGTAGGCCAGAGTCTGAATTTCAGAAAGCAATCTCACTCTCCCTGCCTTTTGGTCCTTATGATCCACATCCAGTCATGATGTTGGGTGTCTATCACACATACTTATATAGACTGAAGCTTAAGGCAAAAAAATGACACCACCACCACAGAATGACTCCTGGGATTTTGGACTAGAAAGTTTCCAGATACTGCAGCATAACACATGCCATTTGAAAGGTAATGACTTACCTTCTGTTGGACATCGATTGAGACTGCCTCAATGATAGAGAGACATAAAATCACCATGAGATCTTAGATACCCATAACATCTTGGGTGATATCAGAGAAACACTCTAATAAGGAAGGCAGTGCCAAAATAGTTCCATAATAAAACGGAAAAGGGTCATACAAGAACAAGATACTGGGGGGCTACAAAGAGGTACCCACCTTATCCATGAGCAGGTAGCCTCTTTTCTCATAGGCCCTACCCTGGAGCCACCTGAGAAGCTGTAAAAGTCCACTGTTAACTGATGATGCATGGAGGGGATTGTAATCATTGCAATGAAACAAAATGTGATTGGTTGAGTGCAAAACCAATGTTCTGCCATATAAACTATCACTCAATTCACAATAAAAGCTTTAAAAAAAAGTCCACTGTCACATGGACAGTGAGTGCCCTATGAACAACTTTCTGCTGATCCATACAAGGCTACTAGATTCACACAAGAGAGATCCAGGGTACATGAACAACACTTTATGTGGAAAGCTGCCGTAGTGAGACCAGATGGAAAGACCTTGTAAGAACAAGTCAGCTCAAGGGACTGAACTGAATGCTGTCTTCCTAGTCTGATGGAAGAACTAAGCAATGGTGAAAGTCTATATGTTTGGATTTTATCTATCCATGGACAGTATGCCTATAAGAACAGCTGTGTCTGCCAGCAAGAGACAGGTTACAAATGACTATGGAACACATTCCCTTAAGGGTTTGGGGGGGGCGGCTGTACATTGTTGGCAAGTTGATTATATTGAACCAATGAACCCAGTAAGCACCAAGTTCTCACAAGAATAGATATGTACTCTTGACTGGCCCTTGCATATCCCATGGCAGATGAAAATGCCAAAATACCATTAAGGGATTGGAACAAAAGATACTGTACCAATTTGGGCCATTGATTTCTATTTCATAGACCAAGGAACACTTTATAGTCTACAGTACACAGTAATGGGCCAAGAAATATTATATTAAATGGACACACAATGTTACATACAAGTCTCACAGGAATAGTTTGATAAAAGAACTGGAATGGGCAATTTAAACATTTATCTAAAATGTTTTTAGATAAAATGTTCTTAAGAGACCAAGGCATAAAGGGCTGGTTCACACATCTTCATACATGTGTGCTCATTCATCATGAGTGGGGCAAAGTGAGGGTCACCGCTGGACAAATTCCTATGCTTCTCTGGAGAATCTAGGAAAGAAGGGGGAGAGTGCTGATGCCACTGTACAGTTCTTCCCCATATCACCTAAAGTTGCTTTTTCCCCACCAGATGCTACAGCCCCAAGAAGCAGGGATGATCCCTAAAGCAAGAGACTGTAACTAGCAAACTATATAAATGATCCTGTAAATATAATCCCAGATAGAGTGAGAGAAACTGTGGAACAAAATGCAAAGTTATTTAATTATAATAATAATATAGACCAGGTTTATTTGTCAGAAAGAGACTGTAGGAACCTGAGACTATGGCCCTCAACTAAGAAACTCACCCTCATGACCCAATTTTCAGCCAAGAAATAAGCAGGCTTATAGGCGGAGATAACACTAGTAAGGTATGCTCACCATAGACTAGTCAATCATTCAGATTCAAAAGGCAACATCTTCCTAAGTACAAAGTTGAGAAAGCACGAAGCAGGATTAACTATTGTTGCCAAGAGGAGATTGTAATGACTGAGATGAAACACAGTGTATGATTTGTTGAAACACAAGTGGATGATCTTGTGAATTGAACCTTAACTCAATTCACAATAAAAAGTTTTTAAAAAAATTATAATAATTCTAAAAGTAGGAAAACTGAGGTACAAAGAAAGGGAAGAGATTGAAAAAAAAAAAAAAGAGAGAGAGAGAAAGAGAGATTGTAACTATAACCCTGACCCTGTATCCCAAATTACCAAGGGCCAAATGGATGAACTGTACCTTCCCACATCTGGCAAAACTGGAATTGACAGTGACTAGTACCATATTTGGTAGCGTAGTGGTTACGAATCGGGCTGCGAACCTTAAGGTCAGCGGTTCGAAACTACCAGGTGCTCCGCGGGAGAAAGATGAGGCTTTCTACTCCCGTAAAGATTTACATCCTCGGAAACCCTGTACAGGGTCGCTATGGGTCGGACCCGACTCGATGGCACTTAACAACAACAACAACAAGTACCATATTGCCTAGTAGTCGATAATAGTACCATATTGCCTAGTAGTCGATAATAGTACCATATTGCCTAGTAGTCAACATAGCCCACTAGTCTTGTATTTACGTATCCCTACTCAGCATGAATGGGAGTAGACTGAAGAAGGAGCACTTGCTAGACTGGTCATGCTACCAGGAATCTGGACTGACAAAGCAGCTGAATCTGATGTCCCTTCTATAGGTGGAAAAGTATGTGTAAAAATAAGTAACAAATAGAAGGAAGGAAAAGAATAACTGAAGGTAAAGAAATGAATAAATGGGTTATGCAGCAGGAGAAATTTAACATTATGTTGATACTGAGAGCACAGGAATACTCTTCTCTCAGTTAAATTTTATCAGTCAAGAGAAAGGTTAAGTCAAGATGACTTTTGGGGAACCTGACCAGGTCAGATGGATGCCTGTACAAGACTTGAATGGTTAGTACCTGAGTAATCTCACACTGAGGACTCTTTGTCCTACTGAAGGACTAATTGTTAATGACAGCTTTTGACTGGTAAAATGATTGTTGTTGTTAAGTGCCCTCAAGTCAACTCATAGCAACCCTGTAGACAGTTTCCGAGGAGCAGCTGGTGAGCTTGAACCACCAACCTTGGAATTCAAATGGCTTTGCAGTCTGGCACATTAACCCACAGCACCACACCAGGACTCCGGTAAAATGATTAGGAGGAGGAAATTAATCCTTCAAGTATGAAAGGACCAGTAGTTAGAAGAGCCAAGAGGTGCAACGCCTTTATTTGGTCCTTCTAGCCATCATCCTTGTGACTCTCAATAATTAGATGGGATATGAAAATAAGATGACTATGGCCCACCAAGGTGATTTGACATCTTGCTGCTAATACAAATAAGGTGCATGGAACCCTTGTGGAGGTGGTGTATGGAACCTAGCAAAGGGATTGGTCAGTGCCATCTTGCTATGCTTAAAAGGAGACACACATAGATAGAGGAAAGAGTTGCAATATGGAAGACAGCAGCAAGAGTAATAAATGACCATGAAATGGCAGAAGCTGGGCGACTGGCATGAGATGGCTGTGGTAGGGCTTGCTGACTCCCAGAGCTGAAAGTTGTAACACTTGCCTGCGAAGGTCCCAGCAGGGCTCAACAGCAGACATTAAAAAAAAAAAAAAGTGTTCCTGACCTAGAACAGTATCCTGTGTTGTTCCTGTTACTTCTGAGTTGATCCAATTTCAAGTTATAACCTGATATTTCCTTGATAAACCACCAATAAACAACATTCTTATTAACAGAGAAAAGATTGAAGTTGTCAAGGACTTCATTCTTCTTGGATCAACTATCAACACTCATGGACGCAGCAGTCAAGAAATCAAACGATGTATTGCATTAGGCAAATCTGCTGCACAAGACCTCTTACAAGTGTTGAAGAGCAAGGATGTCAGCTTGCCTGACCCAAGCCATGGTATTTTCAATAACCTCATATGCATGTGAAAGCTGGACAATGAATAAGGAAGACAGAAGAAAAATTGATGCTTTTGAGTTATGGTGTTGGAGGAGAATATTGAAAGAGCCATGGTCTGCCAAAAGAACCAACAAATCTTTGTTGGAAGAAGTGCAGCCAGAGTGCTCCTTGGAGGCCAGGATGGCCAAACTTTGTCTCTCCTACTTTGGACATATTAGAGGGACCAGTCACTGGAGAAGGACATCATGTTTGGTAAGGTGGAGTGTCAGAGAAGAAGAGGAAGACCCCCAATGAGATGGATTGGCAAAGTTGCATCATCAATGGGCACAAGTGTGGCAAATATTGTGAGGTTTTTCCCAGGATCGGGCAGTGTTTGATTCTGCTGGGCATAAGGTCGCTATGAGTTGGTACTGACTCAATGGCACCTAACAACAACAACAGTTCATGAGTTCTGTGAGACAATGCAGTGAATTATAGAACCCAAGGCCTGTAGGAAAAGTACTGAGGTGAGGGGCAATAGTTGATGTTAGAGATGATGGAGTGGTATAGCAGTTTGGAAAAATTAAGACATTTGGGACATCCTTAACCCCTACCTCATGTTGCAGTGGTTGTTGTTAGGTGCTGTTGAGTTGGTTACAACTCATAGTAACCCCATGGTTCTAGGAAAAAAGTATATGTGAAAAAATCTACTGTGATAAATGCACACAATAAAAATGAACACAGGGGCAATCGCTTACTCTATCCCTAATTAGTATATGGGGGTTTTTTTCCATGTGGGATTATTTATTTTCACTTAAATTTTTTTTTCTGGTTACCCAACCCCATGTACCAGACCCTACGGCATCCTCACAAGCATTGCTATATTTGAGGCCATTGCTGCAGCCACTGTGTCAACCCATCTCCTTGAGGGCCTTCCTCTTTTTGGGCTAACCCTCTACTTTGTCAAGCATGATGTCATTTCCAGGGTCTGGGCTCTCTTGATAATATGTCCAAAATAATGTGAGACAAAGCATTGCTGTTTTTGTTTTTAAGGAACAGTCCAACTGTACTTCTAGGACATTTTTGTTCATTCTTCTTTCTTTTAGTATGGAAACTTTTTCCTAAGCTTTTAAAATAATAGTCTCCTACAATACTTGTCCTTTTATGATTGACTAATTTCACTTAGCATAATGTCCTCCAAGTTCATCCATGTTATGAGGTGTTTTGCAGAGTCATTGCTATTCTTTAAGATATATATTCCATTGTGTTTGCTGGGCACTTATACTGTTTCCATCTTTTTGCTATTGTGAATAGTGCTGTGATGAACACTGGTGTGAATAGTGCTGTGATGAACATATCTACTCATGTCCTGCTTTGTATTTTCTGTGGATATACACCCAATAGAAGGATTGCTGGGTCATAAGGACTTCTGGTGTGGTGCTGTAGATCAGCACTGGACTGCAAACTACAAGGTCGGCAGTTCAAACCTACCAACTGCTCATCAGAAACCTTATACAGGGTTGCTATGAGTCAAAACTGACTTAATGGCACTTAAAAACAAGGGTGTTCTAAGGAAGCGCCAGGTCATTTTTCAGAATGGTTGAACCATTTTAGTTTCTACTAGCAATACAGAAGAGTTCCAGTCTCTCCACACCCTTGCCAGCATTTGTTGTTTTCTGTTTTTTTGAACTTCACTGTTAATGCTGGTGTAAGATGATATCTCATGGCTATTTTGATTTGCATCTCTCTAATGGTCCTGGTGTGGTGCTACAGGATAAGCACTAGACCACAAGGTAGGTTTGAACCACAAGGTCGACAGTTGAAACTCACCAGCTACTCCTTGACAATTAACAACAACAAAAATAGCTAATGATCGATTCTATCTTTTTTTGCCACTATCAAAGTATTTTTGTTACTGAAACTTTATAGTGTCTTAAGATCATCTGAAGTCTCCTACAACTTTTTCTCTTTAAAGTTATTTTGCCTTAAAAACATTATGCTGAGTGAAATAAGTCAGTCACAAAAGGACAAGTATTTGATGACCGTACCATTTATAAGGAGCTTTGGTAGTATAGTCATTACGAATTGAGCTGAGAACCTTAAGGTCAGCAGTTCAAAACTACCAGCTGTTCCACAGGAGAAAGATGAGGCTTTCTGCTCCTGTAAAGATTTATAGCCTCGGAAACCCTGTACAGGGTTGCTATGAGTCGGAACAGACTCCACAGCACATAACCACCAAAAACCACCACCATTTATATAAATAAGTACACAGGCACGTATATAGAGGCCAAAGGTTATTAGTGGTTACCATGTGTGGGACTAAAGGGGAGAGAGAAGAGTCATTCATCAGGGGATAGGTAACAGAAAATTTTGGAAAAAGTGATGGTTGGAAATACGATGAATGTAATTAATGTGATGAATTACACATGTAAAAATGGTTAGACTGGAAAATGTTTTGTTACATATGTATTTACCATAAGTTTAAAAACAACAAAAAAAATTAAGTGGTTGCACAGGACTAGCAATGTAGGAGAGTTTCAATTGCTCCAAATTCTCACCAATATTTGGTGGTGGTGATCTGTCATCAAGTTGTTTCTGACTCCTAGCTACCCTGTACAGGGTTTCCAAGGCTGAAAATCGTTATGGAAGCAGACAGCCTTACCTTTCTCCCATGTAGATTCTAACTGCTGAGTTTGCAGTTAGCAGTTCAGCTAGTAATCCATTATGCTACCTGCCAAATGTTAGGCCCTGGTGTGTGTGGTGGCACTTCTAATGCATTTTTTTCTGATGATTAATGATGAATCCCTTTAATGTCCTTTTGCCCATTTGAATGTTCTCTTTTGTGAAAGGCTTTTTGACCATTTTTTTAATTGGATTTTCATTTTCTTCGTAATTTATGGGAGTTCCTTCTATCTTCTGTACAAGTCTTTTATTAGATGTATATAATAAACATATTTTCCCACTCTGTGACTTAACATTTTCATTCTCTTACGTATAGAAGAAACCAATTCTAGGAGATTGACCAAATATTAAAAGTAATTGTATCTTGTTGAATTTCCCCCCTTCTTTTTACTTCCCCATGTTTCCCAGAGTAGCTCAGCAGGATAATGCACTAGGCCACAAGGTCGGTTTGAACTATACAAGGACGGTGGTTCAAACTCACCAGCTAGCTGCTCCTCGATAACCGTATACAGAGTTGCTATGAGTTGGAATCAACTCGACCGTATTTAACAACAAAATGAAAAGAACTTTAAACAGAAGGAATGAGACATTTTAAGGAACATGATTTATATTTTACAATAGGTCCACATGATGATGTAACTAAAAAGTAACCCATTAGGAAGAGGTTAACCAAGACAAGAACTTTGCTACAATTTGCCTTTCGAGTTGCCTAAGTACTTGACCAACTCTGCTAGTGACACCTGGTGGAGAGTATTGACAAGTTGACAGTAAAGGTTTGAATGTGATAACTGCTTGAGATGTTAGAGCACAAAGAGCCAATTTATTTACCAGCTGAGAGAGAAATATGTGTAAAGTACAAAGGGGCGTCAACAAAGTCTGTGGAAAAACTGAGTTAAAACATAATGAAATTGTCCCACATGCTTTCTGAAGCCCCTTTGTACACTCTGGTTCCCTCAAAAAAGTTTCAAATACCTAAACAGAACCTTCATCTCTCAGTTGAGGTCAACATAGCTTACTAGTAGGCTGAGTTTCAGCCTGACAGCAAGTAGGACATAAATTAAGATCAAACAAGAGATGGTGAGGTTACAAATAGAAATGAAAGTTCTTTTTTTCTTCAAGGCTGGCTACATAACATGTGGGAAAATAAAAATGCAGGTGGTGGTGGTTATGTGCCAAGCCGGTTCCAATTCATATCAACCTTGGATAGGGTTTCCGAAGCTTTACAGGAGCAGAAAGTTTCATCTTTCTCCTGCAGAGTGACTAGTAAATCCTAATTACTGACCTGGCAGTTAACTGCCCAGCTCAGAATCCACTATGATACCTGGGCTACGTAAAATGTAGAGCCAGTTGTTTATAAAGAAGGAAACATTTTCGATTAACAATACTTTAAAAAAAAAAAAAAAAAGGAGATTTTTTTCTCTTCAGTGAAAAAATACTGTTTTGGCTACTCAATGTCTTCTATACTTCCTTTTAAACTTTGTTGTTGTTATTGTTGTTAGGTGCCACTGAGTCAGCTCTGACTCACAGCAACCCTACGCACAACAGAATGAAACAGTTCTGTGCCATCCTCACAACTGCTATTAAGTTTGAGTCTATTACTACTGCTACTGTGTCAATTCATGTCCTTGGGTGGGGGATGTCATTCTTTTTTAGTGACCCTCCACTTTACCTTTTTCAAGGACTGTTCTCTCCCATTAACATGTTCAAAGTATAAGAGGCACATTCTTGCTGTACTTTTTTCAACACAAATTTGTTTGTTCTTCTTGCACTCGTGCTCCTTTCTACATTTTTTACCAATACACTAATTCAAACACATTAATTCTTCCATGGTTTTCTTTATTCATGGTCCAACTTCATATGCATATGAGGAATTGAAAACACTATGGCTTGGGTCAAGCATACCTTAGTCCTCAAAGTGACATCTTTGCTCTTTAACACTTTAAAGAAGTCTTTTTACTTCCCCATGTTTCCCAGAGTAGCTCAGCAGGATAATGCACTAGGCCACAAGGTCGGTTTGAACTATACAAGGACGGTGGTTCAAACTCACCAGCTAGCTTGCAGCAAAATTACCTAATGTAACATGTCCCTTGATTTCTTGACTGCTGCTTCTAGGTGTGTTGATAAGAGGATCCAAGCAAAATGAAGTCTTTGACAACTTGCATCTTTTCTCCATTTATCATGATTGTATTGGTCCATTTGTGAAGATTTTTGTTGTATTTACATTGAGGTGTAATCCATACTGAAGACTGTGGCCTTTGATCTTTATCAGTAAGTATAATGGTAGTGTAGTGGTTACGAATCGGGCTGTGCACCTCAGGCACAGCAGTTCGAAACTACCAGCTGTTCCACCGGAGAAAGATGAGGCTTTCTGCTCCTGTAAAGATTTACAGCCTTGGAAACCCTGTGCAGGGTCGCTATGGGTTGGAACCGACTCCATAGCACATAACAACAACATGCTTCCCTTCCAGCAAGCAAGGTTGTATCATCTGCATATTACAGGTTGTTAATGAGTCTTCCTCCAATCCTGATGACATGGTCTTCTTCATATAATCAATTTTTCAGATTATTTTCTGAGCACACAATTTAAATTAGTATGGTGAAAGGATACAACCCTGGTACACACCTTCCCTGATTTTAAACCATTCAGTATTTTCTTGTTCTTTTCTAACAATTTGCCTCTTGATCTAGGTACAAGTTCCTCATGATACCAATGAAGTGTTCTGGAATACCCATTCTTTGCAATGTTGTCCATAGTTTCTCATGATCCCCACAGTCAAAAGTCTTTATATAGTCAATAAAGCACAAGTAAACATCTTTCTGGTATTCATTGTTTTCAACCAAGATCCATCTGACGCCAGCAATGATATATATACTAGTTCCATGTGTTATTCTGAATCCAACTTGGAATTTCTGTCGCTGTACTGTTTGTAGCTATTTTTGAATAATCTTCAGCAAAATATTATTTGCTTGTTATATTAATATTGTTTGATTATCACTGCATTCTGTTAGGTCATCTCTCTCTGGAATGGACACAAATACAATCTCTCCCAATTGATTGGTCTTCTAATTTTCTTGGTATAGATGATTGATTTAAAACTTTAGAATAAGGTTTATTAAAAAGTCTGCTTGAATTTTGGTTGGGCTTACACTGAACTTTTAGATCAATTTGAGGAGAACTGTTATTAGAACAATATTTGGTCTCCCAACCCAAGAACATGTCATACCTGTGCATTTAATTATGCTTTCATTTCTCTCAGCAAATTCTTCTAGTTTGCAGTGTAAAGGCGTTGGTTATTTTTTGTTTGATTTATCCCTAGGTGTTTTATGATTTGGGTACTACTATAAATAATCTTTTAAAAGTTTCATTTTTCAGTTGTGTGTTATTTACTTATAAAAAAAAAATAATACTTGTTTTTGTATTTTAACCTTGTATCCTTGCATTTTAACCTTGCTAAATTTATTTATTTGTTCTAAAAGTTAGTTAGGAGTCCTGGTGTAGTGCTGTAGGATAATGAACAGGACTACAAGGTCAGTATGAACCACAAGATTGGTGGTTCAAACCCACCAGCCACTCCTTGGAAACCTAATACAGGGTTGCTATGAGTTGGGACTGACTCAACGGCACTTAACAACAATAATAAAATAGCTGTTTAATAGATCCCCTAAAATTTTCGACAAAAGTAAGCATATCATCTGCAAATATTGAGTTTTACTTCTTCCTTTCCAATATTTGTGTCTTCTACTATTTCTTTTTCTTGCCTTACTTATTGCAATGCCTAGACTTTTCAATACAATGTAAAAAAACAAGTGGTGAAAATGGGCATCCTTATCTTGTTTTTTATCTCTGGGGAAAACAGGCTAGTCTTTCACCATAAATTATGATCTTAGAGAGACATACTTTATATATGCTCTTTATCAGTTTGAGGAATTTCTTCTTTCTTTCTTTTTTTATTTAAATGTTTTATTGTGAATTATATGATAGTTTACATAGGAGAACATTAGCTTTACATTCATCCTATCGTATATTGTTTCATTGCCATGGTTACAATCCCCTCCATGCATCGCAAACCAACCAAAGGGTATACCCTGCAAGCCTACCTCCACCCCTCACAACCCCATCATCAACACACAGCCCTTCTCCCTCTCTGGGTCTAGAGTCCCCGGCCACTCCATCTCTCCATGTAATCATCTCTGCCTCCATCTCTGGCGTCACTGCTTCTCTGGGTAGGGTCTCACACTCCGCTCTTCTTCCTTGACGGTTCCAGGGACCTCTACTCCTGGACTGCAAAGCCAATCACTTCTCTCCTTTTGCTACAAAAATGTCCACCTTTACATTTCCAACCCTCACAGTCAGTCCTGATAACAATTATTCACCATTGTATCACAAGAGACCTATCCTCATCTCCTTTTCATCAGCCTCACCCAGACATATTGGATACTACTCAGATTCTACCTTCCTCCATGCCCTCTGGAACTAGGCTCCCTCTTGAAAGCTTGCAAGCCAGTCACTTCTTGCCTTTGTAGCACACACACACACACACACACACACCCTCAATTTTAGGTAGCCAATGTCCAAGTTGCCCATCCCTGTCTACTCTGTGTATGGAGGGGGTGGGAATGATCCTCGCTGTAAAAATTTGTTCCCTCTTTTAAGCTACTGCATCCATAGGTGTAGGTCAAGTTCATCAAATTGCATGAGAATACTTTTTTTTCATTTTTTTTTTTTCTAGTTATCATCCAGTCACTGAAGCCAGGTTGAGTGGGTATTATCTGCAAGTGTGGGTGTTCTTATGCATATGCCCTCTCTTCTTAGCAGCTGGATACTTCACTCTCCACTCTAGTCCTCTGTGGCTATGTCACTGACTCTGGGCCCAAGAGTCCCCAGGTCTTGCCACACTACTGGCCAACCAGGTCTCTACCCGGGTTCTCCTATTTCTTTTTATCATGAATGAGTGTTGAGTTTTGTTATCTATTGAAATGGTCATAGAGTTTCTCTTTTATTGGTTATTTGGTGAATAACATTGTGTAACACTTAAAAATCAAACAAAGCTTGCATTCTTGAGACTAGTCTATGTGGTTGTGTGTATTATCCTTTTTAAACACATTGGCATCAATATTTTAAATATAGTTGTATTCAATATTTTGTTAATAATGTTTCATCTATATTCATGAAGATTAATGATCTGTAGTTTTCTTTCTTTTCAAAGTTTGCTGGCCTCATAAAATGAGTTTGGCAATGATTTTTTTCTTCTATTATTTTATGAAAGTTTGTGTAACACTGGTATTATGTTTGTGTTTTTTTCCCCTGAAAGTTTAACAGAACTCAGCAGTGAAATCATTTGGGCCTGGAGTTTTATTTTACGGAAGAGTTTTTACAACAAATTCCATACATTTAATAGATTAAGCTGTTTCTATTTGCTGCTCTGTGAATTTTGCCAAGTTCTGTTGTTGTTGTTGTTTTTTTGCAAGAAATGCAGCCATTCTATTTAAGTTGTTGTGATCATTAACATGACCTTCACAGAGTATTGTCTTATCCTTTTAATGGTCTCTTGGTGTGGCATTGTGGGTTAATGCCCTGAACTGCAAAGTCAGTCTGAACCACAAGGCCTATGGTTCAAGTTCACCAGCTGCTCCTCGGAAACCCTATATAGGGTCGTTATGGGTTGGAACCGACTCGACAGCACTTAACAACAAGAACAGTCCTTTTAATAGGGGAGTGGTAATGCTATATGATAAGCAGGGGACTATGAACCACAATTTCCACGGTTCAAGCCTGCCAGTCGTTCTGTGGAAGAAAGATGAGGTCTTCTGTTCTTGTGAAGATTTAAAGCTTTGGAAACCTATATAGGGTCACTATGAGTGAGCACCAACTTGATGGCACTTAACAACAACAATCCTTTTAATATGTGGACATTCTGAGGTGATATTTTTACAGTTAAGAACAGAGTTCTCCAAAATAATAATAATAATAAAAGACCAGCCTTACTGGTCAGAAAGACACAGGAGGAATCTGAGACTATGACCCTCCATCACCCTTCAGGTCTGGAACTGAACTCGCTCTCAGAGCTCAATTTTCATGCAAGAGGTCGATAAGTATAGAGGGGTGACATCAACACTAGTGAGCTATGCATACCATAGAATAGTCAACCATTCAAGATCAAAATGGCAGCAATTACCCAAGGAAAAGATTCAGAAGGGTTGGGACAGAAGGTAGAATGGGAACAAGAATCACAGGGAGGAAATGGGAAAACTGATGTTACATGGAAAGGATTGAAATAATTAAATGAAACAAAGCGTATGATTTGTTGAATGTAAAAAGTGATGATCTGCTCTGTATAAATTCACTCAATTCACAATAAAAAGTTTTTAAAAAAAGATTTGAGTTCTCTTTTTTTCTTGATCAGTCTAGCTAGAGACTTGTCAGTTTTGTTGATCTTTTCAAGGAATTGGTTTCTGTATTTGTTAATTTTCTCTATGGTTTATGCTCTTCCACAGATGAGGCTATCTGTTCCTAAAGATTTACAGTCTTAGAAACTCAACGGAGCAGTTCTACTCTGTCCTAGTGGGTCACTATTCGTCAGAATCAACTTGAAGGCATTGGGTAATTTGATATCCATATTTGTTGTTGTTAGTTAATGTCATCAAGTCAGTTCTGACTCAGCAACCCAAGGGGCTTCCAAGGAGCAACAGGTGCATTTGGACTGCTAACCTTGTAATTAGCAGTCAAGTACTGATCCTGTGGAATTTAAACCTATGTTTCTCTACATGCAACTGCTTTAGTTATATCCCACAAACTTTGGTGGTGTATTTTCATTTCATTCAGTTCAAACTATTTTCCAATTTTCATTGTGATTTTCTCTTTGATTCATGAATGATTTAGAAGTACATTGTACAATTTCCAGGTATTTGGAGTTTTCCTAGTTACCGTGTGCTTTGTTTTTTAACTTTTCCTAGTTACCTTATTGTTACTGATTTCTAATGTAATTTTGTTGTGATCAAATAATATACTTTATGAGATTTTGAGCCTTTTAAATTTATTTAGACTTGTGTTATGGTCCAGTACAAGGAATCCTGATGTGGCACTGCAGGATAAGCCCCAGACCTCAAGGATGGTTTGAAGCACAAGGCCAGTGGTTCAAACTCAACAGCCACTCACTAGAAACACTATGCAGGGTAGCTATGAGTCAGAACTGCCTTGATGGCACACAACAACAATGAGGGGGCTTCAAAAAGTTCATGGAAAAATTCCATAATTTTTTAATTCCATTCTTCCTGGTGTGGTGCTGTAGGATAAGCACTGGACTTGTAACTGCAAAGCTGGTGGTTTAAACCCACCAGCTGCTCCTCAGAAACCCTAGACAGGGTCACTATGAGTTGGAATCAACTCAACGGCACTATGACCGAGCTTGGGGAATGTACCATGTCCCTTGAAAATAATGTTAATTCTGCAGTTGTTGGATGCAGTGCTCTATAAATACCAACTACTTAAGGTAGTTGATTATGTTGCTTAAATTTTCTAGGTTTTTACTAATATTTTAATCTAATTGTTCTAACAACTATTTAAAGAAGGATGTGAAAATAGTCTACTATAATTATTGAAATGGTCTGTTTCTCCACTAAATTTTTTTGTCAATTTTTGCTTCATGTGTTTTGAATCTCTATTACTACATGTATTGGTGATGGTGGTGTTAGGTGCCAACTCATAGTGGGTTGTAGGTAGTAGGAACTCTGTACAGCTTATTGAGTACTGAGTCTCGGTTTACACTAGTGGAAAAATAGCATTAATTACGGGTGGTAGTTATGTGCCGTGGAGTCGGTTCTAACTCATAGTGACTCTGTACAGGGTTTCCAAGGCTGTAAATATTTACGGGAGCAGAATGCCTCATCTTTCTCCCACGGAACAGCTGGTAGTTTCAAACTGCTGACCCTGACATTAGCAGCCCAATTCGTAACCACTACACCACCAGAGCTCCTTCCTCCTACCCATAGTGACCACTAATAAATTTTGGATACTATGCATTTGCCAATTCTTGACTTTTTATGTAAGTGGCATCATATACTATTTGTCCATTTGTCTGCACATCTTACTGGCTGAGTCATATCCCATTGTATGTATGTACTACAATTTGTTGATTTATTCATCCATTGATGGGCATTTAGGTAGTTTCTACTTTTCAGTTACTGTGAATAGTGCTACAATGAACACTGGTGTATAAGAATCTAAGTCTCTACTTTAAGTCTTTTGGGTAAAAACCTAGGAGTGGAATTGCTGAATCATATAATAGTTCATAGTTCTACTTTTAGTTTTTTTAGGAACCCCACACTGTTTTCTACAACAGCTGTACCATTTTGCATTCCCACCAGCAATGGATAAGAGCTCCAGTTTCTCATGTCTTTGCCAACATTTGTTATGTTCTGTTTTTTTAATGAAATCTTAGCCATCCTGTTGTTGTTAAACACTATCCAGTTGGTTCTGATTCATAGAGACCCTGAATTGGGTTTCCGAGGCTGTAAATCTTTACCAGAGCAGAAAGCCTCATCTTTTTCCCATGGAGCAGTTGATAGACTCTAACCCCACCCCCAATTTTGTGGTTAGCAGTCCAGTGCTTATCCTAAGGAGCCAACATGCTCCCTTAGCTGTCCTAGTGGGAACAAAATGATATCTCATTGTGATTTTTTGATTTGCATTTTTTTAATGACTAATGATGATGAGGATCTTTTCAAGTATTTGGTGACCATTTGAATATCCTCTGGTATAATGTCTACTCAAGTCCTTTGCCCATTTTATGATTGGGTTGTCTTTTTGTTGTTAAAATTTTATATATATATATATATTTAGCCTATTAGAATCTTATTGGATGTATGGTTTCTAAAGATAGTTTCCTAGTTGGTAACTTTTAACTATCTTGGTAAGTCTTTTGGTGAACAAAAGTTACGCATTTTTAAGAAGCGCCATTTATTTATTTTTGTCTTTTGCTGTGTGTGCTTTTAATAGATTGGATAACCCCTTGTTAAAAGTTAGGGCTAGGAGCATTGTCTCTACATTTTTGTCTAAGAATTTTATGGTTTTAGTTTACGCATTTAGGTTCTTAATACATTTTGAATTTGTGTATGGTGTGAGGCATAGATCTTGTCTTGTTTTTTGCATGCAGAAATCCAATTTTCCTAGTGCTACTTATTGAAGAGACTTTTCTTTCCCCAGAAAATAGACAGCACACTTGTAAAAAAACTCATTTGACGCCAGATGTGTGGCTTCATTTCTGTACTCTCAATTGTATTCCATTAGTCTATGTGTCTATTGTTATACCAGTACCAAGCTACTTTGATTACTGTATATTTTAAAATCAGGACGTGTTAAGTCCTACTTTGTTCTTCTCTTTCAGCACTGCTTTAGCTATCTGGGACCATTTGCCATTCCATATAAAGTTGAAGATTGGGTTTTCCACTTTTATAAAGAAACCTGTTGGAATTTTATTGGAAGTGCATTGAATCTATACATCACTTTGGGTAGTACTGACATCATAACAATATTAAGCCTTTCTACCCATGAATGGAGTCCTGGTGTGGCACCGTGAGTTAATGTGTTGGACTACAAAGTTGCCTTGAACCGCAAGTTCAGCTGTTCAAGTTCACTAGCTGCGGTCACTATGGGTTAGACTTGACGGCATTAATCAATAATAATATCCATGAACAGGGAATATTCTTCCATTTATTTAAGTGTTCTTTAATCTCTTTTACCAGCGTTTCATAATTTTCATTGTGTAAGTCCTTCACATTCCTGTTAGATTTATTTCCAGATATTTTATTTTGTTAGATGCTATGGTAAATGGAATGCTTCCCTAAAATCCCTCTCAGATTTCTCATTGCTGGTGCATAGAAACCCAACTGATTTTTGTATGGTGAGCTTGTACCCTGCAACTTTGCTAAATTCCTCTATTAGCTCTAGAAGTTTTCCTGTAGATTCTTTCATATTTTCTATATATAGGATCATGTTACCTGAAAAATAAAGATACTTTTTCTTTTATAATTCTAGATACACCTTTTATTTATTTATTTATTTATTTATTTATTTATTTATTTATTTATTTATTTATTTATTTATTTATTTATTTATTTATTTTGTCTTATTGCTCTGCCTAGGACTTCTAACATAATACTGAATAGAAATGTTAACAGTGGGCATCCTTGTCTTGTTTCTGGTATCATGCGAAATAACTGATTATTTTCCAGTTCTAGAATTTCTTTTTGTTTTATTTTCCCCAAATCTGATAATGGTATTTTTGAGTTTCCAACTTACTGTCAGTGTTTTCAAGCTTGGTTTTTACTTCCTTGAAATAGTAAGCATGGTTGTTTTATTGTCTAATTTTGGTAATTCTAGTATGTAGAATTACCACTCGTCTATCAGTTTCTCGTACTATGGTGGCTTTTGAGTTGCTGTGATTCTGAAAGCTATGTTACCGGTATTTTAAATACCAGCAGGGTCACCCATGGTGGACAGGTTTCAGATGAGTTTCCAGACAAAGACAGACTAGGAAGAAAGAATGACTAAATACTTCCAAATATTTAGTCACTGAAAACCTATGAATAGCAGAGAAACACTGTCAGATATAGTGCTGGAAAATGAGCCCCTCAGGTTGGAAGGCACTGAAAATATGACTGGGGAAGAGCTGCCTCCTCAAAGTCGAGTTGACCGTGATGACACAAAT
The DNA here is from genome assembly GCF_000296735.1 of Chrysochloris asiatica. Lineage (NCBI taxonomy): Eukaryota > Metazoa > Chordata > Mammalia > Afrosoricida > Chrysochloridae > Chrysochloris > Chrysochloris asiatica. Next base: position 10,693,833 of record NW_006408525.1, on the reverse strand, counting down.
GGAGTAAAGCCCGTGGGAGAAAAGCCCGTGGGACCGTCACTTGCTGATGGGGCACAACTCAAAATGAAGAGAAATAGCAGTAAACATCCAATGAAAATCGGAACATGGAATGTATAAAGTTATGAATCTGGGAAAATTGGAAGTTGTCAAAAGTGAAATGGAACGCAACATCAATATCTTAGGCATTAGTGAGCTGAAATGGACTGGTATTGGCCATTTTGAATCTGACAACCACATGGTTTACTCTGCCAGGAATGACAAATTGAAGAGGAATGGTGTTGTATTCATTGTCAAAAAGAACATATCCAGATCAGTCATGAGGTACACTGCTGTGTGTGATAGGATAATAACCATGCACCTACAGGGAAGCCCAGTTAATACCACTATTATTCAAATTTACACACTAACCACTAAAGCCAGTGAGGATGAAATAGAAGAATTCTACCAACTT
>NW_006408525.1:10677149-10688637 GCF_000296735.1 Chrysochloris asiatica | reverse complement strand
GACCCAAGCCATGGTATTTTCAGTAACCTCATATGCATTTGAAAGCTGGACAGAGAATAAGGAAGACCGAAGAATTGATGCTTTTGAGTTAGTAGTGTTGGAGGAGAATACTGAAAGTGCCATGGGCTGCCAAAAGAACCAATAGATCCGTTTTGGAAGAAGGGAAGAAGTGCAGCCAGAGTGCTCCTTGGAGGCCAAGATGGCAAACTTTGTCTCTCATACTTTGGACATATTGTCAGGAGGGAGCAGTCGCTGGAGAAGGATATCATGTTTGATAAAGTGGAGGGTCAGAGAAAAACAGAAAAACCCCCAAGATGGATTGGCCAAGTGGCAACATCGATGGACTCAAGCGTGGCAACAGTAATGAGGTTAACCCAGGATTGGGCAGTGTTTCGTTCTGCTGTGCATAAGGTCACTATGAGTCGGTACTGACTCAATGGCACCTAACAACAACAACAGTATCTAGAGTTTCCATGTATTTGTTTCCATTGTCTTGTTTGTGCTGGTTCTCAATGGTAGCCTCTTCCCTTATGTAACTGATTATTTTGACTATCTGCTGAACATAGTACTTTATAAAATACTTGCAAAACCAAGTTGAGGCCTAGAGGATGACTGGATAAACAAACTATGATACATACACATAATGGAATGTTGTTATTGTTAAGTGCCTTTGAGTCAGTTGTGACTCACAGAGACCTTGTATAGGGTATTCAAGGAGAGGCTGGTGTGTTTGAACTGTTGAACCTGTGGTTCACAGTCCAGTGGTTATCCTACAGTACCACACCAATAGACTACTACAGGTTAAAGAATAATAAATCTGCTAAACACCTCATAACATGGATAAATAAACATGGAGAGAATATTATGCTGAGTGAAATTAGTCAACACATATATTATGTAAAACCACTACCATAAAAAGTTAAGAAAAGGCTTACACAGAGAAAGACGCACTCTACGAAATTTATTTACCATGAGTGGGAATGGAATGGACGGTGAGTAACTAGAGAGTAGACATATATAAACTGATGTCTTAAAATCTTGTCATTCATAGGGTCACCTATTGGTTTTTCCCCATCTGGAGCAAAAAAGAATGAAAAAAAAAATCAATGATGCAAGGAAACAATCATTCCCAAGGACTACTAGAATACACAAACTCTAGCCTCCACAACTCTGAGACTAAAAGAATTAGATGAGGCCTGGCTACTACTGCTGACTTCTCTGAACGAGATCACAACAGGAGACCCTGAATAGAGTGGGAGAAAAATGAGCAACAAAATTCAAAATAATAAAAAAGACGAGGCTATTGGTCTGATAGACTGGTGGAACACTGAGACCATGGACCTTAGAGAGTCCTCATACCTAGAACCAAACTCACCCCCTGTGGCTCACCTTTCAGCCACACTATATTGTTGTTGTTGCTGTTAAGTGTTGCGAGTTGGTTCCGAACTCATAGCGACCCTGTATAGCGTTTCCAAGGAGCGGCTGGTGAGCTTGAACTACCGACCTTGCAGTTCAAACCGACCTTGAAGTCCAGTACTTTAACCCACAGCGCCACACTAGGACTCCAAGAGATAGTGACCCTGTGTAGGGTCCAAAGAGCATCTGGTGAGCTTCAATCTCCGACTTTGCAATTCAAACTGACCTTGTAATCCAGCACATTAACTCACAGAGCCACACCGGGACTACAAACTATAGAGAGGTCTATAAGGGGAACAATCATACCAGGGAGGTAACACGCCTTAGAATAGTCACCCACACAAGATCCAAAGGGCAGCATTTACCAGGGATAAAGCTCAGAAGGCAGGGAGGGACAAGAAAGAGGATAAACAGAAACAGTAAACACAGAGAAGAAGTAGGAAAAGTGCTGTTGTTACATTTTACGGATTGCAATTAATGTCGTGAAACAGAGTATGACTTGCTGAATAGAAAAACAATTTGCTCTGTACATAAATGTTTATTTAAAAAAAAAAAAAACCACCAAATTTTTAAAACTAAAAAAAGAGAATGCCAGACTAAGTGGACCAGTAGCATCCAGAGGACTCCCTGAAGATTATTACCCTGAGATACACTAAATCTTAAACCAATTCTATATCCCTTGAAATCACCTTTTAGTGAAACAACAGAGTGGTACATACAGTAAAGGATAGCACCCATAAGATCTGTGCTTTACTTAAAAACCATTTGTATGAGCACAAATGGTCAACATTTACTTTAAAGCAAAGATGAGAAAATAAGGAGGCAGGGAGAGTAGAGTACTGGAAACGGAACAACCAGAGCACAACTAAAGAGACTATTGATACATTTTAACTAAACTACTGAGCAATCTGAATGGAAAGTGTCAACTGGTAACCTAATTTTCGATGTAATCTGTCACCAAAAACACCAAAACAAAGTTTTTTGTTTTTTGTTTTTTTTAAATTATTGTTTGACCTGATTAATTGCATGCATCTAACATGCATATAATTAAAGTTGTCCACTGAAGATTTTGTTGACTCATTTTTTGATTACATAAGAAACATGCTTTACTAAACATCACTATTTTCTTAAGAAAGTACAAGTATTATTTTGTCCAATTTCCCTAGAAAGAGGAAAACCACAATTGTATGCATCTAAAACAATCACCTGTTCTGGGCTCCTGGGTCCTACAAACCCAAAGAAAATAACCCATTGATAGAGAGTCTTATCTTTATAATGTACTCAGGATAATATCTATAATGGCTATCCTAATTTTCCCCTGCCACAATTTAAGCTCATTCCTTTCTGCTCTATAGTATGTTGGTAAGAGAGGAAGTGATCCATAATTACAAAGTCTGAAGACGCTATTATATCATCTTTTATTATCTTTCTCGTTTCCAAGTTATATTAACTGGAATTCCTTTGCTTTTCCTTAGTTTGTCATTTTTGAAAGCTTAAATTCTATACGCAACTATAGCCTACTTTAAAAGGATTATTAGGACAAAAACTAAGTAAAATAGTGATGTGACAGCTTTAAAACAATTATGGATAATGAATAAACACCCAGATAACTTTCATTCAGACATTAATTTTACACCTTGGTCCAATGACTAGTATTCTATAGTACAATAATACTTACCAGGAGACTTCCCTTGCTGTGAGTTGCTTCTTCGCTCTCTGTATCGGGCTGGAGTGGATAAACCTGGGTCTTTAGTAGGCTTGCTAGCAGATCCCATTTCTGAAATAAGGAATCCCATCTGTTCTGAAGGCAAGATATTCTCAGGTGGATTGCTCTGGCATTTTATACTGGTATCCACCTAAAATATTAAACCCACTCATTATTATGAAATTTCAAATATTTCAAAATAATCTACTGAAAGTTAACATTTCATCAGAGAAATTCTACTATAGAAACATGATCCCAAGCTTGACATTGTTACGTTACTCTCTTTAATTCTGTTGAGTTACCTGAATATTTGATAATCAGATGTACATTTCCCCATACACAAACCAGTGAAATGTATACGGATCTAAAACATTTACTTATGATTGGAAGGGGAATTACCATGAAGCTAGCAAGTTATTTTTGTTGTTGGATGGGCTTTGCAAAATTTACAAAGGTAAGATATTTTGACTACAAGTGGTTAAGACCACTATCTCTTTCCACTCTGACATCCCTTTCTTTAGCAGACTTCCCTTCCTGTCAGTGCTACTGGAATGACTACACATCTAATCCTATTGGATGGTTTCTGTGATGTATGGGTCCTCTGTTCTACTTATTTTGTACTCTTTGTCTTACAGAGAGCCTCAAAATTATATATGCTCTGGCCCTTATAAAATTTTCATCTGCCCTGCTTAGCATATATGTTTCTTTCTTCATGCTCTTAAGTTATTTTTCTTTGGAATGCCAAATCCCAATGTCAGGGAGGTCAGTTCCTATAATACTCTCTTTCTTTATGAATTTATTTTTAAATAAAACTATATACTGAAATTAAGGTTAAAGTTAAGAAATGGCTTTAAAGAGCTGTATTTTAAAATATTTATCAAAGAAAAATAACTATGTGGAGAAATGTAATTTTAAAGTATGAAATCTAGGTGTGACTATGAAGAAACAAAGACCAATTTGGCATTCTTTCCATGAGTACATTTGAAACATAATGGGAACTTTCTTTGGTTTACTAAATTTACACCATATCTTAACACATATGCTGTTTGCTGTTGTTGCTAAGGGCCATCAAGTCAGTTTCAACTCATAAGGACCCTCTAATAGGGTTTCCAAGGAAAGACTGGTGAGTTTGAACTACTGACCTTGTAGCTCAAACCGACCTTGTGGTCCAGTGCTTATCCTACAGTGCCTCCAGGACTCCAACACATAATATGTTGTTGTTGTTGTCAAGTGTCGTTGAGTTGGTTCCAACTCATAGCAACCCTGTATAGAGTTTCCAGGGAGCAGCTCGTGAGCTTGAACTGCCTACTTTGTGGTTCAAAGTGACTTTGCAGTCCAGCGTGTTACTGGGTCTTAATACTAAGGCTCAAAAAGCACAATGGAAAATAGAAATCTTCAGACATTTGAATAAAAAATTAGAGCTAAAAAAGTGTGCCAAAAGTGACACCAGAAGTCTCAAACACAGAAGGGAATCTCGTTAACAAACAATAATCCGAAGAAGAAAAAACAAAAATCAGCAAGAAAAAAATTAAAAGTAGGCAAAGCACTTGTTAACTGAATTCACAAAAAATAGTGGTTTTAATCTGAATGTACTTTTGATGAACCATTCTCACTAAATATTTAGAATCAAAATTAATTACTTTTCTGGTCACAAACCTGTAGCACTAAAGGAATTATTCTTTACCTTTTCCTCAAACTACAGAATTCTATTTTAGAAATATAGATATTGCTAAGGAAATATTAAACACAACATGTTCATAAGTTCTATTAGAGTTGACCAGTGCTGTAAGAAGGTATGAAAAGTTCTCCAACCATCTCTTTACTTTGATGCCACAAATGGCAAGGAAAGTCATGACCTGATATTATCATTCAAATAAACTGATCTTTTTGAGTAGTAGAAGTATATCAGCCAGGCTTACCTATTCCATACAAATTAGACAGCAGAACTCAAGGGATGCTTTTTTTTCCCCACTAAACTCCCTCTTGAAAACTTGTAAACCAGTCACTTCGTGCCTTTATAGCCCCACCCCACTCCCGCCCCATTTTAGGTAGTCAGTGTCTAAGTTGCCCATCTTATCAGCCCCGTATACAGAGTGGATAGGATTGATACTTGATGTGAAGGTTTATTCCCTCTCAGTTGGTATTTTGAGCTACTACATCCATAAATATAGGTCAAGTTCATCAAATTGTAGCAACTTACACTTGTTTCCTTTATCAAAAACTTTTTTTTTTTAATCTTCCTCTAGTCGAGTCTGATCATCAAGCCATCGAAGCTAGGTCAAACAGGTATTATCTACAAGTTTGGGCATTCTTACGCATCTCCCCTCACTTCATATCAGCTGGACACTTTGCTCTCAGCTATTGCCCTCCATGGCTATGTCTTTGTCCATGGGCTCAGGAGTGTCAAGGGATGCTTTAATATCAAACTATGTTTTGTACTACAATGGTCAATCAAACTGACTCTCTAGAGGTTGACTTCAGAGAGAGGATGCCTGGGGATAAGGCAACTTCTTTCTAAATCTTTTGTGCAGGACAACTAGAATATGAATCTTCTAGAAAGCATAGTGAGCTAATATTAAACTCAAACAAAATCTAGATGAGCTCTCCATGAGAACAGTCTTTAGCAAGAAGTATTATGTACTTTTAGTTTTCTTTTCTGCCCTCTTACCTGGTGTGTACTGAATGGTAGACCTTCTTGCACAAATACTACTGAAGATGGAGATGGATTATGATTTAGCGGATCTTTCAGTTTGACATGAGCTTGTTGGATGGCTGCAGATTCCTGTATTGTGGTATTTTCAACAGGCTGAGCTGTGTGGATGGTATAGATGTACTCAGGTGACTGTGGCAGAGAGCAGGTAATTGCTTGTTCTGTTCCTACCACAAAAGATGTAATATCTGAGCCTACAGGAGTAAGTGGCTCCAGCTGGCTAGCCTGACTTGTGGAAGATGGATTGCTGTTGCTTGAATTAGCTAGGATATGTTGGCCTCTGTTAGACTGAGATGTTGGACACTGGTTCTCAACAGGCTCCACCTTTACCATCTCCAACTTAGGGGATGAATGCAACTCATCTACTATCTGAAAGACAGCCTCTAGGTTTACTTCTGTCTTTTTATTTTCATCAGTAGCACTGCAAGACCAATTCGAAGGTAGAAATTCAACTGGATAGGAGGACTGCATTGGAGGATTCTGGGGAAAAAGAAAACAGGACTATTTGGATAGAAAATCAAATAAAATAACTGCATGTATTTTCAGGATGGCACTTGAAATACCCTCCATTCTCCCCCCCCCCATTTTTATGTCTGTTTATTTGTATTTTCCTATAATGAACATGGACTGCCTTTGTGGTTAAAACAAACAAACAAAAGGTCTTAAAAATGTAAAAGAAATTATTTATTTAAAACATTAAATATGTCAGCCAAATATTAGGCAGTCCTATAAGGTGAACTATAAGAAGAAGAATAAAAGCACCATGGATGCCAGAAGAACAAACAAATCTACTGGGAAATATACAGTCAGAATGTTTCCTAGAAGCCAAGATGGTAATACTTTGCCTCTCATACTTCAGACATGTTATCAGGAATGATCAGTCCATGGAGAAAGGCATCATGTTTAGTAAAGTGGAGAGTCAAAGAAAAAGAGGAAGATACCAACGAGATGAATGGACACAGTGGCAGCAGTAATGGGCTCAGACATAACAATTGTTAGGATGGTGCAGAACCAGGAAGTGATTTCTTCTGTATTGCACAGGGTCACTATGAGTCAGAATTGACTCAACAGTACCTAACAACAACAATATATGGTAAATAGTAACACCAGGGAGGCATGTACTCCTTAGAACAATCAATCATACAAGATCAATGGCAGCATTTGCCTGTAGAAGTTCAACCTGCTGCCTGACCTGCCAATATTGCATTTGCCAGTCCATGCAACCACATGAGCAAGCAATCCAGCTAGCTGCCTGACCCATGGATTTGGGACTTGCCAGCTACCACAAGTGAATGAACCATTTCTTCACAACTGCGTAAACCATTTCATCAAAGCAAATTTCTCTGACTTATGATTAGGGTACTATTTCAACAACTTCATCATTATTTGGTTCTAATAAGTCAGATACCTCACTAAAAATTTTTTTTCATTATTATTACCTTTTATTATCAGTAACTTTAGGAATCCAGTTTGTCTTTGAGGGTTGGCATAAGAATGATATCAGCAAATTATACACAACATAGTATGTAGTAAATATTACTAATAATAAGCTATCGAAAAGATGGACAGGTATAAGTGCAGTTTGTCATAACTCAAATATGTTGTAAGTCAGCGATCACCTGTATATTTATATATATGCTTCACTAGTTCTGTTCATCTAGAGAATTTTAACTAAAACAACTTCCTATGTAGATTTTCTCCAGAGAAAAGGAATGTCCTTTTGAATGCCTTAATGTCACCATTATTTCATTCTGTTGTACACAGGGTAACTTGAGTTGGAACTGACTCAATGGCACCTAACAACAATAACAATATTGCTACTAAAATAATTATTTTAAAATCTAAAGCTATCTCAGCTAGATAATATCTAGAAAGCATGATTTCAATCTTTAATCAATTATAGTATGAAAACACAGAGAATAGAATTTAATCTTATCCTAGAAACATTGCTGTTGTTGTAAGTGCTGTCAAATCAGTTCTGACTCATAGCACCCCTGTATGGGGTTCCCAAGGAGTGGCTGGTGAGTTTGAACTGCCAACCTGGCAATCCAGTGCTTATTGTATGGCATCACACCAGGACTCCATCCTTGAAAGATCAGTATAAAATATTTAAATCAAAGAAACTGGTTCCTAATAAGTAATGAGAAGATATTTAGAGGAGTGTTTACAACAACATGAGGACTAAGGTTGAAGGGGACTACTACTTCATTTCTCATTTTTTATATCATTTTTCCTTTTCAAAAGAAAAAGAAACAAATGTCTATCTGTACCACCTTAGAAGATTCTCTAATTTGGTGACTTAGACACTTGTAAAGTGCCCCTGGAATTCATTTTATCATGGAAGACTATAGGAGAGCAATATGAATAACTTTTGTCAATGATAGCCATTAGTTACATGAGAGGTGCCCTGGTGGCATCGTAGATTAAGCATTGGGCTGCTAACCACAAGGTAAGAAATTCAAACCAACCAGCTGCTCTGCAGAAGAAGGATGAGGCTGTCTGGTTCTGGAAACCCAAAGAAACAGCTCTACACTCTTCTTCGACAGGGTGGCTATGAGTTGGAATCTATTCAATGGTGATGGATTTTGGAGTCATATGAAGCTAGTGAGTACCTGAAATGTGGCTAGTATAACTGAGAAATTATGTTTTAGTTTTATTTAACTTTAAAGAATTTAACTATAAATGACCACATGTGATTAATTCACCTAGGCCTGTACTGGACAGTGCAGGCCTAGGTGAATTCTCAAAGATCATCTAAACTAACTTATATTTTTCAGAAATTAGAAAACTGAGCTCATAATCTATAGCTTACCTCTAGTCATTAACATAACATTTCCATTTCAAAACTCTGCAAGGTCAATAACACAGCACCTGAAGCACAGAATGTTGCCCATGTTGTAAGAACCTTACCTGGAAGTAGTTGCAATGTGCATAGGATGAGGCAGTGGGAGTGACACAGCTACTTAGAGCGTCCATATGGGTGGAAGGAGAGCAGCACTGAAGCACAGCTGGAACAAACGCAAACAGAAAAGTCAACAACCAAAGCCAACCTTTACAACGCTGAAGGTGTGCCTCTGTTACCCTGGGAAGAAAAATCCCAAAAGCTTTGTGAGGCTAACAAAATTGTATTTATTATATATTATATTTATATTTGAAAACAATGCAGTAATAAAGTACTTCGTTAAAGGCTCCTTTTTCTACTTGTATAATGATTTCTTTAGCACCAAAACATTTGTTACTTTTCTAACCAAACATTTATTCTTGCTGAAAGTGTTTGTTCTATCAGATTGTTTGACATTCAAAAACAATTCTTTCAGTCATGTTAACAATAACAACTATTTGGGTGGGGGGCTGTGTTTTTAGGGGTAAAGTAAAAGTGAAATACTCTCCAAATGTTCCTATGCATTAATTCTAAAAATAATGCAGAAAATAAATGCAAAAATGTTTTAACCATTTAGCATTTAAATAAGTAGTAAAGAATATGGATTCTAGAGCCAACCAGCTTGGCTCTGGAGGCAATCTCCACGATTTAATAGCTGTGGAAACTTGAGCAAAGTTCATCTTTGTGTCTCAGTTCTGCATTCCATTAGAATTGTGATTAATAATGGTAACCACTTAATACAGTTGTTATGAGGAATAAATGAGTTAATATGCAAAAGCACTTAGAACAGTGCTTGAACACAGTAAGCAATCAATAAATGCTAGCTGCTGTATTTATTATAACTAAAGAAATATATATTTCCAAATAGCCTCTTTATAGTTACGACACCATGAAAACATTAAACTCTTTGTCCTGGAATAGAGATACTTACAGATGCAGTCTTAATAACAGGGTGAGTCTCTTATTTTTACAAAGACTCTCCAGAATGAATGAGAATCAGTTATAACATCATATTTCTGAATTAAACAGAGATAAAATTTATGGAGCACCTACCATGTTCCAGTAGGAACAAGGTGACTCCACAGGATAAGCACTGGACTGCTAACCATAAGGTTAGCAATTCAAGCCAACTAGCTGTTCTGTGGGGGAAAGAAGAGGCTTTCTGCTCCTGCAAAAATTTACACAGCCTTGGAAACCCTATACAGAATCACTATGAGTCGGAACTGACTGGATGGCACTTAACACCACCATGTTCCAGGCATAGTAGTAAGTGCTTTCTGTATATCATCTCACTTAATGCAAAAATTTTATGAACTATTAACATTGCTTTACAAAATGAGGAAACCAAAAGACGAAAATGTTAAGTAACTTGCCGAAGGTCACAAAGATGGTAAGAACCGAGCAAGTAATCAAACTCCAGAGCACAAGCTTTTTATCATAGTATTTCTATAAGCTTTTCCTTTGTCCTCAAATGCAACAGTTCTGTTTTACCGGTGGCCACTTGATGATGGTAACTTTCCCTTTTCGTGCCCACATTTTAAATTTTTTGAGTGTGCTAACACAATTGCTAAATCATACACTCCTTCATCTTCAAAAGCAAATTAACCTACAGATTGTAAGCATTCATTGAAATGCTTCCTTTTTTGCATCATTCACTGTTGCTTTTTAAAGTGTGAGAGGTCTATAAAGATACGTTAGAAATAAACATTATCATTATATCACATGTGATTTAAGGTATTTAAAAAACTTGAAATAATGGACAGAATTTGAGTCAGATTACAAAAATAGGAGTTCATATTTTCTGGATGACATCATTTGGAACAATTCCAATAATTTCAAAATTCAGATATTACTAAGACTGCCACAAATTCTGATTGTGGAGGAGCTGGAGAGTCACCTCTGAAATAATTGACTGCTGTCTGTGAGTGCCAGAAGACGAGTTCCTTCAGGTTGAATGGCACCCAAAATATAACTGGGAAAGAGCTGCCTCCTCAAAGTAAAGTAAGCCTTAACAATGCGGAGGAGCAAAGCTTTCGGAAGCTGCCACTATAGGTTAGGCAAAAAGGTTCTTATATGTTATTCTTTGAAGGTAATTCAAATATCAAAGTAAACTATTTTTTCTATTTGAATTTGATTTCTAAGGATATCTTAAAGCATAAATACCCTGGGAAATAAGTTGAATCAAAAAAGTAAAACAACTAGGAAGGTCTACAGAGTTTGTAAAAAATCTGGAAAAAACAGGGACAGAAAAGAGTCCCCACTGAATAGTTTTCATCTTGTCTAGATGGGTCAGTTTAAAAGAGATGGGGACAAGATTCTTATGATTCAATAGTAATTGTTATCATGATTAATGGTGACTGTCAGAATTGTAAAGGTAGAAGTTTTGTAACAAAAATGGGGGAGTAGTTAATCTTACAGTCCAGAAACAAAGGAACCTAGGACCATTAAGGGAGAAGAGCACAAGTGGAATGTGGGACCTTATCCAGAGAAGCAGGGACACCAGAGATAGAGGCAGAGATGGGAATATGGAGAGAGGGAGCAACTAAGGACTCTAGATTCATGGGAAGAGAGGGACTAAGAGATGGTGGCCAGGAGGCAGACTTGCAAAATGTGTCCTTTGGTGGTGTAAATTATTATATATGCCTAAGTGTTTAATATCAGGATTGTATCAAGATTGACATTGAAATTTAAAGAGACAGTATAGACATAAAACCAAACGGCCACCACTCGTCTGTCTGTCGTGCTGTGGTGGATTGAGTTGCTGTGATTCTGAGGG
>NW_006408525.1:10566416-10673999 GCF_000296735.1 Chrysochloris asiatica | reverse complement strand
TGGCCCAGGATCGAACATTGTTTCGTTCTGCTGTGCATGGAGTCGCTATGAGTCGGTTCCGACTTGATGGCACCTGACAACAACAACAACAAAGTGTTTAAAAAAAAAAAGAGCTAAAGTGAATAGAGAGAAATACTGTTAACCGATGATGGTACAAGGAGGGAATTGATTATAATAATTGTAATGAAACAAGGTGTATGATTTGTTGAATGTAAAACTGATGATCTGCCCTGTAAACTTTCACTCAATCCACAATAAACACCTTTTAAAAAAGCAAAACAACAGGTACACTATGGAGCACAGTTTACTCTGACTTACATGGGTTTGCCATGAGTCAGAATCAATTCACTGGCAACTGATTTTTATATTAATAGCTAAGGAAATCATAACCTTAGTTCAGTCAAACCTAGTCCTCTGCTGGTAGGAAAGACTCAGACAGGAGCTATAGTTTTCTTCCTGTCAGGGAGCCATACAAGCAGTGTTTCCTTACCAAAAATAATTAATAAATAAAATAAAAGGTGTCAGCTTCATTTTTGTTATTGCTGTATTCTGGTGTCACTGGTTACACATTTTGAAGAGTCGTCAAATGTACTTTAAAATGAAGCTCCTTGAGAAATCATGAAACTAATTCTAGTATGGAAATGTTAATATATAACATAGGATGGGATATATTAATATATAGTTGATAGCAGATTTGGTAGCTAAGGAAATACAAAATAGTGAATGTCCTTTAAAATGTCCAGGATCAGATGTAAAGTAGAAAGGTGCTTCTATGGAGAAAAAGACATGACTAGATTATAATCCAAAAAAGATTCCTGAGTAAGTATTTCCTTACTACTTCAGTCCTACTTTTGTATAGTCAACAAAATAGAGCAAAGCAAGGTAAATTTACAATGGTAAGTCTCATAAATTTACTGAATACAAAAACCTGGCTATAGAAATATAACTGTTTTTGCTGTTGTTGTCAAGAGTCATAAAGTTGGTTCTGACTCACAGTTACCCTGTCTAGTGTTTCTGAGAAGCAGTTTGTAGGTTTGTACCACCAACCTTTTAGTTAGCAGTCCATTAGTATTAGTGTGTATTATGAAAACAATGCAAAAGCACTAACATGTAAATAAAATTGAATTTATCCTTATAACTCAGGACACATTTATCTGCCCCTGAAGGCAATGTCCACATAAGGTATCAAGTTGCATGTAGAAGGAAAAACTCGAAATAATGGACAGAATTCTATCTCAGATATAACTACATGAGTTGATCACATCTCCTTTAAAAAATAATTCTAGTAAGAAAAAAAGAGCAAAAAAACCAAAAGGGCCAGGTATTGATCAAAAGGGGGGAAATGTGAAATAGATCATTCAATTTTCATGGACTCTAGACTTTCAAAAGCCATGGAGGATAGATGCACCCCTGAAACTATTTCCCTGAGATAACCTTTAAACCTTAAACCAAAACATCCCTTGATTTCTTTTTTAAAAGTTTTTATTGTGAACCTAGTGATTTGTTTACATGGGGGAACATCAGTTTTACACTCATCATTTCATTGCAATGACTACAATCTCCTGTGTGCATAATCAATCAACAGTATTTGCTTCTATTCCCTCTGTTGTTGTTTTTGGGGGATGGACACAAAATAACTCAAGAATATATAATCATTTAAACAACCAGAGGACACATTCTGTAAGCCTGCCTTCTGGCCACCAGCACCTGGCTGCCAGCACACAGCCTTTCTCATTCTCTGAGTCTAGAGTCCTCAGCTGCTCTCTCTCTCCATGCTCTCATCTTTGTCTCCATCTCTGGTGTCGCTGCGTCTCTGGATAGGGTCCCACTTTCTGCTCGTGCTCTTCTCCTGAATTATTCTTAAAACCTAACAACTGCTGTTGTTAAGTGCCATCGAGTTGGTTCCGACCCATAGCAACTCTGATAGGGTTTCCAAGGAGTAACTGGTAACCTTGAACCATCAATTGTGTGGCTCAAACGACTTTGCAGTTCAGCACATAACCCAAAGCGCCACACCAGGACTCCAACTAAGTAGTAAAAAAGACTCTGTCAGTAGTTGTAGCTTTCATCTCACCAGAGTATCATTAAAAGCAGTGTGTGTTTTATTACAATTACATCAATAAAAGAAGTTAGTCCATCTGTCAGTTTGTCTTATTGTGTTGGGTTGTATATTATTATGATGCTAGAAGGTATACCACTGGTATTCAAATGCCAGCAGGGTCACCCATGTTGATAGGTTATAGTAGAGCTTCCAGACTAAGACAGAGAAGGAAGGAGGACCTAGAGATTTACTTAGGAAAAAACTTACAACTGAAAGTCTTATGAATAACAGCAGAACGTTGTCTAATATAGTGCCAGAAGATGAGCCTCTCAGATTGAGGAAGTGCTGCCTCCTCAAAGTAGAGACAACCCTGAAGATGTGGATGGAGCAAAGCTTTCAGAACCTTCATTTACTGATGTGACACACTTAAAATGAGAAGGAACAACTGCAAACATCCATTAATAACCAGAACATGGAATTTATGAAATACAAGTCTAGAAAAATTGGAAGTTGGCAACAATTAAGTGGAATGCATGAAAATCAGTAACCTAGGCATTACTACGCTAAAGTGGACTGAGATTGGCCATTTGAATCAGACAATCATATGGTCTACTACTCCAGGAATGACACAGAATAGCATCATATTCATAGTCAAAAAGAACATGTTAAGCTCTATCCTGAAGTAAAATGCTACCAGTGATATAATAGTCATATATCTACCTGGAAGACCAGTTAATACAACTATTATTCAAATGTACACACCAACTACTAATGCCAAAGATGAAGAAATTGAAAATTTGTATCAACTTCTGCAATCTGAAATTAATCAGACATGCATTGATAGTTACTGATGATTGGAATGCAAAAGTTGGAAACAAAAAGATGGATCATTAGTTGGAAAATAAGGCCTTGGTGATAGAAATAACACCAGCGATGGCATGGTAACATTTTTCAAGAACAATGGCTTACTCATTCCAAATACCTTTTTCAACAATGTAAATGAAGACTACACATGTAGACCTCATCAGATGAAATACAAAAGAATCAAATGAACTACATCTGTGGAAACAGACTATAGATAAATTCAACATCATCAGTCAAAACAAGGCCAGGGCTGATTGTGAAGCAGAATATTGATTGCTTATATGCAAGTTCAAGGTGAAGCCGAAGAAAATTAAAACAAGTCCACAAGAGCCAAATGCACCCTTGAGTATATTCCACCTGAATTTAGGAACAATCCAATTAAGAACAGACTTGATACACTGAACACTGATGAGTGAAGACCAGAGGAACTGTGTGATGACATTAAGGATATTATACGTAAAGCAAAAGGCACTCTCTGGTAGCAAAGTGGTTACAAGTTAGGCTGCTAACTACAAGGTTGGCAGTTCAAAACTACCAGTTGTTCCTCAGGAGAAAGATGAGGTTTTCTGCTTCCATAAAATTTACAGTCTCGGAAACCCTTTCCAGGGTCACTTTGAGTCAGAACTGACTCCACGGCACACCACCACCACTACATGAAGAGAACAAAAGGTAATGAAAAAGACAAAAGAAAGAAAGGCCCAAAATGGATGTCAGAAGATATTTTGAAACTTCCTCTTGAAAAAAAAAGAGTAACTAAAGTGGAAGGAAAAAATTTTAAAGTAGAAGAGTTGGCTCAAGAAGACAACGTATTAGAATGCAATGTGCAAAAATCTTGATTTAGAAATCCAGAAGAGAAGAACATGTTCAGCATTCCTCAAACTGAAAGAAGTGAAGAAAAAATTCAAGCCTTGAGTTGTAATATTGAAGGATTCTAATGGCAAAATACTGAATGATGCACAAAGCATCAAAAAATGAAAGGTATACAAAGTCACTGTACCAAAAAAATTTGATCTATTTTCAACCATTTTAGGAGGAAGCATAAAATCAGTCAAGAACCTATGGTCACTTCAGGAAGAAGCCCAAGCTAAACTGTAGGCATCTGTAAAAAACCAGGCTCTATGGTCGCTGTTGTTGTTTAGTGCCGTCGAGTAAATTCCAACCCGCAGCTATCCTGTATAGGGTTTCCAAGGAGTGGCTGGTAAGCTTGAACCGCTGACCTTGCAGTTCAAACCAACTTTGTAGTCTAGTACATTAACCCGCAGAACCACAAGAATACCAATTGATAGATTTCAACAAATGAATGCAGCACTGTAGGCGCTCACTCTACTCTGCCAAGAAATTTGGGAGGCAGTTACCTGGCCAAGCAACTGTAAAAATTTCATATCTGTTACCATTCCAAAAACAGATAATCAAACAGAATGCAGCAATTTAATGCTGTCATTAATGTCACACTGTGAGTAAGATAAGCACTGGACTGCAAACCACAGGGTCAATGGTTCAAGCCCACTAGCTGCTCCTGCAAAGATTCACAGCCTCAGAAACCCCATACAGAGTTGTTACAAAAGGAATCAACTTTATGGCCCTAACAACAGCAACAAATTCAAAAAAGGTTACAGCAATACATCAACAGGAAACTGCCAAAAATCCAAGCTGGATTCCAAAGATGTGGAATGAAGAACATCACTGCTGATGTCAGAGGGATCTTGGCTGAAAATCAAGAATATCAGAAAGATGTTTACCTGTGTTTTATTGACTATGTAAAGGCATTTAACTATGTGAATCATAAAAATCATTAATAACATTGAAAAGAATGGAAATTCCAGACTACTTCATTGTGCTCATGCAGAACCTATAAACAGACCAAGAGGCAGCTGATGGAACAGAACATGGGGATGCTGCCTGGTTTAAAATCAGGAAAGGTGTGTGTCAGGGTTATATCTTTTTACCACATTTATTCAATCGGTATGCTGAGCATATAATCAGAGAAGCTGGACTATATGAAGAATGTTACATCAGGATGAGACCCATTAGCAGTCTGTGGTATGCAAAACAAACGATCTTGCTTGATGAAAGCAAAGACTTGAAGCACTTATTGATGAAGATCAAAGACTTCAGTATGGATTACACCTGAACATAAAGAAAACAAAAATCCTCACAACTGGCCCAACAGGCAATAGACAAATGGAGAAAATATCTATGTTGTCAAGGATTTCATTTTGCTTGGATCCATAATCAACACCCATAGAAGCAGCAGTAAAGCACAACAAATCTGCCTTGAGTTAAACATTTAAGCTCTTTTAAGAACAATCTATATATGATCAAAGAGACAAAAACAACTCTAAAAATTAGATAGGAAACTTAAGGGCCACTGAGTTTGATGTTAATGGGGGAAGAACAATTAGGAAAAGGAGCGTGAAAACAGTTGCACAACTAGAAGGCTGTAATTAATTGTACATAGAGAAATGATTGATTTGGTGTACAGTCTGAAGAATAACCACAAATTTAATAATTTAAAAGCCAGGTATTACTTAAAAGTCAAGTTTAAATGTAAAAATTGTCATTCCCACTATATGTTAGGCAAGTAAGTTCATATACTTTATCCTATGGTGGTAATTAGGCTGTTTTAAATTTGAATTTCTTCCAGAATAGTGTGGTGCTAACAGTGAGAAAATGCCAGTAATACAAAGGGCTCCCTAAGGGAAAACATCCTAACAGTACCTTTAATTTCAAGATAAGTTACTCTAGCAACTAAGACCCCAACATCTCTTCATTTATGATATGGCAAATATAACTGTGCCTTTATTTTGTTTCTTCTGACAGGCAGAGAACTTCCTGGTATATCTCTTTCCAAGTCCTTCTTTTCCCTAACAACAAAAATCAAACCTCTTTAGAGAAAAGTACCTAAGAACAACAGTAACAGCACCAAAGAGCACTTAGAACTGCAGATACTATCTTTGTTTTTCTACATTATATATGGGCTGGAAGCCTAAAGATCAAACCTCTAGAATGTAAATGTACTTTAAAACAATGATAAGTTCAAGGGTCAATTCAGAAAAAAAATTTAGTAATAGGATATACACTTTTCAATAAAAATATATGTGTACCTTGGGGAAAGACTATCTTCCAATAAACCATATTTAGGCTCATTTCAAAAACAGTTTTTAAAATATCAGTATTTTAGGTCAGTATTTAGGCTCATTTCAAAAACAGTTATTAGAACATTTTATCCTTTACATGTAAATTTTACAAAGACTATTTACATATAGGGAGTTCTGGTGTGGCACAGTAGGATAATGCACTGGACCACAAGGTCAGTGTGAATTGCAAGGTCAGAAGTTCTAACTCACCAGCTGTTCCTTGGAAACCCTATACAAAGTTGGAACAGACTCAATGGCACTTAAAAACAACAACTGACAAATAGAGATATATTGAGACACACCTACAGAGAGAAAAAAAAAGTGGGCTGTATTTTTATTACTGGGGGGTTTAATCCAATTTTTAATACACAAATTAGACATTGCTACCTGGTGTGGTGCTATAAAGTAAGCAACGTATATGTTGGCAGTTGAAACCAGCCAGCCACTCTGAGAAACCCTATATAGGCTCATAATGATTCAGAACCCACTCAACAGCATATAATAACACAGACATACATTAACTCATTTAATCCCTGACTGAAATGATCATCCCCACTTTACAGAAAGGGAAACAGACTCAGTGATGTGAAATAATCCACTGGAAGTCACATTAGATGATTGACTGCAGTTGGAACTACAATTTGTTGATTCCAATCAATAAATGATTTACTAAAGGTCCACTGGAGTCCTAGTGTGGCACTGTGGGATAAAGCACTGGACCACAAGGTCAGTGCAAACTCACTAGCCACTCCTCGGAAACCCTATACAGAGTGGCTATGAGTTGGAACTGATTTGATGGCACTTAACAACAACAACAAGAAAGGTCCATGACACTCAAGGACTGTGCTAGGTATGGGGTCATAAAAGGATGTATATAAGTAGCTCCATTCCTCAAAGCCCCCACACTGAAGTTCCCACTCTATTAGTTGGCTCATGTTTTCTCTGCTTGGGCTGGGTCAGTGGCTAATCACTATCATAAGAGGACGATCCTTCCATCAATCTCTGTTATCTACACTATCTGGTAATAGCTAACTCTAAGAAAGAGCTATCCCAGAAGAGTCTCTCAAAAGAAAAACAAACCATACCAAATACCCTCCTTTGGATGAAAGGCAGACAGTGGAGCTAAGTGGCCAAAAGAGCCAACTCTTGTCAAATCACCTGTGCCTCTTACTAGTTGTTGCATTTGAGTAAGAGTACCATGGACTGCCAAAAGAACAAACAAATCTGTGTTATAAGAAGTACAGCCAGAGTGTTCCTTGGAAGCTAAGATGGCCAGACTTCGTTTTATACTTCGGACATATTGTTAGGAGGGACAACTCACTGGAGAAGGATATCATGTTTGGTAAAGTGGAGGGTCAGAGATAAAGAGGAAGATCCCCAACGAGATGGACTGGTACAGTGGCAGCAATCAATGTACTTAAACATAGCAACAATTGGGAGGTTGGCCTAGGATTGGGCAGTGTTTTGTACTGTTGTGCATAGGGTCACTATGAGTCGGTACTACTCGATGGCACCTAATAACAACAACAACTTACTAGTTGTGCCTTGGATTCCTGATCTGTAAAATAAGAATAGTATACTAATGAAGTATGAGTCAAAACTGACTCAACAGTACCTAACAACAACAACTTACTATCTTATAAGATGACTGTGGAGATTAAATGAATATTTGGATAGTACTCAGAACAATGTCTGAACATATATATTTACTCTTTATAAGTATTTGTTGAATTCAGTAGGCTATAAAATGAAAGACAGCTAACCAAAATCTAAGCCCACTGCCATCAGGTTGATTCTGACTCTTAGCGACCCTATAGGACAACGTAGAGCTGTTCATGAGGGTTTCTGAGACTGTAAATCTTTAGGAACGTGGACTGCTTCATCTTTCGCCAGTTGGTGGGTTTAAACTACCAGCCTTTTGGAAAAGACAACGTCGATTTTGAGAAAATTCAGTACAATAACACTGTGGTTGCTAACATTGCTGCTGTTTGTAAATGGTATCGAGTCAATTCTAACCCACAGTGACCCTGTATAGGGTTCCCAAGGAGCAGCTGGTGAGCTCGAACCACAGACCCTGCAGTTCAAACAGCTTTGTAGTCTGGCGCATTAACCCACAGCGCCACACCAGGACTCCATTGCTAACATTAGTCAAAGAAAAACAACTCCTTAATACAGGAATTCTTCATTTTCTCTATATAAATGTGAATAAATGAGGTTTAGTACATATGTTAAAAAATATAATAGAAGATGAGCATACCAAAAAGTCTACAGTATAGTTTTAATAAAAGAAAAATTAAATTAACATACACAGTTAAAATATAAGAGAAAAAAAATCCTGGATTTTAGATAGGACAAAAATACAAAAAGTCAACTAATAGTGGCTCTTCAATACTGTCTTGGGAGGAGTGATAAGAATGGAAAAAAATGAAAATGAACCTGGCAAGAAAAACTGATGCTTCAAAGGAGAAGCAACAAATTAAAAAATGATTCCAATGAGTCATTTTATGAATAAGTCTGATGACAGTTTTTAGTCTCAGTGTTTGGATTTACTAGAAAAATTAATCATTTATGAAATATCACAAAATTCAAAATGTACAGGTTATACTATCTGAAGATCAAATCAAAGTTTATTTTAATACAACTAATTTTTTAATGACGTTAAAAGTTTTTTCTCATTAAAGTTTGATCCAAACTTTTAGTCATATAGCTTATTTTGAGAGGGTTCAAATATGACCATTATTCTAAAATTTTTCTTTCACTTATGACTTAAAGAAGGATTCATTATCTTGCCGCTGAGATTCTATTTAATTTCAGGAAAGTCATTTATAGTACTCCTTATAAGCACTCACTAAATATTGGAATCCTGGTGTGGTTGGATAAGCACTGGACTGCTAACCACAAGATCAGCGGTTCAAACCTACCAGCCATTCCTCAGAAACCCTATACAGAGTCACTGAGTCAGAGCCAACTTGATGGCATGTAACAACAAATACGGGCTAAACTGCCCACTAATTTTTGTTTCCTTCATCCAGGCTATAGGAGGATTAAGTACTAGCTCAGTAGTTTCATGACACTTTCTTTTCCAATGGAGAACTTTTATATTTAACAATACAATTTTTCGTTTACATAGTACTTTAGTAATTTTGCCTACATTTGTCATAAAACTACTCTAGGTATCAGAGGTCCTCATGAGGTTTCACATTCTCATAATCTCAGAAACTTCATAGTCATATTCCTGTTAAAGAAGACAGAAAAAAAACAACACCCAAATCAAGAACACTGTACACTATCAAGGAGCCGAGGTGACATAGTGGTCAAGCACTTCATTATTAAGGTTGGCAGTGTGAACTCACCACCTGCTTTGCAGAAGAAAGATGTGATAGTTTTCTTCTGTAAAGATCTACAGGAACCTTGGAAACCTTATGGGGCAGCAGGGTCGCTATGAGAAAAAAGCCAAACCACTTG
This sequence comes from Chrysochloris asiatica, assembly GCF_000296735.1. Taxonomy (NCBI): domain Eukaryota; kingdom Metazoa; phylum Chordata; class Mammalia; order Afrosoricida; family Chrysochloridae; genus Chrysochloris; species Chrysochloris asiatica. The sequence continues at coordinate 10,664,492 of NW_006408525.1, read as the reverse complement.
AAGGCAGTAGGTTTGGCTTCTTTAGTTTGTACCATTATTATCATATCAGTAGCATTTATTTGTTCTTTTTGATGCCTCCTTCCTAGTTCTCAGCTTGAATGCTTGGAAACAATTTCCAGTTTATAAATTCATATTGAAGTTAATATATAATATTTTAAAATAGTATGTCTGAAACTAAGATACTTTGTTGTTGTTAAGTGCCGTTGAGTCAGTTCTGACCCATAGTGATCCCGAACAGGGTTTCCGAGGCTGTAAATCTTTACAGGAGCAGAAAGCCTCATCTTTCTCCCATGGAACAGCTGGTAGTTTCGAACTGCTGACCTTGCAGTTCGCAGCCCGATTCGTAACCACTATGCTACCAGAGCTCCTTAACAAATAGTAAATATTTTTAGACTGAATAATATTACTAGTAGTGGTTTTTGGTAAATAATATATACAAAGGGACTTTAAAATTTTTGTGGAAATTTTAAATGAAAAGATAATGGAAATTCTTCACATAACTTTTGAAGTCCCAGTGTATAAGTGGTTCTCATAAAATTAATAACTAGGTGTTCCTAAAAGGGTTTTGAACTTGGAATATATTTTCCCATAAAAACATCATACAGGCTGGTTTGGATTCTACCAGACTATAGACATCTGGACCTTAAGTATGGAGTCCTGGTATGGTACTGCAAGTTAATACACTGGACTATGAGGTTAGTTTGAACTGCAAGGTCAGGGGTTCAAACTTATTAGCCACTCCTCAGAAACCTCATACAGGGTCTCTATAAGTTAGAACTGACTCAACAGCAAGCACTTAACTACAACAACCTTAAATATAGGACTAACAACCACATAAAATCTAACCATCATATCTAAAATTTCCATAGGAAAGTATCTCTAAACTTCCAAAGTGGAAGATCATTTTTCCATCTCCCTGTTATGGTGGAGGTGGTGATGTGCTGTGGAGTCAGTTCTGACTCATAGTGACCCTGAATAGGGTTTCCAAGGCTGTAAATCTTTATGGAAACAAAAAGCCTCATCTTTCTCCTACAGAACAGCTGGTCATTTTGAATTGCTGATCTTGAGGTTAGCAGCCTAACTCATAAGCACTACACTACCAGAGCTCCCTGCTACAGTCCTCTCAAAAGCTATGAGTCTTTAGTAGTTTGATGAGGTGAATAGAATAGGGGTTAGAAAAGGAAAGAGAAACATTTATTGGTAAAAGGAGAGCAGGTAGAAGAATTATCCAGTGGATGGGCTAAAAAATGTGAAGCAAGTGTAAGAAAGACAGAGATTCCCAAAATTACAATTTTGATTACTGTTAAGTGCTGTCCAGTTAATTCCAACTCATAGCAACTGAGTACAGGGCTAATGAGGAGCAACTGGTGAGTTTGAATTGCCAACCTTGAAGTTAGCAGTACAGTGCTTATCCGATAGCCCCATACCACATAGCAATGTCTCATTTATTTAATAAAAATTGGGTTAAACTCCCCAGTAGTAAAAATACAGCCCAATTTTTTGCTATATATAGGTATTATTGCTGTTGCTGTAAGTCCTGTCAAGTTGGTTCCAACTCATAGTGACCCTGTATAGGGTTTCTGATGAATGGCTGGTGAGTTTGAACCACTGACCTTGTGATTCAAACTGACCTTGCAGTCTAGTGTTTCTCTTATAGTGCCATTCCAGGAATTCATACATAGGTATATTTATGTATATATATGTATTTGTTGTTGTTGTTAAGTGCTGTTGAGTCACTTCCAACTCATAACGACTCTGTACAGAGTTTCAGAGGAGAGGCTGGTGGGTTTGAACCGCCAACCTCATGGTTAACATTCCAGTGCTTATCCTACAGTGCCACACCAGGACTCCATAGTATTTATAAATATTAAATTAGTCACCTTCTATTTCAAAAGACAGTAAATTATTTTTATTTTTTATAAGTATCTGAAAACTGAAAAAATATTACAACTCAACGTTTTTCTATATAAGGTGATTTTTAAAATATTTTGTTTTTTCTAACAGGCAAATGGTAAAAATGCTAAATCATTATTACTCCATATAATTCCCCCCTTCTTTACCATAATTCTCAACTCTATTGACCAAAAGAGCAGCAGGTCTAAAAATCTGTAAATCCCAACGTAGTTTACACCCTGGTTTTATTACTTTAGTGTCATTAAACATTTTAGGAAAAATAAAGAAGTCATCTTTACTGTTATATTTAGGTAGAATGCAATGATCTAATAGTGAAAGAATATGCTTGGATGTTACAGCTATAAAGAAGTGAGTGTGATTACAAATATAAAAGTCACCAGATTTATTACTCTTAAAAAGCAACAAATTATTTCATTGTCATATCTAATTTATATTCCTTCCACTTAATGTTAGTTGTTAGTTTAGTCATGCTTAGGCAAAATGATCCAACAAAAAACACTAGAGCCTATTTGCAGATCCATATATCTGAGAAAACTAATGGCCCTAGATTCTTAATTCATAGGACAAAGGAATGCCCCTTTCTTCTCTTTCTGGTCTTTTCTAAAAGACTCCACCTAGATATGTAATGCCCCATTTCATCACCCCGTGTAAAGTATATTATATCAAGAAACGTACACCTTTGCTATGGTGTTTCTGCAAAATAGAAAATACATTTGAATGGAACCAACAAACTATTTTCTTGCCAAAAGTTATAAAAAAAAAAAAAGATCTTTTCTCCCCAAGAAGCTAAACAGTGGGTAACTATCATAAGGATTCCCAGGTAGTGACTAGGGATCTACAATACATCCTCAATGTCCTTGGATGATCTTCAGCCAATTGGCATGGTAGGTTCTCCACTCTGCTACTCCCCAGTTCTTAGTTGGCTGGGATTAATACTACTCCATTGTTAGCCCCCACCATCACACTTTTACTGAAAATGGAGAAATAGGTTTTTATTAAACTTCATTATTAAAATAGTAAAATGAATTATTATAAGGTAATTTTACCTATAAAATAATCCAGCTGCACCAAGGGCATAATTATAGCAAGGTTCCAGTGTACTACATCTTAGTTTCACCCCAGGACACATTTTGAGGATATAAAAGCTTCATTAAAAATACACATCTTTATGCATCAACAGAATTGTCACCATCTTTGAGAATACAATGAAACTTTATTTATAGTGGTTTTGTTGTGAAAACTTTTAACATTTCTTAGGTATATATCCCTATCTGTGTTTGAGCATACAGAGATTAAACACATTTAACATATAAATATAACTATAGAAAGGTAACTTAATAAATATAAGCCACTTAACTTGAATTTCTCATACCTGTTGGATAGTAGGCTTGGGAGTACTGTGCTGAGGGTGTGTAGTTACTATATTTTTGGGAGGAGCTGACGATTGTTTGAGGACCTTGCTGAACATGTACTGACGTGGCGCTGGGCTGGAGCGTGTAGGTAACCTCAGTTGGAAATCTCTGCAGTACAGGAAATGGAACCCCTTTATCTGAAAAAGTGGGAGACGTCTCCACTTGTCCTGGGTGCATTCCAAGGGAGTTCTGCCATGTTCTAGGAGGAATCGGGGTCCGATCTAAACCTTTCAGAGGGAAAGTACTGTGGTTGTGGGATGAAGTTGATACGTAGGAGTAAGGAGACAAACTATCTCGCCGGAATGACCGGTGAAATTGTCCTACAGCCATTGGTCCTGCATAAAAGAGGAAGAGAACATTAACTAATTTCACATTATGCCTCCAGACATAGTAAACCAAAGGTCAGGAAATGCACATTTCTTCATGCAGCAGTAAGTTGTCAGCCATTTTTAACACAACTTTTTAGTCAGAATCCAGAATATGACATTTTATTTACTGGCAAAATAAGGAAATCAACTTTAATTCTTTGATTTTCAATGTGCCTGCCATAAGAGACAAAGTGGCCAAACTCTAACATCCATTTTTAAATCAAACATTTAATATTAAAAATCACTTAACTAACAGATGATTTAGCCATCTTACCTTTTACCTCAGTTGGAACCAACTCCACAATACATCACCACCAAGATAGGCTCAGTGGTTAAAGCAATCAGTTGCTAACCAATAGGTTAGCAGTTTGAACCTACCAGCTACTAAGCAGGAGAAAGATGTGGCAGTCTGCATCCATAACAATTCACAGTCTTGGAAGTCCTATGGACAGTTCAACACTGCCCCACATGGTCACTATGATTTGGAATCAACTTGATGGCAGTGGGTTTGGGTTTTTTGAGTTTTAAGGTTCCCTGGTAGCGTAGTGGTTACGAATCGGGCTGTGAACCGCAAAGTCAGCAGTTCGAAACTACCAGTGGTTCCGTGGGAGAAAGATGAGGCTTTCTGCTCCCGTAAAGATTTATAGCCTCGGAAACCCTGTGCAGGGTCGCTATGAGTCGGAACCGACAACATAGCACTTAACAACAACAACAACAACAAGGTTCCCTAAAAGTTTTAGAAACTCTATTCAGTGTTTCACACCATTTAGGAACATTAATAGCAAAAATGAAAATAAGCACTGAACTCTATACATAAAATAAGTATAGAACAAATCAGAGTTAGAAACCAAAAATAAGTTGCTTTCTTTCAATTTTTAGAAAAATTATAATCTTTACAGAAAAGTCAGGCTTGACACCTTTGAGTTGGTTTTCTTCTTTATTGCTTTATCAGTCCGTTTTCAAGGTCTTTTAGTTTATCTAAGAGTATCTGTAATAATGTCCATACCAGTTATCAATGGTTCTCAAAATACTGGTTTACATCTGAATTGCCAAAAGAGTTTGTCGAAAATCCACATACCCAGGCCCAGAGATTCTGATATTTGTTTTCTCTTATCTAGCAAGGTTAGTTGTTGTTAGGTGCTGTCGAGTCAGTTCCAACTCATAGTGACCCTATATACAATAGAACAAAACACTGCCCAGTCCTGCAAGGTAGAAGGAAATAAAAAGGGAAGATAAGGAGAAAAGACAATACTATATAATGAGGAAAATATAAATGTAGCAGCCTGAACTTATTTTATAAAGTGTGATTCTTAAACATCATCCAAACCAATCTAATTTATTCCTATGGAGAAAGTTACATATTAAATTATGTCGTTCACAAATTCTTTTCAATTTTCTTATTAAACTAATCTATAAAATTGTATTAAGCTAATCTGTAAGATGGAAGGAATACACTTATCTACTACTCAGGTATTATACTACATGTTGAAAGATGGCACTCAATATATTTATGTACTTTTTCAAATATTTAGATTGTTAACCCATTCAACATGTTCCACATCTCCCATTCTATTGCTATTTTTTAAATTTCCTTTAAAGAATAAAGTACTAATACCTTCCCAAAATAAAAAACACATCCATATATATACCTCCGAAGCCCTAGAAATCAAGAGCTTTAAATCTAATGAGAAAAAAAAAATCCTAGTTCAAAACAGTGACTCATTAAAATGAAATACCTCCTCAAGCTACTTTTCCTTTTATCCCTATAAAATGTACAAAAGTGGTTTTTATGTTACTTCACTAGCAACAACTCTATTTATACATACACTCTGAACTCACAATTCAAATGATCACAATCCTTTGTTTCAAGACCTAAAGAAACTATTTTAACTCTTCAGGACATGTGTTTCTGAGTGTCCAAAGCTACTCACTGGATTTTTCCTTGGAAGTTCACATATCAACACCACATATTGCCTACAGTGAGCAATAGCTAATGAATCCTTCTCTCTCCTTTAAGGATAAGTTGTTGGTTGATAAATTTTCAGACTGTGAAACTTAAGCAGCTAACTAAAAAATTCTTTATATTGACTTCTCAAATTCCCGGTTAGAGCTCAATTAAAATATAAATTCTGTTTCAATAATTATGACAATTATAGTTATCATAATTAAGCTGAGCCAATTATTACAATATTTTAGATGCTGTTAACATTCAAGCCCTGTCAGGAAGAGAATGATGTCCCTTTGTTTCTGAAAATAAAGAATTCTTGCTCTTACTTATTCTTCTGCTAAGAGCTACCTCATAGGGGTCTACTCTGAGTTGCATGTCTTTTGTACATCATTATAATATATTAGGTAAAGTGTGAAACCAGAATTCTGGAAAGAAAAGATGAATTTCTGTTCTTAAAGATCCTATTACTTGTATGTGAGTCTGAGCCAATCAATTGCTAGGAAAGAATCCCAAAATTGGCCTCTTAAGAGCTTAGTATAACCAAAAGTATATTACCTCATGCTCAGACTTGTTACTTAGTTTAGGAAGTCTTTACAAATGTATTAAAAGAAAGCTGCCAATAAAGACAAAATCGCAAAAGTGGAAAAACACAAAAAGGGAAAACATGATGTTATCCTTATATATCTTATCAAACATATTCCTTGGAAGATAAACAGGACAGTTGACCCAGTGGATCTAAAAATGAGAACTGAGATCTAAAACAGGTTCCAATGGAAAATAGTCAAACAGAAAATAAAATGTAGACTAAGTAGCCCCAGTGTAGTCAGGCATATAACAAGTTAAAATTTGAGTTGAATAAATACTGGTTGAAGAAAAACAGAAACACCAGGACTTTGAACAGGGAATGATAACAGAACAAAGTTGTGCCAATATTCTTAAACTGACCACAGAATTACATTCCACCTGAGCTAGTAACATAATTCCCTAGGGAACCAAGCTGATAGTGTAGAGAACCCATACCTTCTGTACAAATGACAGGCAGAACAGTAAAAGACAGAAATAGATAAAAACTACAGTAATGTAGATTATATATAGAGAGATATATAGCACACAGCCATATATATATGTAGTGATACATTACCTGACTGAAGAAGTGCAAATTAAATTTTTAAAAATGTAATAGTCATTAAAATGTTGATCAGGTGAACTATAAATTAAGAAAATTAGCTCCAGATAGTCCCTATATTTCTACAATTAAAACTTATTGTAGAATATAATATAACTGGGTTTATGATAAGGAAAAAATTAAGAGGGGAAAAAAGGGAAATAGAGTTGATTGTAATGTTTGTATGTCTATGCATGTATGTTTGTTTGCTTAAAGTGGTCATCCCACTTTTCCCAGTGCCAGCTGAGAACACATTTTCCAGTCTTTTCTCCTTATGCCCACCAGATATACAACCTAGGGGGAAAAATCCATGTTAGAGATTCTGGCAAAAGTATGTTATGTTACTGTCTCTCTAGCCCTACCCCACTGGATTTCCTCACCAAAAGCAATAGCTATAACATGGAAGTGGCTTAATATTCCTTTAGAACTCCTTTAGAACATTCTTATGCCACTGCTGTTTTTCCAACTAGTTACTAGAACTCTAACCTAGCTGCTTATCTTCTAAACTCCACAGACTTACAACCTCATCCCTTATCTTCTAAATTCCAAATGAAGACAATAATGTCTCATTCATAACCCTGAGCCTAAGGTTAAAGTCAATATAGTTTTACTTTTATTTGAAAATAACTCAAGAAAAACTCATAGTTTCTTATGTTAAATCCATATTAGCATGCTAAAAAAGGTTTCTATTCACTCTTCTAGTTGAAGGTAAAGATTGAAATCTCATTACTATATCCATGTCATGGAACTTCTTAGGGAAGGGGAATATTGCCATCCTCGCCCTCCTGGAAGAGGGGAAGAGCATCAGAAATCAAGTTTATAAAAGAATTAACCATCACAGAGTTTTGAATTTTTAGCAAACACAGATTTATACATAGTTTTTTTAATACCAAAAGGTATAGCCAATGATAAAAAAAAAAAAGTATAGCTAATGGTTAAATTTTGTAAGTGTGAATGAGCGTCCCAAGATTCTTTTTAAATAAAATTTGACAGCTATAAAGGAAATTAATCATTTTGATTTTTATTTGCCCAGTGGTGACACCTTAGATAGGCATGAAACTGATCAGTTACATTGAAGAACATGTTAAGTCAATTCACTTAACATGTAAACAATCTCCTAAACATAGCTTTGATATAAGGTGTATAGGAGTACTTATCATTCGATACACTACTTGGAAGGTTAAATAAGATTGTCATAACACTTCTAAGATTTCTCATCTGTGTCAAAAGGTGGGAGGTGGCATGTTTCCTCAAGGGCAAACGCCCCATTGTTTAACTTGTCCCCTTTCCCTGGTTGGTAAAAACGTTAAGTTTTCTCAGCTGTGAGTTTGGTCCTTCTAGCTTGACCGTCACCACCACACGGTTCCCCCTGCAGAGAAACTGCTCTGCTTCAACAAAGGGCTACATGTGGACAGAGATTGGGTCTCAAGATGGTAAATGACTATGGCTGTTCAGAAGTAGGTAAATCACTGTGAACCAGTGTGAGGTCAAAGAAGAATAGAAAGAAAGCAGAGGATTATTTTGACTACTATTGGATGTAGAGGGTCTAAATGCTTACAGATTTTGCCCAGAGGACGTACTGGCACCAAGAGCTGATTCTAGTAAGAATGATGTCAAGCGATTTGACACAAAATGGGGAAGCCTGGAGGAAAGTGGACACAGTACATGTTGGACGCGGTGAATTTCATCTACCTCCAGGGTGAGGATATTTGAAACAGGCCCTTTCAAGTGTCAGATGCTTCCTGGTTCGGCACCATGTGCCCTACCACGGGGGCTGGGAGGTGGCCCCAGGCGGCAGGGCCCAGGCAGCAGGGGACTCACCGTGTGGCTCGGCCCGGGGCCCTGCAGACGGTGGGGGCGGTGGCTCCTGGTGCTGCAGCGGGGAAGTGGAGGTAGAAGCTGAGGCAGAGGCCGACGTGATGAGGAGCCTCTGGAAGCGGTTGGGCGGGCGGCAGGGCACCTCCAGGCCGGCTGCTAGCTTGGCCTTGTTGGCGCTGGTGAGCCTCTTGAGGTGCACCAGCAACTGTGGCTGGTCGCGACGGAAGTGCGGGCTGTGGAAGTGGTGGAGCGGCCCATCGCCCGCCGGCCCGCCGCCTCCAGGCCCGGGCCCAGGTCCCGCCGCACCAGGCCCTCCCAGCACCACCTTGCGGAAACCATAGAGGTTGAGCTGGCGGATGAAGCTGGTGAAGTTGGTTGTTTTGAAGAGCTCAGGCTCGGGCCCAGTGCCGACGCCACCAGTCCCACCACCCCCGGTGGTACCGCCTGCTCCCGCCCCGGGCGGGCTCAACAACTCAGCCTCAAAGAGAGGCTGGTCGATGAGCAACCCCTCGCCGCGGCCGTCCCAGCGGATAGAGCGGTAACGAGGGCTGTTCACCAACCGCCACAGCTTGGCAGGGAAGTTATTGGGGTTGATAGGGGTGGAGAGCAGCGCCTCCTCCATCACCCCTGCAGGGGCCCTGGGCCTCGCCCCACCGAGCCTGGCTCTCCCACCCCGTTCTCGATCCCCCCACCCCCGGCCTTCGCTTTGCCCTGCCCCCTCCTGGCCGCCCGCAGACCAGGGAACCGTTGGCGCACGAGCCCCTTCGCACCTTCCAGCCGGGCCAATGGGGCCTCGAGTTCTCGACGCGCGGCCTGGACGAGGTACAAGCCGTCCCTCCCACTCTGCGGCAGGGCAGCCAGTGCCCCAGATGGCCTGCGGGGTCCAGGCTGCCCCCGCCAGGCCACGGCACCCACTGGAACAACGTGGGACGGGGACGGTGGAGTCACATTCTTCCAGGGGATGCAGGTCTTGGGGTTGGGAATTCTGGTGTGGCGCTATGTGGTGTGGACACCTAGCCACAGGTCAGCAGACGGTTTGAACCCACCAGGTGCTCTTTGGAAATCCTAAAAGGGTCACTTAAGAGTCATAACCCACTACACGTCGCTTAATAACAACATGTACTCTTATTAAAGTTCTGCAAGTAAGCCCAATTACCCACCGTGGATGACTAAAATTTGTGTAAGAGGGAGCTTCACAAAGTTGATGGAAAAATGGAATTAAAAAGTAATGGAATTTTTTCACGCATCTTTTGAAGCCACCTCATATTTCAGCACAACTAGCATAGGGGATATTTCTAGAATTCATAAAGTATACATATATGTTCTCGGAGTCCTGGTGTGGCGCTGTGAGCTAATGCGCTAGACTGCAAAGTCGTTTGAACTGCAAAGTCGGTGGTTCAAGCGCACCAGCTCCTCCTTGGCAACCCTAATCAGGGTCCCATGGGTCGGAATCGACTTAACGGCACTTAACATAAACCTTGTTGTACCATGGAATGGGTTCCAACTGATAGCCAACCTGTATAGGGTTTCTGATGAGCAGTTGGGTAGGTTTGAACTGCAAACCTTGTTGTTAGCAGTCCAGTGCTTATCTTACAGCATCACACTCCGTATATATGTTGTTATTGTTAAGTGTCATAGAGTCCGTTCGACTCATAGCAACCATGTATAGGTTTCCAAAACGCTGCTGGTGGATATGAACTGCCGACCTTGTGGTTCAGTTTGGTGCTGCTCTTACAGCGCCACACCAGGAGTCCGATATGTGCTAGGCAACATGAACTAAGTTATTCTTGATAACAAAGAACCTACCTAACTCTATCACTTTGTTGTTGTTAGGTGCCATCGAGTCGGTACCGACTCATAGCTACCTTATGCACAGCAGAACGAAACACTGCCTGATCCTGGGCCAACCTCACCATCGTTGCCACGCTTGAGCCCACTGATGCTGCCACTTTGCCAGTCCATCTCTTTTTCTCTGACCCTCCACCCTCCCAAACATGATCTCCTTCTCCAGCGACTGGCCTAACAGTTTACTGCTCAAGTCTCTCCAATTAAGAATGGGGCTGTGGTACAATGATATAAACGAACAAATTGACCTTGGGTATTAACATAGATAAGGAGCTCTGGTAGCGTAGTGGTTACGAATCAGGCTGTGAACCGCAAGTTCAGCAGTTCGAAACTACCAGCGGTTCCGCAGGAGAAAGATGAGGCTTTCTGCTCCTGTAAAGATTTATAGCCTTGGAAACCCGGTACAGGGTCACAATGAGTCGGAAATGACTCCATGGTACTTAACAACAACATTAACACAGATACTTTAAAGAGACACTCTTTCAAATCAATATTTTGCTCTGGGCAATTTGCTTAACTTTGGACACTCAATATGAGAAATGCTGCACCTTTAAGTAGAGAACCAAGAGAAAACAGGTAAGGTAGTCCTGTGTGCTCGCTCAACCAGCTGGTGAAATTTTAGACTCTAAAGAGAAGCAAAATGCACAAGAGATGGGAAAAAAAATCTACAGTATAATGATCAATCACTATCCAGTTACTAAGAATATAACAAAAGCTGATAAAAAGAGGGGTCCATAAAAATAAACCAGGAGATTGTTGGGAGGAAAGCAGATAAAATGTTTTAGTCCTTTCTCATGGTCAAAGGAAAAATGAGTACTTTTCTTAGAAATTAAAATGAATAAAAAGACCCAACAAAGCAGCACTAATATAGAGATTTTATTTAATTTGTATTGAGTTTTTACAGCACATTGTATGTTTGTCACAACGCGACTGCACAGTTTGGATTTTTGGCCACATCATATCACTTACACCCACAAGAGCTCTGAAAGGAGTATTTGATGAATACATCTGAGCCAAAAGCCCAGAGTCTCTCTCCAAGGCCATGCAGTTTGTTCACTGGTGGGACAGTCCCTCAAAACAGCCACACAAGGTAGACAGATACAGTTTCCAATGTTACAAATCTTACTCCCCACCTAAAAAGGGGCAGAGTGAAGTGTAATGAAAATCGAGTTAATTAAAAAGCCACTCACGACTGGCAGTAAATTTGAATGATTGAAAGAGAATGCTGAGACAAATTTTATGTTTCAGAGACAAGGAATAGTCTGTTACTTTTTCAATGATCTCAGGAATTTCCCAGACATAAAAATCTCCATTATTCAACTCCATCAAAACGAGAAAAAAAAAAGTTCTGCTAGGCTGACCTAAATACACCAAAACTTTTTAGGTTACATCCATGGCAAGTATAAAAGCACAGATGCTTCTCTGTGGGACTTAAGGAAAGGTCAGGACAAATAGCAATTCTTGTTCTAAATACAGATCCTAGTTTATTTTCGAATGAGTAATTTTTTTTTTCTTCTAGAAAATAACATGAAAGTAGCAGTTAGATGACTACTGTAGTTTTAAAACAGTTTTAAGCCTAGATGTAATTTACCTTTTCTACACAAAAATTAAAGAAAATGTATAAAGGAAGTCCTACTGGTTTCATTATAGGCCAAGGAGACTGTATCTGTTCCAACCACAGAACATGGCTATATAACTGTATCTTTTGGTTAAGTGCCACTGGTACATATTAAGATGAAAAAAAAAAAAAGTTTGGTCCTAATGGACACATTTTCTTTCCCAATTTTGGTATCAATGCTTTATTCTCTTCTGTTTGGGTTCCATTGTTAAGTGCACAAAAATAGACAGCAGCATTTGTACTGAAACCCTCACATACCAAACAGCATATTCCAGGAGGTAAAAATCAAACGCTAAATTCTACCCTCAAGGTGTCAAGTGTTCAGGATAAGAAGCAGTGTGACTCAGAGGAGGCAGCAGCCAAGGGAAAGACAACACAGGGGAAGTGGGTGATGGGGGGGGAGGGGGGAAAAGTTTTATTTTCATGCCAGGAGAGAACCAAGGTGTAGCTCCTGTGTTAGCACCAGGACAACTAGGAAAAGTCTGGTGCAAAGGGTAGGGCACAATTTAGCAGATACTTCACAAGGACCAGTTTGCTTTTCCCTTTTCCTCATTCTTCACAGTGCATACCTCAAGAACTGCCACTGAGTAACAAGAGATTACTGCCTTCACAGCTCAAAGTCACTGATTTTCACCAGGACTGGACATCAGCAGTTTTCCTCTCTCCCCAAAATGCCTACTCCCTAGAACTGTCCCATTAAAGCGAATAGTCACTGAAGCTGGCCAATCATCCATGGGAAAACTAGACTGAAACCTCCAGTGCTGAGCCAGTCTTTAAACCAAATTCCACAGAAAGACAGAACTAATGCAAGTAGAGGGAGTGCCTCTAATGACTGGGCCTTCATGCCCAGACACAGAGCACACAGGAGCAGGGTAAAGTTCATCTCAAGTAGGACAGAAGTTCCTCTCTTATGTACTATAGTCTGCTTTTTTTCAAGGTGGAGGGGAGATGGGTCTGCTTATCACTTGGAGTCTGGTAATACAGAGGCCTTTCTATTGCTTTTGGGGGCACTTTGCACCAGGAAGTATCTACGAAATCATCATCTTGTGAGCCCCACGAGAAAGAAGCTGGAGTCACCAACTCAACATTAAGTTTCCAGATTCTGGGTCTGGATCAAGACCATTACCCCAAGGTAAGAACCTCCTACTAAGTTGGAATTGCTCTGCTCCAGTCTCATCGTACCAAGAAGGACTTTTCAAGACGGCATCTTTGAGCTCTGTGACTTCATGAGCCATACCAAGGAACCTTCATAACTACACCTGAAGCAGATCCTCCCTTCAAACCTGCTCAAAATGGACATGTCATCTCCTCTGGCATTCAGCTGGAAGCTGTAGCAATGGGTTTCTTCAGATGTTGGCTCATGAGTTCCCTGGCACGAGATACTTGGATGTGTTCGTAACATGAGTTACAGACAAGAACTGGGTCGTAGAGCTGTTGATCAGGAATGGGCAACTTCAGATGGCAGCATCCAGCACAAAATACATTCCCACAATTTCTGTCAAAGCACAAAGAAGGAAGAGTTCATCAGAGATGCCAAAATACTAAAAACAAACGATAGTGTAAAAGGCCTTACATGAGTAAATGAAGTAAAAAGTAGAGAGAAAACAGTATTTCCTATGCAGGTATTCTATCTTCAGACTATTTCTAAGTATTTGAATGTACTGTATTGCTGTATAAGCGATATTGACTAATACAAAACATCTTCTTACCTGCAATGGTGTCTTCGTTTGGCCAACCAGAATTCACAGTCACAGTTATAGCAATGTGATGCCATATGATCTGGAACCCAGCGAGTCACCTGATGGAAGGCACAAGGAAAAATTCCAAGTCCTTGGTCAATATCATACAAGAGTAACATTATAACAAGGAAAGCATCCCAGGAGAAAATGACAAGACCTGTCTTTAAAGCTGGCCACCACTAACCTACACCAAAGACACTCATTTGTCAGAGAGCCAAGTTACATCACTCACTCATCTCTTAAGAAATATGGTAACTCCCTGGCTTACGTTAAGTACCCACCACCTATTTTCCTGGACATACCTCAGTTTCTTTCTTATCAACAGGTTCCCAGCTTGCTTCTGAAAGGCAGTCTTCACTGTGATCAGAGCCAAAATCCTCTGTATCACTACCATCTGACTCCTTCAGACACGTCTAAAGTAAAGGCAAAGACGTTACAGCTCTTCATCATCCCTGACACTTACTGCCTACTATGTGTCAGGATAGACTCCTGGTGTGGCATTGTAGGATAAGCACTGGACTCCAAACCACAAGGTCGGCAATTCAAACCTACCAATTGCTCCTCGGAAACCCTTATACAGGGTCGCTGTAAGTCGGAAACGGCTCAGCGGCACTTGATTCACAACAACGTGTCAGGTACTGTTCTAAGTGTTGTTGTTAAGTGCTGTCGAGTCAATTCCAACCCATAGCGACCTCTGTATAGGGTTTCCGAGGAGCAGCTGGTGAGCTTGAACCACTGACCTTGCGGTTCAAACGGCTTTATAGTCTGGTGCATTAACCCACAATGCCACACCAGGACTCCATTACATGCATGAATTCATTCAATTCCTCAAAAGAATCCTATAAAGTATGCTATTATCCATATTGTACAGACAATGAAACTAAGGCATACAGAGGGTTAAGAGCTGGTAAGTAGTAAAGCTGGGATATAAATCTAGTATTCTGGATTTAAAGCCATGCTTTTAACCAACATGCTATAACACTGTGTGGAAAAAAACACCCACTCATTACACTTTAAATGAGAGGTAAGTAACTATGGCCACCTATGGACTAAATCTGACCCTCTGCCTGTTTCTGTATATCAAGCTTTATTGGGATGCAGTTGCCCTTATTCATTCACATATTGTCTATAGCTGCTTTTGCTCGAAAACAGCAAAACTGAATAGTTGTATAGTCCACAACACCTAAAAGATTTACTACATGGCCCTATACAAAAAATGTTTGCCAACCGCTGTTCTAAATGATTGCCCTGGATAAGAAGTTGTTAGGCCGTTGGCTTTACCTGCAATGACATATACAGTAACAGCACCCAGAATTCAATCCAGATGTGGTGGTGGTATGCCGTGGAGTTGGTTCCAACTCATAGTGACCCTGTGTAAGGCTTCTGAGGCTTTAAATTTTTACAGGAGCAGAAAACCTCATCTTTATCCTGAGGAACTGCTGGTAGTTTCGAACTGCTAACCAACAGATTAGCAGCCGGACTCGTAACCAGTATGCTACCAGAGCTCATTCAGTCCAGATATAGAAGTGTTCAAAGTAAAACAAACCTATACAACTGAAAATAGGGAACCAGAGAAATAGACAATAGGCAAAAATGAAAGTGCCTTCACAGGAAAGGCTGTGAATAACTACGTATTGTGGGGAAGAGCTGGCTCAGGGGCTAGCTGAGACCGCCCAGCACAACAGAGCCCAGATGGTCCTTGTCACCTCTAGTATTCCAAAACATCCTCATCAGTCCCCCAACCTGGGTCTCAATCACTTTGCCAACTTGAGAAAATGATTGCTAGAGTAATATTCTTAAGATACAAATCTGATGATGTACTCTCTCTGTTCAAAAACTTTATTGTACGAGGGTAAAATCTAAACAAAAAGGATATCCAAGACCCTTCAAAGCTGACTCTAACAATTACTATTTACTTCTCCAGTATCACCTCCCCACACGCTACCCTTCCTGATGGTCCTGGGATAACTGTGGGTGAATGTACACACACGTCCACCTTGGGTTTAAAAGTCATCATGCAACTGCAGTACCTACTAACTCCAGGCGTCCGCAGTGGTAATCTCCTTTTCAACAACCATTCAGGTACACACTACACATTCCTCAGCACTCAAGCACTCTCTTCTCAGCAAAGTCTTTCCTGACCTTTCTCCCCACTCCAACACTGCCCCCAGCAACCTAATATTTCGCCTCCCTCCATCTAACATTTAAGAACATCATTCTAACTGCCTCTCTCAATACACTGTGAATCACCTGAGGACAGGGACTATGCCTCTCATGTATGTAGCTCAAGCACCTATCTCTCAGTGGCACAGAGTAGACACCCAGTGAAGACACTGAAGGCTGGATGAACAGAATGAATGGACAGCAGGAACCGAATACTTACAAAATCATCCTCATAGTCCATGGGGGGCTCTGCTGGAGGAGCACAGCAGTGACGGATATCTAGCCTCATCTGAAGCTCCCGGACTTGTCGACGTAGCTGCTCTACCTCTTGTTTGTAGCCTGCTTCAATCTGCCGTAACCTGTGCTGGATCACATCCGTAGGAAAGGGGAGCCCATCGTCATCCAGGTAGAGAGGAGGCACTGGAGAAGGGCAGTTCAGTGGAACAGGCTTTGTACTGGAGACCTGCTTTGGGTGACCAGAAAACCACATCCGGTTTTTGCCTCCTGGACCAGTACAGTGTCCATTGGAATGACTCGAGCAGACAGGTGACTTCACACCTTCTCTCTGAGCCCATTGGCCCCCAAAGCAGGGACCTGTTGCCCGCATCTGCTTGCTGCCTGACCGCTTACTACAACAGCCATAGGAAAGCAGCCGTCGAGGGGTGGTCTCCCCGCTCGGCAATGAAGTCACCATCCCTTGGAAGCTGTCCCAGTTGGACCCTAGAAAAGAGAACTCACTGATCTGGCTCTGAGAAATTGTCTTTCGGGCCAATTCCAATGGCATTTTCCCAAAGCGAGGCCCATTCCTACTAGTCCCTCTTTTGCCAGTGTCTTCCCCGTGAATCATATCTGGTACAGAACTAGGAAGTTCCTGGTGGACGATACTTGCCCCAGACTCTGGGGGATCTTGGCTGAGGATGCCAGGACTTGGGTCTAATGGAGTTTGGCAGGTAGCACTCAGTGGGTTGCAAAGGGTACTCAGACTGGGATCTGAAGCACAAGTGGAGGGCACACTGAGTATGGAGTCTAGCTGTGTCTGTTGAGGGGTGCCTGTAAGAGAGTTCTGGGAAGACTCAGGAAAATTACAAATTCCATCACACTTGTTGAAAGTGGCCTTTGAGAGTGCAGTAACAGCATCTTTTTCAAGACAATGTTCAGACGGCTCCTCCCCTGTGCCAACTAAAGTCCTACTCAGCTCATCCTGGGCAGGAGGGTCTGCAGCTGGCATTTCAGTCTCTGCTAGGACTTTGATCTCACGGTCAACGGTGTCGCTCTTCACTTCCTGGGGCACTACAGTACTGAGCAGTTTACAACTCGGAGAATAGGCTTTGTGGCTCTTGAAAGGTTTATTGCTCAAGTAGTCTTTCTGGCTGTTGGACACAGAAGGAGAAAGACCCATTTCTCCTGTAATCAGCTGAGGACCTCCTGCCCCACATTCCACAAAGGTTGTCTCTGATTCTTCAGGATTGCTGTGCCAGGGCTCCAGGCCTACCCTGGCCTCCGGGCAGTGGTTATTCAGGTTAGGGTCACTTGACGTGCGAGTCAAGGGGCTGCTTGTGTCACAGGCAGAAAGAAGGTCATCCATGGATCTGGTTTTAGGCAATCTGGAATGACAAACACAACATCCCTCAGTCAGGAAATGGGAGCCACCTCCAGTAAAAAGAATCAGATACCAGAGCAATATCAAAGCTAGCGTTCACAAGAAACAAGCACGTTTAAAATAACAAAAAATATCTGAATCCTAATCCATGATCATAAAAAGCAGAAGATGGACTCTGTCCTCAGCTTTTATTAGTCCTCACACTACATAATCTCCTTGGGGCACTCTCAATCACTTCCATGGTTGAATTACATGGACCAGCGAGGTTCAGTATTTGGTATACATCAGGAGTGCCTATAGATGAACTATAAAAAGACAAGCAGGACCCATCCAAGACCTACTAACCCAAAATGGCCACGAGTGAAGCAAAGACACCAGTACTTTTGGGAAAGGTAGAAGCAGAGCTAAGTCAGGTCTGCTTTTTAAGAAGCTAATTCCCTAAAAACTTTTATACCACTCGTTCTTCCAATTCTCCATCTTAAGTTTGGTGCGACTGAGTCAGTTCCAACTCATATTGAGAGTAAAACCCTGGTGGTTCAACACCATACGCCTAACTGTCAGGTTTGAGTTCACTGTTGTTGTCACTGTTTCAATCCAGCTCACTGGACATCTTCCTGTTTTTCACTGACCCTCCATACTTCACCAGACATGATGTGCTTCTCCTGGGACAGGTCCCATCCTGACAACATGTCCCAAAACAGGAGAGACAAAGTCCTTGTGACTGCATTTCCTCCAAGACAGTCTGCAGTACTGTTTGTTCTTCAGCAGTCCATGGTACTTTCATTCAATAGTCTTCACCAACACCATTAATTTAAATGCATCGATTCTTCTAGTCTTCCTCATTCTTTCCCTTATATCCCTGGCTGGTTGCTGTCTGTCCAAAAAACCACCCTTCTCACTGATGGTTGTTCTTGCTAAATGCCATTGAGTCGGTTCCGACTCATAGTGACCCTGTCTAGGGTTTCCAAGGAGCAGCTGGTGAGCTTGAACCGCCGACCTTGCAGTTCAAACGGATTTGCAGTCTGGTGCATTAACCCACAGCGCCACACCAGGACTCACTAATTAGTTCTCAAAAAATCCAGTCACCAGGTCATAATGATTTCCTAGAATGACTTATTCCTGACTACTGAATCATAGCGAACGCTCATCATCTCTTGAAGAACTGGCCTAAATTTTTTTTTTTAATTCCCCCAAATAGTTCCATTCCACCCCACCAGCAGGTTCTCTATCTGTTATGTATCCAATTCCTTAGGACTTCTCGCCAATGACCTT
This sequence comes from Chrysochloris asiatica, assembly GCF_000296735.1. Classification (NCBI taxonomy): domain Eukaryota; kingdom Metazoa; phylum Chordata; class Mammalia; order Afrosoricida; family Chrysochloridae; genus Chrysochloris; species Chrysochloris asiatica. Next base: position 10,645,630 of record NW_006408525.1, on the reverse strand, counting down.
GTTCCCCAGCTTTTCTGTTCATTTGTTGTTACATTTAAACATTTCCCAAAGGACTTAATGTGTGTCAGGCCATAGTCTCATAGTAGGGACGCATAAAAGCTACGGTTCCTGCTTGGTACTTCATGAAAACTTCTCTGAGTAAAACCATCACCAACGATCCGTTTATTACTTCTCATTCCTCTAATTATTCCTACTTGCTTAGATTCGGACTCTGAATTGTCCTTTGGTTGTTTCTGTGCCTTATCTTCCAACTTAAAGTAACCTGAAAGCAGGGCCAACATCTTTTATTTAATTGGTCACAAAGTCTAATGCAGGATTAGGCATCAAGTGGTAGTGGTAATGTGCCGAGGAGTCGGTGCTGACTCATAGCTACCCTGTGTAGGGTTTCCAAGGCTATAAATCCTTTTGGGAGCAGAAAGCCTCATCTTTCTCCCATGGAATGGCTGGTAGTTTCAAACTGCTGACCTTGAGGTTAGCAGCCTGATTTATAACCACTACGCTATTAGACATCATATAGGTATTTTAAAAAAATTTATTGAATTAAAAAAGAAAACTGATTTAAAGCAATGATTATTAATTGTGTCATACACTATTGGTTATGATCAAAGTTATAGTTCCTTTCCCCGGAGAAGTAAGTGCAGGAATCTATACCTAAATTATATGGCACAGGGGGCTCATAGGACTCCTGAAGCTTATTCATGGGGCCTAACAATGGACCCAAATTAAAAGATCCTGCTGTTATTAAGTACCATCAAGTCAGTTCTGTCTCTGTCTAGGGTTTCAGAGGAGTGGCTGTTGGGTTTGAACTGTAAACCCTGTGGTTAGTAGTCCAGTGTTTTTCCTACAGAGCCACACACCAAGACCCTTAAAAAGATCCTAAAACGCGTGAGGTTTTGTCTTTTTCTTTATAACATTAGCCAATAGTGTTAAATTTATATTTTAATTTTAAAAGTCTTTAGTCAACAAATACCAAAATGTGCAATGTACATACCTTTTGAACTAGCATTTTCATTTCTAAGAATAATATGACAGAAATATTGACACAAATGCAAAGATACACATATAAAAGATGTTCACTAAAGCACTCTAATCAATATGAAGCTGGTTACATAAGACTATGATTTACTCTAGCTTTAGAGTGCTATGTAGAATGCTCATGGGAAGCGAGATGGTGAGACTTCTCATGTTCTCTGAATCTGGTATCAGGAGGGACAAGTTCCTAGAGAAGGACATCATACTTGGTAAAGTAGAATGTCAGTGAAAAAGAGGAAGATTCTCGACAAGATGGATTAATACCGTGGCTGCAACAAATGGGCTCAAACATGGTGTTGGTTGTGAGCACAGCATAGGCAATGCCGCACTCTGTTAAACATTAGCAAGGTGGCCATGAGTGGGAACCAACTCGATGGCATCTCACAACATGCAGCCATTAAACACAATACGGCATGACCCAAAAATTCCACTCCTATGTATGTACCCCAAAGAATTAAAAGCAGGTACACAAGCATACTTGTACACCAATATTCACTGCACCGTGATTCACAACAGCCAAAAGGTAGAAACAATCCAAGTATCCATAAGCAGATAAAAGGACATATAAAATCTAGTATCTACATACAGTGAAATAATCAGCTATAAAATAATTCATTTCTAATACATGCTATCACATGAGTGAACCTGAAAACATTATACTAAGTGAAATAAGTCAGATACAAAAAGAAAAATATTGTATGGTCACACTTAAAGATGCCAGAATAGGAAAATAAATAGAAAGTAGATCAGAAGTTACCAGGTCTTGGGGGAGAAGGGGAGGGAGAGCTATTGCTTAACAGACACAGAGTTTCTGTCTAGGGTTATAAAGTTTGGAAATAGATGGTGGTAATGGTTGCACAATACTGACAATGTAATTCACATCACTGAACTATACACTTGAAAATGTTAAAACAAAAAATTTTACATTATATGTATTTTACCATACACACAAAAAACAAGAGCTGTCATAAAATGACAGGCATAATACAAAGTGGGAGAAACCATTTTCAGAACAGTATGTAAAATATGATTCCATTTTTTTGTTTTTAAAACAATGTTTCTTTAAGTTTGTGGATATATTTATCTGCATGGAGATAAACATCTGGAAGCATATGTACCACAGTGTTAACAGTCGACATCTTATGGGGACTAGAGCTAAGAAGGAAGGTCTTGCATGTTCTCCTTTATTATTTTATCAGCAGTACTTCATACCATTTTTATTTTTAGTGAGAAACATTCTTCATTACCTTCTCACTCTCCCCAAAATAACTCTATATAAATAGTAAGCCGGGAGATAATTTTAATTTTTATATGTCTTTTTAAAATTCTGACCTCTTTCTGGGGTAGCAACATGAAGGCCATACCCCTTCTGAGAACCCTGAGAGTTCGATGATTCTGGAAACAAATGCTGGCCATAGTAAAGCTGCTACTAAGATAGCAAGCTTCAATCAATGAACGAAAGTCCAGACCAGCCCCACATTTGATTTCATTCTCCTCCACCGTGCGTGGGTATGTCACATAGTATGATAGCTGCTCTGGGACAGAAGGCAACCAATCTTATCTTAAGGGAGACCTTGAAAACACAGAGTGTACTCCAGACTAGCGACAAGATGTAGGCCAAATTTCTCCTTCAACTGATTCAGGAAGTTGCTTCTAAATATCCCCACAAGAAAGAGAATACCATTTATGTAAGATACGAAGCAGTTACCGTCATCCTGACTGGGGAGGAGCTTCACTTACCTGTCTAGAGAGCGGGCAGAGAACTCCTGGCTCTGAGTCACTGGGGAAAGGTAAAGATCCATATTTTCCTCCCCAAGTGTGCATGGAGATGAGGCTGGCAGATAAACAGCTGTCCAGAGGTGCAGGGCTCGAACGTGACACACAGGATGCAGGACCTAGGGAAGCAGCCAGTTCTAGTGTGTTGTGAGATGTTCCCAGTCCCTCTTGCTCCCCAGCCCTCTATGACTGACTTTGGTCCTCCTGCCACTCACTGACTCAGCATGTCCTCACTGTCAGTTTCCAGGGCTTGACTTACCATGTCAGAGCTGGGTGTATACAGGAAGTTATGGAAGTTCTTATTGCCAGCTCTCAGGAGAGCCCACACAGAGCAGGTCCGTTTGTAGATGTTCCGCTTCTCTCGCTCACAGGGGTTGTTAGCCAGGAATGTGCCGTAGAGGCAGGAATACGTGTGCTGAACCAGTTTTACCTAGAAGGCCAAGACGGTTGCACCTTGGGGCTTCAGGACGACATGCCCCACTGCCCTGGTCACAGGTTTTAGGACTTACCAGGAATGCTTCGTTAAACTCAAACAGGCAGGGGAACTGCTTGAGCAACTGATGAACAGAATCAAGCCACTGGAGGAACACAGGACATTGTTCGTTTTGATCCTCTGCATTCTCCTGGTGGCCACAGCGGTCTCCAAACTTGTGCCCAAAATCCAGCCAGTCAGACTCCACCAATACTTGGAAGCCCTGCAAAGGAGAAACAGTCCAAGGCTTGGACTTGGGCCTCTCTGGAAAGGCCGGTGTGCTATGTCCCAGGAGACTTCCCAAAGCAGAGAATTGGCAACCACAAAGAGGAACAGCACTGATGTGATCTAACCTGAAGGACTGAAAGATCCCCATGGCAGAGTCAGAGGGGCCAACACACCACCAGTACCATCATTCCTGCTGCTTTTCCCACCCACTCCTTCTACATACCTCCAATGTCCTGTAATACGGGTCCAGTAGTAATTTGGCCAGGGCTACAATCTGTGGTGTCCGATCCCAGCCATCTGAGCAGTGGACCAGCACAGGACGGCCTTCCCGGTCCACTGTATTAGCCACCAGCACAGCTGCCTTGAGCATCACCGACAAGTGCTGCAGCCATTTGGTGCTCTCCAGGGCTGACAGCCAGCTACGCAGGAGCAGAAAGCAAGTCTGTTGTGAAGGGCGCTGTAACTGTAACAGTCTCTCTACCACCCCGCAGCCATCAGCACCAAACAGAGGCCCTGGTGAGGGCTGAAGCTAAGAAACAGAACCCACAGCTTTTGTGCTAAGAGATACCCAGCATAAAGGTTAGTAAAGACAGGGCCTCTGAGGCGGACGAGAGGAACTGGGAAGCATACAGATAAGAAGGGCACAAGGGCACACCCACTGTTATGGACTGAACTGTGTCCCTGCAAGATGTATCAACTTGACTGATACATCCTCCATTTTGTGATCTACTTATCCTATGTGTTACACAGCCTACCTTCTATGATGTTAATGAGGCAAGTTACACTCTGCAGATTACGTTGTATCTTAAGTCAAATTCTTTTGGAGTATGAAAAGGATTAAAGAGAACAGACATCAGAGGGACCTACTGCTACCAAGAAAGAAGAGCCAAGCAGGGAATGAAATATATTCTTTGGATTCAGGGTCCCTATGATGGGAAACATCTACACCCAGGAGAAGATTGATGACAAGGACCCCAGAGTTACAGAGAGAGAAAGACTTCCCCTAGAACTAGAGCCCTGAGTTTGGGCTTTTAGCATACTAAACTGTGAGAAAATAAACTTCTGGTAAAGCCATCCCTTTGAGATATTTCTGTTTTAGCAGCAAGAGACAACTAAAATACACATTCACCCACTTTCTCTCTCCCAGTTCTGTGTTCTTTGAGTTGGACAACTGATGCAAACAAAAGGAATCCAATGTTCTCTGTCTATACCAAAGTTACTGCTGAGAAATGAAGGAAGTATTGGGATTGAACCATGACACCCAAACCTGCCCAGCCTTCAGGTCTTCTGTACCTCCAAATGTCCTGTCTGTTTCCCCAGTCCATCCTCTAAAAACATGTGCTAAGAGAGGATGCTATAGGGAGGCTGAAGTCAGTCAGAGCAGAGGACACTTACTTGCTGGGGTCTGGCATCTGGCTGCACACAGCACGGAGGTACTGGAAGCTATTCCGGATGGCATGGATGTTGGCCATGCCCATGAACACAACTTCACAGTTGGGATAGTACTCTGTATACAGAAGAAAGGTGAGCAGAGCATAAGAGTCTGTCCCAGAAACAGGCATCCGTGATAAGAGCAGTCCCAGGGGGCAAAGCTTCCATTACAGGGCAGAAGACTTCCCTATGGTACCTACGTAGACTCCTGAAATCTGAATCACGCTGTTATCTCTGGATGGTCTAGTGACATGTACTAATAGTGGTAGATGTTACTAAGTGTCATCAAGTTGGATCTGACTCACAGTGACCCTGTATAAATGTAAACAACATTTTCAGGAGCAGAAAGCCTCAGTTTCTCCCCCAGAGTGGCTCATAGATTTGAACTGCTGCTCTTGCAGTTCGCAGTCCAACACATAACTCACTACACCACTCACATAGTAGTGGTGGTGTACCTTGGAGTCAGTTTCAACTCATAGCGACCCTGTATAGAGTTTCCAATGTAATCTTTACCGGAGCAGAAAGCCTCATCTTTCTTCTGCAGAAAGCTAGCAGTTTCGAATTGCTGACCTTGAGGTCAACAACCTGACACATAACCACTACACTACCAGAGCTCCTTCAAACAGTAGTAGTGGTAATAATATTAATGACAAGTGATAGTAATAGTGCCACTAATAATGACAATATACAGTAAATTCTCAATTAATACTATATACCTACCAGTTTTATACACACATACACAGGAACATATTTATACATACAAGGCTTCAAAAATTTTGTGGGAAAATTCCATTATCTTTCAATTCCATTTTTCCATAAACTTTCTGAAGCCCCCTCATATGTACCCATGTTAGTGGATTCTGACTCATAGCAACCCTACAGGACCACCTGTCTCCTAACTGCTCTCTGGGGTTTCTGAGGTTATAAATACAGAAAACGACTGCCTCATCTTTCTCCTAGAAGCATCTCATGGGTTTGAACTGCCAGCCTTTCAGTTATCAGTCCGATACTTAGCCCATAGAACCACCAGGGCCTCATATATGTGCAATCTCTAATCATCCCAGCAATTTTGAAGGCAAGTATTATTCCTATTTCACAGACAAGAAAATATGAAGGCGTTTCAAAATGTTTATGGAAAAATTCCATTGTCTTTCCACAAACTTTTTGAAGCCCCCTCATAAAGCTAGAACACATTAAGCAATTAATGCACACTCATAGCTAGTAAGTGTCAAGAGTCCAGATTCCAAGCTAGGACTGGCTCTTTCCACGCCACAAGCTGTCCCCCACCCAGAGCACAAGGCATGGGGATGACAGTAATACCTTCACATTCACAACCTCCACCCTTAGCCCGATTGGCCACTGCTGCTGTGTAGGAGCGCGCATCCAGGATCAGCAGCTTCTGGGGAGCCGTTGTGCTCTCCACCCCATTGCATGCTGTCAGGGAGGAGTCTAAACAGACAGACAGAGGGAGAAGACCCGGTAAGCCCAGTGGTTCTCACTCTCAGAACTGGAGATCCACAACCTGCCGAAGGGCCAGGAACCAAACCTTCCCCCCACTTCCTCACAGAGACTCCTGGGAACCAAGGCCTGGACCAGCACCATCCACACCTTACCAAAGTCAGTGTCACACGCCTCACTCGCATCACTCGTCCCAGTGCTGGAGGAGCACCCCGTGGCCTTCATCCCGGGGTCCAGGGCACAGGCTTTGGCAATAGATGTGACCAGGTACTCATCATCAGCGTTGCGCCAGCCCCACCAGCTGATCTCGGGCTGGCTGCAGCGGGCAATGGCAGCCCCATTGCGCAGATGTCTGACAAAACAGGGGAAATCATCAACCCCTTGACATTCACAGCCCCCACTGGCCTACTGCAGAGACCTTAGGGGTCCAACCATAGTCTCCAGAGCCAGCAGGGGCTACCAGTCCCTCCAGGCCATGATAATGACAATCAAAAGCCCTTAACATCTCTAGAAAGCTCTCACGTTTAGAAAATGCTATCACACACATTTTCTCAAACGTGCTCTGTGGTCCCAAGGTAACCTTGACTTGATGAGCCTGCACAGCACCTGCTCCAGCGCCAGACACCCAGCAGGAGAACGGGGTCTGAGCCAAGAGCAGATGCAAGGCCAAACGCACTGCCTGTCTCACTCTATTTTAGCTCCAGGGGGCAGCACACTTCTTCAGTAAAGAACCAGACAGCAAAATTTTTAGTAAATTTTTGTGGGCTACATCCAGTCTTTGTCATATACTCATCTTTGGCTTTTGTTTTCATAACTCTGAAAATATACAGCCATTCACAGCTCAAGCCGGAACCAAACACTCAAATAAGAAACTAGTCTACAGAAGAGCCTACACAAACCGTGGCTGCATCTACCCTGAAACCAGAAAAGCTAGATGGTGCCCAGCTACCGGTACTGACCGTTCTGACCAGGACCACATAGATGGATCCTGTTAGAAGGGGAGAAAAATATGGAACAGAACTAAAATTCTTAAAAATTCCAAACTCAATCAACTTGACAGAACCTAACAACAATAACAATCCTTGCTTCTAAGGAGCATTCTGGCTCTATGTTTACCAATAAAAATTTACTTGTACTTCTAGCAGTCCGCAGTGCTTTGGATACTCTTTGCCAGCACAATAATTCAGATCTATTGATTCTTCTATGGTCTTGCTTATTCACTGGCCATCTTTCATATAAAAATGAGGCTATGGAAAATACCATGGCTTGAGTCAGGCACACCTAAGTCCTCAAAGTTGCCTTTGTTTTGTTTTTAATAAATAAGGAAGTAAAATGTTAAATATTAATCATTTCAAAAAATTATAATTTAGCACAGCAATTTAAATAAATATATTACTGTACCAAAAAAAATTCCAGACTCACAGGACCAACTGAGACCCGAAGACTCCTTGAAATTACTGCCTTGAGATATTCCATAAGCCAAAGATCAAGTGAAAACATTTCTCAGCTAAGTAACAGATTGGCTTTGAGTATTGTATACCTTTAAAAAATCATCTGAGACCAAATGGTCAACACAGTAACTTCAAAGAAAACATGAGAAGGTAAGGGAATAGAGAAGCCAGATGACTGGAAACAAACCATCCAGAAGGGAAATAATGGGAATGTTAAAGCAGTATGGAAGACGTAATCAATGTCTCTGAACAGTATTTTATTGTTGTTGTTAAGTGTCGACACGTTGGTTGACTCATAATGACCCTGTATAGGATTTCCTAGGAGAGGCTGGTGAGTTTGAACCACAAATCTTATGGTTCAAACTGACCTTGTAGTCTAGAACTTTATTCCACAGCGCCACACCAGGACTCTAAACAATATATGTAGTAAGTGGAAATTGGAACCTAACTTGCTGCTCTGTAAACTTTCACTGAAACACAGTAAAATATTTAAAAAACAAAACAAACAAAAAAAAAAAACATTCATAGTTCACAGAACATATATAAACAGGCTGTAAACCAGATTTGGTCCCTGGTCCATCCATACAGTTTATTAACCGCTGTTCTAAGGCAATATTATACATGCACACACACATCCTCAGATAGAGAGAAAGTGAATAAACTCCCCCAAAAGCCTCATCCTTAGGGAGAAAATACCTAAAGCAGTTTATGTTTTTAAATTATTTCAAAGCCATCCCCACACAGTTAGTTCCCAGCCAATCAGAATGCTGAAAACTTCCTCTTTTGACTCTTTCCTTAATCCTTAAGAAACAGCCTCCCTACTTCCCATCCCACTGCCTCACCTATACACAACCACGGGGATCCGCTTCCAGGAACGGAAGGAAGCCACATTCTCCAACTCTTTATCTGTGATCCACACAGGAACCAGCAGCTTCTGGGGGTAGCTGGGGCACAATCTGAGAAGAAACCAAGTGGGTCTGAAACATCTGATGATAAGCCACCAATGGATGGCTTTTGGGGAAAAGACAGGAAGCTCTCCTCCCTCACAGACCCAGGAGCCTGGCCCAACATGCTTTATCTGTACATGGTGGCAGCTTGGATTTGGTTCCCTACTCCTTGCCCTCTTACTTATAATTGCTGTTGATGTGTGAGATTCTCCAGACATTCTGCAGGTCAAAGCCCATTCTTGCAAGCTCTGCCTCCTGTCGACATCGTATGTGCTCTCCTGCAACACAGCCCCCCATTCACTCCTGTCAACTTCCAAGAGAGCCAGGTGTAGAGGTGGCAGGAGAATGAGAACCAAAGAGAATGGCCAGGTCTCACCTGGCTGACACAGATGGGTATGTTGGTCCTCCTCAGTCAGTCCCAGGCACCAGGCGTGGTAGGCAAAGGCAAAGAGGTCCTCGGGCTTAGCAGGTCTTACTGTGGCCCGGCTTAGCCTCGAGAGCCACTCTTGGCACTGCTTGAAAGTTGAGAAGTGACACCTGCCAAGCAAGAAGCCACAGTTCTGGGTGAGGCCAGGAGTGGTTGTGTTATAGGGGACAAAATAAGTCAGAAACACAGCACAGGAAGGCAAATCAGGGAGGAGAGGCGTGGGTCACCAGGGAACCAGGATGAGTGCCCAAGACCCAAGAAAAATTGTTTCATGTAACAAATTCTCTTCCCAGAACCTCCTGTTTTTGAGAAATACTTATTCCCTCTAATGGAGCATAGTATATCTAAATGCTACCACCTGGCTAAGCATCTGAATCCTTTGTATCTACCAGACCAGTGTTATCTCCCATGACTCCCCTACACAAACCTCTGCTTCAGGAAGGCCTCACTCACATCACACTATCTTCTTCCTGTCTCCTTGTTTTGTCTCTCTCTCCCTGTTCTTGTTGGGAAGTGCCACTGAGTTAGTTCTCACACACAGCCACCCTGGACAGGGTCTCTGAAGAACAACCTGGTGACTAGTTGCTGCTGTTAGTTGCCATTGAGTCGGCACCAACTTGTAGCGACTTTATAAACAACAGAATGAAACACTGCCGTCCTGGGCCAACCTCACAATCCTTGTTACACTTGAGCCCGTTGCTGCTGCCACTGTGCCAATCTATCTCATTAGGGATCTTCTTCTTTTTCTCTGACCCTCCACTCTATAAAATGTGATATCCTTCTCCAGGGACTGATCCCTCCTGATAATATATACAAAGTACGAGACAAAAATCTGGCCATCCTGACTTCCAAGGAGCATTCTGGCTGTACTTCTTCCAGCACAGATCTGTTGGTTCTTTTGGCAGTCCACGATACTTTCAATATTCTCCTCCAACACCATAACTCAAATGCATCAATTCTTCTATGGTCTTCCTTATTCACCGTCCAACTTTTGCATGCATATGAGGTTACTGAAAATAATACGGCTTTGGTCAGGCGCACCTTAGTCCTCATACTGACATCTTTGCTCTTTAACACTTTAAAAGGTTTTGTGGAGCAGATGTGCCTAATGCAAAACATCGTTTGATTTCTTGATTGCTGCTTCCATGAATATTGATGGCTGATCCAAGCAAAATGAAATGAAGTCTTTGATAACTTCAACCTTTTCTCCATTTATATGGATGTTATTTATTGGTTCAGTGGTGAGGATTTTTGTTTTCTTTACATTAAGATGTAACCCACACCAAAGGTGGTGGTCTTTGATCTTTATCCAAATGTATTTTAAATCCTCTTCATCTGTCAGTTTGTTATACTGTGGTGGCTTGTGTATTGCTGTGATTCTGGAAGCTATGCCATGGGTATTTTAAATACCAGCAGGGTCACCCATGACAGGTTTCAGCTTCCAGATGAAGACAGACTAGGAAGAAGGAGAAACGGACTACTTCCAATATTTAGTCACTGAAAACCTCATGAATAGCAGTGGACACTGTCAGCAACAGAATACTATCAGATACAGTGACAGAAGATGAACCCCTCAGGTTGGAAGGCAATCAAAATATGAGTGGGGAAGAGCTGCCTCCTCAAATTAGAGATGACCGTGATGACGCGAATGGAATGAAGTCCTCAGGACCTTCATTTGCTAATGGGGCACAACTCAAAATGAAGAGAAGGAGACTAATTATAAATATCCATTAATAGTTGAATATTAAAAATGGAATATACAAAGTATGAATCTAGGAAAATTAGAAATTGTCAAAAATGAAATGGATAATACCCACTTGACCTGTCTTCAATGACTGGATGATCAGAACTCGACTAGAAGAAAGAAGAGGAAAAAAAAAGAGTAATCTGCTACAATTTGATGAACTGGACCTACACACCTATGGATGCAGTAGCTCAAAAGAGGGAACAAATCTTTACAGCAAGGATCATTCCCACCCCCTCGGTACACAGTGTAGACAGGGATGGGCAACTTGGACACTGGCTGCCTAAAATGGGGTGGGGCTTACAAGCTTTCAAGAGGGAGCCTAGATCCAGAGGGTGCGGAGGAAGGTAGAATTCTCCAACTGAGCAGTATCCAATCAGTCTGGGCGGGGCTGATGAAAGGAGATGGGGATAGAACTCTTATGGTACAGCAGTGAATAACTACTATCAGGGCTGACTGTGACGGTTGGAAATGTAAAGGTTGATGTTTTGTAGCAAAAGGAGGGAGTGGTTGACTTTACAGTACAGGAGTGGAGGCCCCTGGGACCATCAAGGGACAAGAGCAGAGCGTGGGACCCTACCCAGAGAAACAGTGATGCCAGAGATGGAGGCAGAAACAATGACATGGAAAGATGGAGCGGCTGGGGACTCTAGACCCAGAGACGGAGAAGGGCTGTGTGCTGACGACCAGGGGGCAGGCTTGCAGGGTATACCCTTTGGTTGTTTGATGATGCAAGGAGGGGATTGTAATCATGGCAATGAAACGATACACAGTAGGATGAATGTAAAGCTAATATTTTCCCATGTAAACTATCACATAATTCACACAAAAAAAGAAATGGAACACATAAACATCTATATACTAGGCATTAGTGAGCTGAAATGGACTGAATTGGCCATTGTGAATCACAATCACACGGTTTACTATGCGGGGAATGACAAACTGAAGAGGAATGGCATCACAGTCATCATCAAAAAGAACATATCCAAGATCTGTCATGAAGTACAACGCTGTCTGTGAGAGGATAATACCCATACGTCTACAAAGAAGAACAGTTAATACCCTATTATTCAAATTTATGAATCAACCACAAAAGCTGGTGATTGCAGTTAGTAGTCCAGAGCTTATCCCACAGTGCCATATCAGGACTCCATCTGTTTGTCTAGTCACCTCCTTTCAACACTCTGAAGGCAGCTCCTTTTCTACCCTTGCTTGAAGCCTTCTCAGCCTCTACCCTAGATTCCCCTTTCTCGCTTGATCCTTATTCAGCATTAAGTTTTTTCATGGCATACTGCCCATAAGTTAAATCTTCTTTCAGCAACTTAACTTTAACCTCCTTGAGGAGAAGGGCAATGTGGATTCTTCTTTGGAAACCCTCACAAGGCTACTATGTTGAGCACATCTACCAAACAACACTGCTGTCAAGTCAATTAGGACTCATAGCACCCTTAAAGGGTTTCCAAGGCTGTCAATCTTTACGGACGCAGACTTACACTCCTACAGAGTGGTTGACGGGATTGAGCCACCAACCACTGGGTTAGCTGCTGAGTGCTTTAACCATTACACCACCAGGGATCCTTGATGAGCACAAAGTCAGTTCTGAAACAGGCATCCTTTTAATAAGCTTTGGAGTCATCCTAGACACCCTTTCTCTCAGAGTCATTATCTTTTGAAATATACATCCAGAATCTGTGACTGTTTTGTCACCATTTCAACTGCTACCTTCCCTGACAGGCTACCACGCTCTCATTCCTGAGGAATGACGTACTTCTTAGTCTCCCAGCATCTCCCTTTACTTATGGTCTTACCCCCTTCGCTCTATTCTCAACTAAGCAGCCAGAGTGATTCTATGTAGACATGAATCAAAACTTTCCAGTAGCTTCACATTTCCATGAAAGAATGAACCAGTCATGAGGATAAACTGTTGGAACCTCCACGACTGGACACTTTCTCACCTCTCGGATTGTATACCCCACTATCATTAGCCACTTTCACTCTTCACCAGCCACACTTGCCTCCTTTCCATGCTTCTAATATGCCTGATACAGGCCTTTGCATTTGCTGTTCTCTCTGGCACACTTGTCCCCCAAATACCTACATGGTCACTTTATTCAGATCTTGACTCAAATGTCACCTTTTCAGTGAGGACTTCTCTCAGCATTCTGTTTAAACTTACCACTTTCATCCCCATCCCCTGCTTTATTCATCCCGTTACACTTATCATGACTTAAGACATTTTACTTACTGTTTACAGTTGTCATCTTGCCACTAGAACATAAGGGGTGGAGGGAGTGAGGATCTGTTTCTCTCCTGCTATATCCCTAGTGCTGAGAACAGTGTCTGGCACAGGATAGGATGCTAACTGGATATACATTAAATGAGCAAACAAATGAACCGACAATAGGGTGAGCGCTGTCAGGTCTGGCCCTAGGTGCTCTCATACACCTTCTCTTTATGATGACTACAGGAGAGAGGCATTATCACCAGTTTTGCAGGTAAAGACACAGCAGATCATTAATCTGAGTTCCCAACCCAGAACAGGTTTTCACCCATTCCTCCAAATGGAGAAAGTGAGGTAGTGTTGTTTTGTTTCCTTCCTTGCTCCAGATAACCCCCAACAACAGTGAGGTCTGGACAAGACTGGGGCTGAAGGGCCCGCGTGAGACCCTGTTGTTCTCACCTCACCACTTTGGAGTCCTTGCAGGAAATATGCAACTGGAACATATCACGACTCTCCACACTGTCAATCATCCGGAGGGGAACCTTTGGAAGAAGGGCAAACTGAAGCGCAGCTCTGCACTCTTCCACTTCACTCACCCCCTACCCAGTCTGGGTATTGATGCAGCAACAGCAAGAAGGAAACCAACCCTTAGTGAAGGCCTGTGAAAGGCCTGGGAACTAGGCTGGCTCCTCTAGGCCTGGGACCCTACTCAACAGTCACCATAATTCGGCAAGGCCAATGTTCTTCCCCTCCCCCACCCCTCCACCCAATTATGGTCTCAGGTGACTTGACCATGGTCACACATCTGGTGACAGTGCAGAAAAAAAACCCAAGTTTGCTTGCTTCTAAAGTCTGTGCTCTTCCAACAATGTAACAATACACCTTAAAAAGAAGAGTCAGTGACAGAGTAAGGGAAGATGGGAAGGGGAAATAAGCAAAAGACATCAGCTCTACAGTTAGGAGGATGAGGCAGGAAAACAAGGAGGTCTGAGAGTGAAGAAAGGATAGCCAGCCCCCATTTTGGAGACATAATCAGATAAGGCCTTGGAGCACTCCCACCTGGAACCTCACAGGGATTCTGTCTTAGGTTTTAGGGAACAGGATGGGAACTCACGTTGATGACAGAGTCCTTGAACTTGATATGCAGCCGATAGTTGGAGATGGCAATGAGGGCATCAGCTGCCCGGCCCAGAAACTCCACTCCCTCACCCTGCAGCACTGTGAAAGGCACCTGAAGATCGAGGGACAGAGGAATTCTTAGTCCAATAGAAAGTCGCCCTCCTCCTCCTCATCCTGACTCTGTGCAATCCCCTCTGGAAAAGTTCTCCAAGGTAACAGCACCAAGCAACAGCTGTACAGAAAAGCTGCCTTTCCTTCCCTGGGGTCAAAGGCACAGATACACAGAATCCCCTCCCTCAAGGCCAGAGAGCAGGAAGCCTGAGCTCCTAGCACTAGATCCCCTGGGACTTTTTTACAGAGAAAAGGTGTGTTGTAACTGAGCAGGGAGCCCCACCCAACTACTTCTTACCTGCAGATTTTCCTCCTCCTTCACTAGTTCCTTGGGGGGGAAGAGATCCTTGGCTTGGATATACTCCAGGCTGGGAGGCCCCTCCTCACCCTGTGAGAAAAGACAGAGCCTTACGTTGCCAGACTCCACTTGGCTCTTCAGGTCTACTTCTGCTCCACACTCCAACCAATATGTACCCCCATACACACATACCAGACATACATTTATAGGTTCTAATCACCAGAGTACGGAAGAAACCCAGCTTGGATGTAGGGCAGGGGCAAAATTGGGGTGGGGTGGGGTGGGGTGGCAATCCTATTAAGCCTAAGGGAGACTGAGGACTAAGGAGAAATTAGGAATCTGCATTCATTATAGAAGGTGTCTCCTGTTGAATCAAAATTTCCAAAATGGAGGAGAGAATACTATGGAAAAGAAGAAATACTGTAAAGAGGATAGGAAAGAGTTGTCCTGAGGAAGGAGAACCAGGAGTAGCAGATGGCTATAAAGAGAGGCGAGAAATCAGGCACCTAAGACCACACTGCCACTGCCTTCAATCTGGTGGGTGAGTAAGACAAAAGGAGGGGGTGGGGGGATTCAGTCCTGTGCCTCTAGAGGGCCTTGATGGATGCTTTCAAAGGTGTTTCAGGAGGATGTGTTTTGGATTCCTGCTTATCTTCCTGTTAGGACCACACTGCTACCAAGCCCCCTCCCATACAACCTGCCCCGCCTGCTGATCTCCGAGGAATTCCTGAGGAAGACTCAAAGCCAGAAGTCACTCCCCTTTCAACCAACCAGGGAGGGGAGAAGGGACATCCACCACCTGGGAGGAACCGGGAGACCCAAGGACAGTCAGAAGACAGAAGGGGGGGGGGGGGGGGGGAGGCAGGGAGGGCAGACAGAGAAAGCTGGAAAGGAGTGTTAGCCAGAGGAGGAGGAGGGAAGGGCCGAGAATGATGCAGAGGTACGGAGCCCTGCAGAGGCAAGGAAGATGGAGAAAAGAGACTATCTAGGAGACAGTCAAGGAGAAACAACTGGCGAGTCAGGTGAGGGATGGAGTGGTGGAAGGGGCAGGAAATTGGAGCCTGGGGAGACAATTCTCAGACAACCCATGTTCCCAAGCGGACCCCTAATATCACAGACCGCCTGCTAGCCACATCACACATCCCAAGCAAGGATGCAGCGGGTGGGACCAAGATGGAAGGGCGGAGGGAAAGGATGTACTCCTGCAGGGCGGAGCCTGGAAATCTGCAGTCAAGGGCAGTGGCTACCGGGCCAAGATGGTCCACGGAATCTCTACCCGCCGGTTCGACAATTCCCAGCACCCAAA
Organism: Chrysochloris asiatica; assembly: GCF_000296735.1. Taxonomy (NCBI): domain Eukaryota; kingdom Metazoa; phylum Chordata; class Mammalia; order Afrosoricida; family Chrysochloridae; genus Chrysochloris; species Chrysochloris asiatica. Next base: position 10,629,609 of record NW_006408525.1, on the reverse strand, counting down.
GATTAAAGCAAGTGCAAGAAAGAGGAGTTAGCCCTCCTCCCCTGCCCCAAAGGTTGGGTGGCCCAGCTAGGAACCTTGGGAGGGGGGATGGGCTGGAATTTGAAATCTCCAGGGCTGGCCCTGGGAAGGGGTGCGGATGCAGCAAGCGAAGGGGACCAAGGGCCCCTACAGGCGGGGCTAACACTTACGAAACAGCTGAGCATGGAGCAGGAGACGCGGGCGGTCAGGCTCATGGTCGCGGGCGGTCTGGGCCAGCGCACATGTCCCCGGAGCCGCTGCGCTGCCCGCCAGCCCAGGGCGCCCGCCGCATCCCTGCTGCGGGGCCCGCCAGGTGCAGCCGCGGCGGCCAGGAGGCGAGCACGCTGGCGGCGGGGCCTCAGCGCGGCTCCCGCGCGCCTCTCCCCTCCTGTCCACAATGGAGCGGGCCCAGCTCCGCCCTCCGGTTGGAGCGCAAGAGAGGAGGAAGGCAAGCTGAGCACCGAGATGGCGCGGGGAAGGCGGAGGCAGGGGCGGGGCGGCTCCTCCCTCCAAAAGCCCCAGGCTCCTCCTTGCAGAAGCCCCTCAGCCACAGGGGAAGAGTTCCCCCAGGGCTACCTAGGGGCTTTCTGAAGCCAGTGCTTGCAGCCCACGTCGTTTCATTTCCTAATTTCCCAGGTGAATCATCCCACGCCCTCGCCTTCGTTCCCCCAAACTCCTGCTCGCCTGCTCAGAAGAAGCTGCCCTTCCTCCACCCCTTATACTTTCCAGTCTCACCACTTCTAACTTGCCCTCCAAACCCCCCACCACCAGAGTCCGGCAATCACACACACCATTCACCATCCCTCCACTTGCTCCTTAGAATGGACACACATGTCCACACTCATGAAAGGGAAGGCCTCTCTTGAGTTTTTATTCCAACACCCAACCCTTCTCCTTTAGATCACATCTTCTGACCTCTGGGTAAAAAAGTCCTTCTTGAAGGAGAAAGAATTTCTTAAACTGGTACAATGTACAATGTAGCTAAACAAAAACAACAATGGAAACCCAAGGATGAGAGTGGGGGGAGCGGAGGAGAAGGCCAGGGAGTAAGAAGCAGCCATTAAGGGGCTCAGAATTACACCAAAGGTCATAGAAAGAACTGGCTGGGACCCCCAAATTCATCCCTGTGTCTGTCAACTTTCAGAAACCAGGGCTCTTGCTTTGTTTTTGCTTTTAGGAGGGGGAAAGGAATGAGAGAAATCTGACCTTTTATTAAACGTCTACTACAAGCCACAGAGTCCTGCTGTGGTGCTGTAGGATAAGCACTGGACTGCTAACCGCAAGGTTGGCAGTTCAAACCTACCACCTGCTCCTTGGAAACGCTATACAGGGTCACTGTGAGACAGAGCTGACTCAATGGCACTTAACAACAACTATGATTCATGCAATTTTCAAATATTATCTTATTAAAACCTTTCAGGTCTCTAATAAGCAACAAACAAAAGTAAGCATTTTTATTAGTGAGATATATCAGGTTTCAAGAGAAGTCTGCAGTTTGCCTAAAACATTTATGTGGCAATGCTAGGAAATGAATTTAGATTAGCTTAACGGCTTTTATCCGCATATCATAGAAAAGAAAATGCAGAGGTGATATCCACAATTGATGGGAGCCAGGATCTTAGCAGACTGAGAAGAGACCAACCCAATGCTGCATACTCTACACACCTACATATCTGTGAGAGGGAAGGAGTGGAAGAGAGGAGGCAGTCCTTTCACGAACCAAGCCCCTTACTTAATGTTTACTGTTGTCATCTTGCCACTAGAATATAAGGGGAGGAGGGCAATGGTCTGTTTCTCTTCTGCTATATCCCTAATGCTGAGAACAGTGTCTGGCACCGGATAGAATGCTCTCTGGATGTATGTGAAATAAGCAAACAAATAAACCCACAATAATGTGAGGGTGTACCCCACAGAAATGGGAGAGCTGCAGCCACAGCAAGTGTCTGGTCTAGGTGAGAGCTTACAGCTCTCTGCTCCCTTCTCATCTCACTGCTTCCTTCTCTCTCAAGCCTCTTTAAACACATGAGTGACATATGGGCAGTTACAGTTCATGGAAAATATATGGGATCATTATAAACAGTCCTAGTGAAATTTTGGCCACCTTCAGGATACAGTCTGCTAAATATCCAATCGGTTATGGCCGGGCACACAGTGGCTTCCCAGACAGCAGCACCTTGGAACGGGAGAGCCCCCGAGTTTTAATGGAATTATTCCCTAAATAGCACCAACAGGAGCCTGTTCTGGTTTTTCAGAACAGGACACAGAGATTCTATGAGGGATCCAAGAAAAGCAAGAGATACGTAGTGTGGGGAAGGCATGACATAGCACATGCAGAAAGACTTCTAGAATTTTCCTTCTCCAATACAGTGCAGTGGTTGGTATTTTGCAATTTAAAGAAATTCTAATTTATCTATAGGACCAATGAACCTATTTAGGAGCTGAACAGAATAACCCAGAGTTTAAGGCCCAAAGAGGGATGGGACAACTTCACAAGGGCTACAGTAAAAAGCAGAAAAAATAATAAAAATGGTCCGAGAAAAGAGGAAGTACTCACCATTCTACCTTGGTGAGAGTCTTGGCTGCCTGCTTCTCACTGTAAGGAGATAGATTGTGAGTAAAGAGCACCATTAACCAACAAATGCCACACACCTAGCCCTGAGCATCTCTCTAACGCATATTCTCTTTCTTCACAGAGAATCCAGCCTCTCCTGAGTCATCATGCATGGAAGCTACAAGGAGAGAAAGCAACAAGTGATTCTGAAGGGCATGAAGTCAGCCACTAAGTTCTACACCAAGAATAAGTGTTATCCAAAATCAATCAGCAGAAATGAGTCCTCATTCACAAACCCAGAAGGGGAAGTAAAAAACTTCAAACCCTGAGCTTTGCAAGAGAGCCAAAAAAAAAAAAAGCTGTCAAGTCTGAAGAGGCAGTGGCTACTCAACCGGCACTCACTCAACTGCTGGCCCTGACTAGAACATGAATCACAGGAAGGCTCTGCCAGTCTGAGAGTCTGGGAGTAGCACCACCTGACCTATTTACTGGGGGGCAGAGTCCAGAGTAAAGGACAGGAGGGAGGTGACCACAACTTGCTACCAGAGGGCAAAAGGGCTAGACAGGTCCTGCTGAGTGTTCACAACCCCAAGCACAGTACAGTGGAGGTTACTGGGAAGCTACACATTTAACCAAAGGGGGCAATCAGGCCTCGGCGTCAGCACCTGTCAAATGGGCCGAGGCAACAGATTTCCGGCTCCAAGGCCCACTTGCGGAGCCAGGCCCAGGTTTCACCAAACTTTTCCTTCAAGAGCAGTGCGGCTGAGCACCGCGGGAGACGGTGGGATAAAAGCCTCCATCTGTAGCCCTGCCCTCCTCCCTGATCACAGGAGATTCTTCCCCAGCCCACCCTTCCTTGAAAGCGGCAAACCAGAGGTGCTGCCTCACCGCCTACTGATACGCAGCCTCAGGGAGACAGATGGAAGCAAGGAGGGACAACGACCAGACCCAGGATTCCCATACCTATGTGATCTGGCCCCGGGGGACGGGCCAGACTGGCAGGGTAGCCCAGGTGCCCAGGTTTCAGGGGTGGAGCCTACATAAACTCAGAGGCGGAGCCCCGAATGACAGAGGGCGGGGCTCAGAAAAGCCAGTGGGGGCCGGGGCGGGGCCCGGCTAGACGCGGTCGTTGCTCTGTTTCCAGACTGGCAGTGCACGGGGCACGGTGACTCACCCAGGCGGCGTCCGCCCGACCCTCCGAGGCCGCGCTCTCACCACTTCCGTCTCCCGCTGCTGCTGAGAGCGCGCAGCTCCGACCCCACCGCGGTGCCCTGCTCCCCAACCAATCGTATCGCTGACCTGTGCGCGCCCTGGCCAATAGCCATGAGAAGTCCCGCCCCGCCCCCACCGCGCAGCTGCTGCCCTCACGCTTCAAATCATTCATTGGTCAAGTAAGGCAGACGCCCTCCCAGCCTTCAGCTTATCCGGTGCGGGAAAACGAGACGCTACCTGGAGGGAGGCGGTGCGGCGCAGGAGAGGAGACGCGACCAATGGGAAATCACAGCGCGTCCCTGCGGCAGCCAATGGAAAAGCAGCAGAGGGGGCTACTGGCTAAGACTCCTGGGGCCGGAAATGGGGAAGTCTGTCGCCTACCGGTATCGTTTTAGAGGCGTGGCCTTGATAGGGACGCAGACCTTTTATAGTCACTTCCGGTAACGATTCGGCCCTGGACTGGGTGCTTCTGAAATGGATTCCCGTTTTGGTGTAGTTGAAGTCATCCGACCCCCAAAACTGGCACGGGAAAAATGGCCGCTCAAGCTAGGAGAAAGAATAGGGTAGGACCTGAGCCTCTGCCTCGGTCTTCCCTTACTGGCGGCGCTGAGATTCCTGCGTCTAGACTGGCTCTTCCAAGCCTCACTTTTTAGCTGCGAACCGACACTGGCAGGGTGTGGCCAATCCTGAATTAAGAGGTCTCGCCGGAGACTGAACTAGCTAGCTGCGGCCTCCTAGTCTGGCTCTTTGCTCCTCCCTCTCCTCGGGGTAGCCAGAGGAGACCGCAGGGCAGAGGGTGGCCGCTGGAGGGCGCCGTGAACTCACGATGTTCATAATGCAACCGAAATGAAGAAGTTGAATTATTCCCAGTGGAGTCTTACACACTGAAATGAATTTTAGTATCACCTCTGGGATGAGCCCGAGGGCCCTAGTACAAAGCCCCGGGGCTAAATTGTGCTCACGTATCTGTTTATAGAGCACTATAACTTTCACTACACTTAAGTTCCCACGAAAATGGTGTCTATCTTCACTCCTTTACCTCTGGGGTCTAGAACAAAGTCTGCAACCAGGTAGGTGTTTAGTATTTGTTAAAAACTGGTCTCCTCCAGGACAGTAATTGTACTTTACTCATTTCCAGCACTTAGATATAGTGTTTGGTGGTTACAGAGACTTCAAAGTTTGTTGAATGCTCTATTCAGGCCTTAACTCTTAATATCCCTTGCCCTACGTCAGGGAAAATAGGAGCTCAAGAGGCTGCGTGCAGTTCATGCCCTCTGTTTTCTTAAAGGCAGACTTCAAATCCAAAACCAATGGGCTGCGTAGAATTGAAGTTAACTCTATGTGGAAAAGATAGATTCAGACTAGAGTCGAGGTGTGGAATAGAACTGCGCTCCATAGGGTTTTCAAGGCTGTGACCTTTCGGAAGTAGATCTCCAGGCATGTCTTCTGGGCTAGTAGCTGTTGTGGTTACGTACCGTCAAGTTGGTTCCAGCTCATAGTGACCCTGCATAGGGTTCCCAACGCTGTAAATCTTTGAGGGAGCAAAAAGCTTCATTTATCTCTGGTGAGCTCAAACTGCCAACCTTGTGGTGCACAGTCCAGTCAGTGCATATCCTTATGAGCCACTGCACTCCCTTGGGCTAGTAGTTGAATGTTTTATCTTTAGCACCACCCAGGGCCTCACTAGAGTTCACTCTGACTCATAGGTACTCATAGGACAGAGTAGAGCTGCTCCCTCGGGTTTCACGGGTTGTAAATCTTTATAGGAGCAGAAAGCCATATCTTTCTCCTGTGAAGTCCCTTGATGTGTTTGAACCACTTACCTTGTGCTTTCCAGCCCAATGCTTAACTTACTACACCACTAGGGCTCCTCAGAGGAAGGACAGATGATTGTTAAAATAAAGGAAATATGGCTGAATTATAAACATTCTCCCTTCCCTAATCCAGAAATCAGCACCTTCTTCCAGGACCCTTTCAAAAACTAAGTCCCAATATCTTTTTGGTCTTCAGGAGCTGGTAAAGATACAGACAGACACACCAGAAGCCACTTATAGATTTGTTAAACTTTATTTCCTCTGAGTCTCTGGGGAGGCAGCAGGGATGTAAGGCGAAGTGGCAGTAGCTGCAGGGGCCTGAGCAGAGTTGGTGCTGGGAAGGTCCGGCATGGGCAGGAGGAAAAGGAGGAGATTTAAATATCCAGGGCTGAAAGCCAGCTAATGGGTCTCCTTCATCTGTCTTTGGATTTTGTGCAGCATCTCCTGCATCCGCCGTAGCTAGAATAGGCACATGCATCAAAGTGAGACTTTTGGGGAAGTCCCATAGTGTTGGGGGGATGCCCTTAAACTCTAATCTTTTGAGTCAGGGCCTTGGTAGCCCTGAGATGTAATGGAAACTGAGCAGAACCATCCACCAGCCCAAATAGTCACTAGGGACAGGGACTTTTCTATGGCCAAACCAGTCAGTGCTAAAGTTAATGATCAAGCAGGGATCTCCCAGACCATCAACCCCTAGCACCTCCTCCTGCTCTCACCTCCTCATCTTTCTCTCTTATCAGCTTCTCAGTTTCTGGATCTGTCCCTAGTGGGCCAGCAGGGATGGGGAAGTCGGTACCACTCTCTCGAGTCAGTTTGCTAAGGGGAAGCGGGGGGACAGTGGGTTGGTAAGGCTAGGGGGGACCACAGCACCTGCTCGGATCGAACTCAGGGCCTGCAGAATAACAAGGGAAGGGCTTGATCTCACCCAAGACTGTGCTTGGGATCCCCCCTGCCAGCTCTGTCCTGGCTTCTGGCCATACTTGCGATTCCGTTCCTTCACCACCATGCGGGTCATGCTCTGGATGCACTGTGCCCGGTAGTTCTCATAGTGTGTCTCCCGTGTCACATCTTTCAGGTCCTGCATGTGGGTACGCACCAGCATTGTCCTCAGCTTCACAAAGTCGCAGTGCCCTGGGTTTTCCACTGCACAGCAAGGCTAGGGGTCAGCTAGGGGCATGGGGAGGGGAGAGCCACTGAGAGAAAAGGAACCCCAGGCACAAGCTCAGGGCTTTACCTTCCACGATGCCCCAGGGATAGAGCCGGCCCCGAACTCGTCGTCCTCTGGCCTCTACCACAGTATTGCTGCCAATTACAGCAAATGGGATGCTTTCCTAGAAGAGGTGAAGGAGGCGTATCAACACCCCTGTTCTCACCTGTTCCTTTCCTCCCATTATTTTCATCTCTCTGCTTGACTCTAGGAGGCCAGGGTCCTCTCCCACCTCTTAGGTAGAATTCCACTTCCCTCTCCTGCCCAGAAAAACTTAGCTCCTCCCCGGGGTGGCCCCACCTTTAGGGCTTGGTCCTGTGATTTGAAGTCCTCATCCTCATCAGAGTCACAATCTGGGAACTGGTAGATCTTGATCCCAAAGTGCTCAATCTCCTCCCGGATCTGGCAAACACATATGGAGCCCACAGTTCTGAGAACACCATCTTTTCTAGAAGCCCACCTGCTCCCCACCCCCGTCAGCACCCCTCACTTTGCGTTTCTTGTGTTCCACTTCAGGAGGTGTCAGTGTGTCTGCCTTAGCCAAGATAGGCACGATGTTGACCCGCTGATGCAGGGCCTTCATGAATTCAACATCCAATGGCCGGAGCCTGGGGAACAGGAATCTGTGACCACCTGCTGGTGCCAGCCCTGCCCCTGGTATGCTTGGCCTGTTCCCTTGGCAGCACCCGTTGGTGCCAGGAGCCTCAGGCTCAGACCGTACCCATGGCCGAAGGGTGAGATGAAGTACAGGCAGCAGTGCACCCTGTTATCTTGGATGTTCTTGCGGTTCAGGCCACTCTCATCTCGGAAATACTGCTCAAACTGCTGGTCGATGTATTCTGCCACAGGCCTCCAGCTGGGGCAGGAACAGACAAGCAGAGAAACGGCGGGGAATGGGGGCTGCCTTGTGAGCTCTGGGGCTGCAGAGAAGTAGCGTATACTCTGAGCAATGGTTCCAAGATATTGTTACTCCCTGACTCACTTGTATTATATCTTCTGGAAGATACCTGGGTGAAAAATTTGACTAAGCACACAGACAAAGGTCAGTAAATACTGGTTTAGTGGGAGAAAAAGGGCCCAGGTAAACAGTCAAAGCAATAAGAATAGCAAGGTAGCTGCAGGTAAACACCAATTAGAAGCCAGGGGAACCCAAAGTCTGGATCACAGTCCAGCCTGAGCCTTTGCTCATTTGGTTCCACCTTTCCAAGCCATTCCATCCTTCAAGGCCACATCCAAGAGCCACATGTCTTCCAGGTAGGCTCCTTGGCCTACTGCCAATGCACACTGGTCTCCCCTTCTCTTCACTGAACAGTGATTGATATACACAAGGGGGGCTTTAAAAAGTTCATGGAAAAACTCAACGAAAATATAATGGAATTTTTCCACGGACTTTTGGAAGCCCCCCTTAAACTTAAAATTTAACGTCCTTTGCTCGTAAGGAGCCCTGGTGGTTCTGTGGGGTACACATCAGCCTGTTAATCACAACATCAGCGATGCAAACCCATCAGCTGTTCTGCAGGAGAAACATGAGGCTGTCTGCTCTAGTAAAGGTTTATTGTCTCAGAAATCTGAAATAGGGTTACTATGAGTCAGAATTGACTCCATGGCAGTGGATTTGGTTTTACTTTGGCCCTGACAGGTGGACATTTTGAACATCTCTAAGATCTTATTTTTTAACATGAAACAGTTAAGAGACTTGCTCTAGATCATTTGGCTGGAGCAATTCTTAGTTCAGTTTGTTTGCTACTACTCTTCCTGACCCACTTACTGACTTGAGTTGTTACATGATTGACTCACATGTTAGCGAACACCCCAACCCTGTTCCTCACCCCTAGACTCTCAAGGGCAGGGATCATTCAGGCTTGATTTGTATTCTTTACGATATCCAACACATGGCTAGGTACCTAGTATGTGTACAGTAAATTCCTACAGGTTAACTAAATGAACATACATAGAGGTGTACTGTATAAGGTGCCAGGCATAAATATTTTGATGGAGGGTTAAAAGGAAGTAGGTAGATGATGGAAAGACAGGGTGATGCTTGCTACAATAGAGACCAGGTACTAGTTGGGGCGCATCCAGTTCACGGGGACATACTCCCTGGCATCCTCCCGAGAGCAGGAAAGGTGATGACCACAGAGAGATCACCTCAGTGTATCAGGAGGACTTATGGTGATCCTGTGCCCTGTACTTGCACTGTGCTGTGGCAAGACTATAAGAAATGGCCCTTCCCTTAAGGCTATGTAGTTGAGGATGAACCTGATTGCTGAGCTGAAAGTCACATGTTATAATAATAAAGCATGGAATCGAGAGTGTTCAGAGCACAGAGAGGTCTGTAAGGATCTGATGTTGTTGTCGTTATGCATTGTGGAGTCAGTTCCGACTCATAACAACCCTGCATAGGGTTTCTGAGGCTGTAAATCTCTACAGGAGCAGAAAGCCTCATCATTCTCCCATGGAACAGCTGGTAGTTTCGAACTGCTAACCGTGAGATTACCAGCCCGATTAGTCATTAGTAATTAGCCAGGACCAGTTGGATGGGCATGTAGCCTATGTAATCACTCAGGGCTTCATACTTAGGACCCATGCTTGGTTTAATGCTCTGCTAATTCACTATTTGGCCTCTGATGTGGCACTGTGGATCAGCATTGGACCTGCGAACCACAAGGTCAGCAGTTCAAACCTACCAGCTGCTCCTCAGAAATCCTCTACAGGGTCGCTATGAGTTAGAACTGACTCGATGGCACTTAACAACCACATTCACCATTTTGGAATTCTTAGTGCTTTTTGAACAAGGGGCTCCACATTACAGAGTCAGCCTTGCAGTTATCACCCTCCAAGTCCAGAATGTAATGTACGTAGCCCTTTGCAGTTTGCAGCGCTCATTCACGTGTGTTATTCGGGGGATCTTCAGATCACCGGGGCGAGGTGGGAAGGGCAGGTGTTTTTCTACTGAAGAACTAGAAACCGAACCACAGGCTCAAGAACACACAATCAGTAAACACCAAGTCAAGATTGGGACTCTGCGGCCACGCCTCTCAGCATCACCCTACCTCAGTTCTTCATTAAAAGCACCTGTCTTTCTCATCCCTTCTCCTCCTTATCAACTCTCTTAGGTTTTACTCACTTAGGATAAGCACTAGACTGGCAACTGCCAGGTCACCAGTTCAAACCCACCAGCCCTTTTCAGAAACTCTATACAAGGTCACTAAGTTGGAAGTGACTCAGTGGTACACAACAAGAAGCATGTTTCAAGTTCCTAAAAAAAAAAAAGCTAGAATTGATCAAAGTGTGTGGTAAAGGTGCCTTTTCTTTTGGTAGGTGGCCTGAAGCATGCCTGGAGTTGGAACATGTTTTCCCTTTGCTTCTCCTTTCAACCCTTTATGCCTCCCTCTACACCACCCCACCCCTTCAACAAGGTTTGTGTGTGGCACCTAAAATGTTGCTAGAGAAAGGGAAGAAAGAGAGTGACATTTATTAAATACCTGCCACTGTGTGTCCCTGAGGAGAAAGATGGGGCTGTCTGCTCCTATAAAGGTTTTCAGTCTCAGAAACCCTAAGGAGCAGTTTCTGCTCTTCCTGTGAATTGGAATCAGCTCACTGGCAGTGGGGACTGGGTACGATGTGTCCTGTATTGCTGTGAGTTGAAATTCACTCAGTGGCAATGAGTTTTCTTTTTTGCTGTTTTTAAAAAATGTGTCAGGCCCTGTGATGCATGTCTTCATATGTGTTTTCTTATTCAAGGCTCTTCTCTCTCATCTGGCACCCCTCCTCCCATTCCTAGAATTAAAGACCTCATGTGTCAGAGTTGGAAGGAATATCGGCGATCATTTACTCCAGTCCTTTCCCTCTCACTATACAGAGAAAGAGGCTGTGCTCCAGAAAGGGGGTGTGACATGCTCAAGGTCAAGTGTGGGTATGTCTTTGCCTATGCATCTGTGTGTATATGGGGGAGGGCCAGCCAGGACTGTGCTTGGTCAGACATACCACTCTGTATTGTTTACTGCGTCCCCAAAACCTGGTGTGTCCACGATGGTGAGCCGCAGCCTCACGCCCTTCTCTTCTATGTCCACCGCATGCTTGGTGATCTCCACGGTTTGCATGATCCTCTCTGGAGAAGGAGGAAACTGAGGCCAGGGCAAGGGCAGGGCCCTGCCCAGTCAGGAAGAACTGGCCTGCTCAGCCAATTTCGCCCTGACTGCCTCATCCACACTGCCCCCCTTTCCAGCCCCTGGCTGCCTGTTCTCTGGGAACCAGCAAGGAACACGTTTCCCAACACAGGAAATGCCGGTGGCTGTTGGCTCTGGCCCCAGCCTCTGCTCCCGGCTTTTTTCTTGGATTCCTGGAATCCTTTTGGGGGTCAGAGACACACTCAGAAAGCAGGATTCTGGTCCCTGGCCCACTTCGGCACCCAGATCTTTAGGGAGCTGGCTGGTGGGCTTCCAGGTTGTATGGGACTGTGAAGACATGCCTTCCATCTCTCTAGGAAGCTAAGGTTTCCTTCCATGCTGGAAGGTCTCATCCCTCATGCTCCTCTCCTTCCCTTACCTTCTGCACTGAGGAGTTTCCGGTCCCGGTACAGATCAGTGAGGAAGAGGCTGTTAACAAGCGTAGATTTACCGAGGCCAGATTCTCCTAACAGGAGAGAGGGCAGGCACCAAATCAGAAGGCAAGATCTGCGGCCAAGAAGTTCCCCCACTGGACCAAGGTGTGGAAAGAGCTGCTTTCTAATCTAAGTGGGGAAGTGACTAATTAAACAATAGCAGTTTTGAGCTGGAAAGATCATCTTGTCTAGCCTTCTCATTTGAATGAAGACTAGGAAAGGCAAGAGATTGCCCAAAAGCATACAGAAAGAGGCAAATACTAGAAAACTGTTGGTCATCTGCCCATTTCAACACTTCACACTCCCTGCCACCACCACCACCACCACCACCCCACCCCACAAACACACATACACACTTTCAGGCACTAATGCTCCTGATTAAAATACCAAAAGGCATAGTTACTTGCTGCTTGCTCCTTTCCTACGCATCTCCTTTCCCCACACACACTGTCCCCACCTCGAATGCCCCCAGCCCAGCCAAGCCCCTGCTCTACCTGCCACCATGAGGGTAAAGTCAAAACCTTTCTTCACAGACTTTCGGTGGACCTGGTTGGGGAGGGTAGCAAAGCCCACGTACTCCTTGTCATCCTAGTGAACAGGAAGGCAGACTGCATCAGGGTGACAGGCCCGAGGCACCTCAGGACCCACCACCAGCCTTCTCCTTCTATGTCCTAGAGGAGCAGTGCCAGACTCCTTGGAGGTCTTGTCTGGGGTCACTAGATGAGCCTTCTGCAACTGATGATACTGTCAGTTCCTAATGCTCTCAGGGACAGACATCTGGGAACTGAGGTTGACATGGGACAGACAGCCAGAGCCCCACTGACTCTCTCTCTCTCTCTCTCTCTCTCTCTCTCTCTCTCTCTCTCACACACACACACACTTTTACCCACTCACTGTCTCTTTGTCTCTCTGTCTTTGCTCCCTCCCTGGGTCTCTCTACACTAGCCCATGAAAATCAGATGAAGGCAGGGCTGGAGGCTCTACCTCAGAGGAGTCATAAGGATCGAGCTTGCCCCATGGACTGCGGGGCCTGGCTGAGGGGCTGAGGGGGGCTGGGGCAGAGCAGTACTGGTGGCTGTCAGAGGACTGGGGCCACAAGGGAGATCTGAACTCCAAGTCCTCTTCGTAGCAGCCTGGAGCCTGGGGCCTTGGCTCTGGGATGTGGGGCCTTGGCTCCAGAATTTGGGGCCTCGACACCCAGGCCTTGGCCTCCGGTGGGCGGCAGCTCTCGCTCCCTGGGAAGTCCTTCACGAACTTGGTCAATTCTGTGTCATCCGTTTCCTCCAGGAAGCGCTTGATCTGGGGGGATGGGCAGGGTTTGGGGGAGTAGGTGGCAGGAAGGGAAGAATGAAGGAGGCAGACAGAAGGAGACAAGGGCACAAAAGACCGTGCTTGTGGTTAGAAAGGAAAGAGACTGCAGGAGCAGCCAAGCCAGAGGAAGTCTCAGTATCCTGCCCTCACCTGCTCACAGGCCTCCCCAAAACAAGATGCCAGTAAGGATCGAGAGGTCCAGGAGCAGCCCTGGGCAGTTCCCAGAGACATGGGGCTCCCTCTCAGCACGACGCCCTTCCTGGGGGACTGGCTGAGCCAGAGGCCAGAGACTACCTTGAGGCAGGCAAGTCAGAGGGAGTAAGGGAGAGCAGACGGAGGAGTCAGAGCCAGAGATGAGCGAGGCTTAGTATCCCAGGGAGTGAGCCCAGTTTGAAGGCAGCAGGAATCAGACTGCAGACAGGAAGGAGGAGGAGTGGGCAGCCCCAGGTAACTCCAGAACCAGCAGGGGGCTCTATGCTTCCTTTCTTGTAGGTCTGTGAGCTCCAGGCCAGAGGTGTAGATTGTCCTGGGGGTGCTCACTACCCAGCGCTCAGGAATGCTGACCCTACCTCCTCATTCTAGACTCAGCCATACCAGAGCCTGATCCTGGGTCCCAGGGGATGCTGAATGTGGGTGGAGGGTTACCAGAGGTGTTAGGGGATGAGACTGGAGGGCTGAAGGATGAGTGGGCCGCCAGCACTGACAGCCCCAAACTATAAGAAACTCCTAGTTGCCCTTTTGCCTCTCTGCCCAGAGCTAGGCTCTAGCCAGCTGTGTGTGAATGAAATGAGAGCCACAGAGGTTGGTCAGCACAGAATGATTTGGCTTCTGTCAAGGCCCTGTTCCACCCCATCCCCAGCTTGGAAGAGGGGTCACCCCCTCACCCCCTGCCTCAGTTCTTTACCCCTTAAGAGCCAGCCCCCTGTGTAGGGTGCCTGGCAGTGCAGGGCTCAGCTCTGCCTCATAATACCCATGTGCCACTCCCAGACAATGGACAAGGGACTGACTCTGCAGAGACTGACTCATCCTCTGGGGACTAGCCAAGCCAGTGGGGGACTACCGCCGACCACTGTGGTGTCCCAACCAGACTAGAGGGAGGTAAGACAGTCACGGTCTCCCCGCCTGCCCTCATTTTACAGAGGGGTAATTAAGGAGGTTGATCGGCACACTGCCAGGATTAAGACAGGCTAGAGAAAGCTCCTGATAGCCACTTGCAGGCTGTCACTTAACTTCTTACACCTGCTTGTAGCCATAGTCTCCAGGGTTGGACCCCAAACACAAACCCATTGTTATCAAGTGGATTCTGACTCATAGACACCCTGAAGACAGAGTAGAACTGCTCCTTAGGGTTTCCGAGGGAGGAGACAGCCTCATCTCCCACAAAGCAGCTGGTGGGTTTGAACCGCTGACCTTCTGGTTAGCTGTCCAATGCTTAGCCCACAATGTCACCAACACTCCTTCCAGGGCTAGACAGAGGAGAGAAAAAGAGGGTTCTGTAATCACTGGACAGCTAACTACAAGGTCAGTGGTTCAAACCCCCAACTCTTCCTCAGAAACCCTATATAGGGTTGCTGTGAGTCCGAACCTATTAGATGGCACTTAACAACAGATCCGGCATATGGGGGCTTGCTGAGGAGAAACGGCAAGTCTGACCTAACAGGCCTTTCTCATCCAGAGTTCGAGAGGGCTTCAAAAAGTTTGTGGAAAAATGTAATGAAAAGATAATGGATTTTTTTCCATGAACTTTTTGAAGCCACTTTATATTTGTGGGGCCTAACCAAGTGACCAAACGTCCAATTTATGCTTGTCCTGATATGATGATTAATTGTGCCCCCTTTTGCTCTCAACCATTAATTAATTATATGACTAGGGGAACAGCAGGTCTTGTTGGCTGGGAGCTTAAGAGTCTGGGGAATTCCAGGAAGTCCTGCCCCTCACACTGTGAGCCTGTAGTCAGTCCCAGGTCAGATGAAGGGTGGGAGAGAGAGGACTGTGCTCAGCTTGGTTTCCCCAGGGGCATTCTGAGTGGAGGAAGAAATCAGAATAAGGAGAAGGGGAGGTACAGATGGAGATCCCTAGCCCCCACAGTCTTCTAGCAGAACTACCAGGTACCAGCAGCATCTTATCTGCCAGCCTTGGCTTCTCATCAGCATGGAACAGGACACAGGCGCACAGCTCCATCTCTGCCAGCAGCCAAATCATTTTCTGACTTTGGGCCTCAATCCCAGCCACCGCAAGGGGATAGACAGGTCCAGTCCACCCGTCTCCCAGAGCAGCACCTTACCCCAGCTTCAGTCCTGTCCTCAGGGACAGAATTCCCTTTCCATCCCAGTGAACGGTTCATGCCTCACGCTTCAAGCTCCCTGTCAGCAAGCTCTAGGTCTAATTTTATCTCGCAGGCAAAGTTCCTCACACACAGAAACAGCCGTGTCTTGATGCTCTTGTAATCTGGCTTCCTGGCTTGCTCCCCTTTCTCTTTGACCCCCTGTCTCTGGAAGAGGCCAAAAAAGCCTGTGGAATGTCCTTCCCCACCCTCTCCTCCTCCCCTTCCCTGGACTCCCACCCTCCAAGGACAGCTCAGCTGCAGTAGGATCACTCAGTTTCTCTGCAGTTCCCTCCTCCTCTGATTGGCTGCCCCATGACGCCTGCCTGCTGCCTATCCTGGTGGGCACAGCACCAACCGCCCCAATCTGCAGCACAAGCTCTTAATCCACTGTCCCTTCCTGTTAACCCCAAGGACACTGAGGCCTGCCCCCAAGGTGACCTGGTCTATTCGTGTGTGGAGACAGCCAGCCACCAGGAGACTCCACTTCAAAAGACTCCAATCCCCAATCACCCCTTTCACCTGAACTTTGTTGTTTTTATGTGCCATTATTTCTGACTCATAGAGACCCTGATAGGATTTCCAAGGAGCACTTGGTGGGTTTGAACCGCCAACCTTGTGGTTAGCAATCCAGTGCTGATCCTACAGCACCACAACAAGACTTTAAGCAGTGTTTAAATAGGGTGGGGTGTCCTGCAGCCCACCCTACCAGGGTCTTGGGAATGAACCACTTTTCTTCCCAATCGTTTCTCTGTTCTCCCAGGAAAGAACTCTTCTTCCATCCACTACCTTCAGAGAACTGCTTCTAGATGGATCACAGAGCGGAGTCTCTGTTCTGGGGACTCTTCCCACCCTAGGACATTTGACCTTGGTTTCGTGGGGACCTTCATCCCATCACCCCATGTTTTCCATAGAGCTAACTGGGTAGTGATCTCTGAGGGGCCTTAGTTCAGGCCAGTGGGAGACTTGCATCCCAGAGACTTGAGAGGTGCCTATTAGGTGGGAGACAAACCGGAGACACTGGCTGGTAGTATGCAGATGCAGGCCAGTGGTGCTGGTCTGGTCAGGAACCCCCTTTATCAATTTGAGAAGTATCTTAATTTCAGGGCCTAATGTTGTTTGAAACCTCAGTGTCAGCAGTTCAAGCTCACCAGCGGCTCCTCAGAAACCCTATACAGGGTTTGCTATGAGTCAGAACCGACTAAATGGCACTTAATAACAACAATGTCCAATTGTGAAAGAGCCCTGGTGGTATAGTGGTTAAGTGCTTGGCTGCTAACGGAAAGGTTGGCAGTTCAAACCCATCGGCAACTCCTCAGGAGAAAGATGTGGCAGTCTACTTCCATCAAGGTTTACAGCCTTGGAACCCTGCAGGGCAGTTCCACTCTTGTGTTACCACTGCTTCTAATCAAATTGACTCCACGGCAATGGGACTGTCCTGTTGTGAATGGTCCTTTCTTGCCTCGCAAGGGAGGCTGGGGAGAGAAAGCACTCCCAGATGACAGATACCTCAAGCTGCTTTGCCCTGAGGAGAGAAGGTCTATCTCAAGTCTCAGGTTGGTTATTAATGTTGGTATGTCATTCTTTTCACATGCAAATAAAACCCCTGGGACTTCTGGACAGGGGAAGTTGGGACACTGCCCTCCTTTGACAAGGAGACCCTTCTAGAGGAGTCTGGCCTGACACGAACCAACTGGCCTAAGAACTGGCTGGCTTGCGGACCTGAGGGGCCTAAAGCTGAGATTTAGGGGGTGGGAGGAGGGTGCCTTTATTTAGAGAAAAACAGTGAGGCCTCAGCCCAGCTGTAAGCACCATGACCTCAGCTGAACTGAACTTAGTGTGTGGCAGAAAAGCCCCTCTGATCCCTGCTGGGCTTGGCACTAGGGACAGCCAGTGCTCCCTCAGGCTTCCAATCCTGTCCATCCTTATGTGGAGAAGAGAAGGGGGACAAGGAAAAAGACAGGCACCGTTTGGCCTCTCCCAGGAACCCCCCTTTGTGGAAGGTCACAGGGTCATCAGGACTTCCTGGCCAAGACTTGGGCCTCTGCCTGGACACAGCTTGAGAGACAAGAACCCAAAAGATTGGCCTTTCTAGACCTGGGGGCTTCTGATTCCCACCCAGGGCCCTGGGACTAATCAGAGATCCCCCGACTGCTGTAAACAGCCTGTGCCTCCTCATGCAGAGGGCAAAAACTGGGGACTTCTTGCAGACCAGGAGGAAAAGCTGGGTGGGGCTTGGAGGCCCTAACCACCAGCACTATGTATTTATGACAGGCTCTAGCAAAGGCAGGAGCAGAGCTGCCATCCTCACAGCCAAGCATCAAGATAACTTCCTACCTGAGCGCCTGTGAGTAGGCTGGCTGGGGTTACAACTTCTCTTCCCACTACAGGCAAGTGGCAGGTACCACCACCACCCTCCCCACACACTGCAGAGGGACCTGGCTGGGGGGTGTGGGTATACATGCAGCAGAGAACGCTTCCATGGTTCCTGTGGCGGAGGCACAGGTATATAGCTTTCCCCGGTTGGGGGGTGGAAGGGTGATCAGAATGATGCTCTGGGCTTCTCTCTCTCAGGGGCTGCCCTTGCCAGGTGATGCAGAGAGGACCCTAAGGCTCTCTCCTGGGAAGGATGGGCAGTGTTTGTGTGCCTTTTCTGGGTGTTTTCCAAAGGAAGTTGGTGCCGGCTACTGGAACCAGGGTAGATAGATGAGGAGTCCACCCAGGTAGCAGCAGATCCAGACAAGGGCAGAGAGCCTCACGTCTGCTTATCACTGACGCACCCTTCCTCCCTTGGCCAACGCGCGTCTTGGCCGGCCGGGACCTTCCTCTGAGCACGGACCCACCCCTGCATCTAAGAAAGCAGGCAGTACCCTAGGGGTCGGGTTGAGGTCTGCTTGGCCGCTGCTCTGACCAGTGGGAGAAACTTGGGAGCGACGCCCGCCCGCAGTGCCTGCCAGTGCTCAAGGTGGGCCATTGTGCCCCCCGCCCCGCAGAGCCGAGGCTGCGGCGCCCTAGGTCCCCAGACTCGCCGGGGAGCGGCGGGTCCTGAGCGCCCGGGCCCTGCCCCGCGCCGGTCCGCCTTACCATGGCTGCAGCCCGGGCCGGGCCGGCTCCTCCTGGACAGCGCCTGAGCGAGCCGTGGCGGGAGCTGCGTGCCGACCTCGCTGCACAGTTGGCTCCCGCCTGCCGGAGGCGGGGCCCAGGGGCGGGGCCTGCCACCTCCCCGCCGTGGGAGGAGGGCTCGAAATGGGCTTGGGGTTGGGGGGGCTGGTTTCGCCCCTCCGCCCCCCAGAACTCCGAAGGCTCAGGGTATTGAAAGTCACTTCAGGGTTCAGGGAGGAGTGGGAAGCTCTGGTCCTCATCCCGAGGGCAGCACTTGACGCTTGACCCTTCCTTACTCAGTCCCTGGAGGGTAGCTTCTTTAGGCCGTGCAACACTGCGGGGCTAGAACTAAGTCCCCTTAGAAAACAGAATGGCGCACCCGTTATCCTGGGAAGAACAGGGGCATCTGTGCAAGTTGGAGAGAAACAACTAACTATCCAAGAGATTCAGCAAGGTTTGCAGGGAACGAAGCCAGTTGATGGACTAGTAAGAGTCCAAGTTACTAACTCTTCACAATCCACTACGCCCCCTAAGGTGGAACATCAGACATTCCTCACTTGCACCCAAGAGACAGGTTCCCAAGAGGCTCCCTTCATGCAGGACCCCAGATTAAAGATGAAAGAGGATTTGTCGCATACATTATCCAGGGGAAAATCTGCTAAGGAGGCTGGAAGAGAAAAACAGAGTGGTCCTCACAGGGCTCTTGGAGCCTTGGCTGGGGGTGAGGATAATGGCGAGGGCCTCGGAGAGATGCTGTGAGGCAGCTGGTCCATCAGCTTTAGAGGCATTAGTAACTCAGAAGACTCAGAGCAGCAGCTAAGGGGAGGTAGGGGCTTGGTGAAGGATTTCCTGAGCTAAGCCAGTTGGGCTCTTAAGCAAGTCTGGAGCAGCTTGACCCTTCCTGATGTCCCAGAGGCCTGTGTATCCTATTTCAGCCTGATCTGTGGCTCGGTGGTCATGGTTGGAATCAGTAAGGATTCTACAGAGGGAAGGAGGAGGGCTTGGGACAGCACGTGGGATCAGGCCCGGAAAAACATGGAGTGGCTACTGGAGATGTTACTGGATTATATTTGGCACTGGTGGGCTAGAGCATTCACAAGAAGGCTCCTTGACTAAGTGACCTGGGGCAACTCTCTTCACCTCTCTGGGCCTCAGTTTCCACATCTGAAAATGAGATTATACAAGATGGTGTCTAAAGGTCCTTGCAGCTTTAGCATTCTAAAAGCAGATGCAGTAGAGCAAAGAAGGTATGCTGCACGCTGCTGCTGTAGGCTTGGAGAAGGAGAGCAAGGCTTCAGCAAGAGGTGCTGAAGAAAAGCTGGGCCTCAGAGACTCCAGAGGATCTCAGAGAAGGAGGAGGAGACAGAGGGTGGGAGGCAGCAACTTGGCTCCTGTAAAAGGGAATCTCTAAAGGTATGAACAGGCTCCAGGAAAAGGCCTGGGGTAAATAAGGAGACTTGAAGTTATACTCAGGGAAACAAAGACAAAAAGGAATTTCTTCAAAGAAGAGAGAAACAATGGCTGTTGGAACCATACAGAAGTAGCAGCTACTGCTGCCATAAAAAAACAAAAGTTTGAGCTACATAGAGCCCCACTGCGGGGAACTAGCTACAAGCTGCGAGTGTTCATGGCGTACTCATGAGACTATCTCTTGGGTGCTTCCACTCAGTAGTCAATCTGGCCTGGGGTGGAGGTGCTGGGCCTAGGAAGAAAGTCTATTTTGAGGAAGGCAGCCTTCTTTTCCTCCACATAACATAAGCTCCCTGCCCCCTAGGCCCTGGCTATAGTCCAAGTATGGACACAGACACATTCCAGAAGGCAGCTCCGCTAGCTCACCCTCAGCTGTGCTTGGAATCCCAGCACTGCTCTAGCACCTGCTATTCAGAGCCCTGAGTGTCTTAAAGACATTGAGGCCATCTTTTGAGGTAGCCAAGGCCCCTAGACAGACCTGGAGCCATAGGACTCAGCTCCAAACAGACTCTTGGTGCCCTGGTGGCCAGAGTCTCTGTAATCACTGCACCACAGGCCCAGTAATGAGGCATGCTGGGAGAAATCAAAGCTGAAGTTTGACTGTGAGCCATTCTACCCTAGCAAGTCCCTCAGCCTAATCCTGCAGCCTTCAGGGGTCTTGGAGAGAACTTAGTCTGAGCATAAGTCCCTATGCCAACTTTGGCTATTATTTCACTGCCTGAGAGTCTCTTCTCTCTAGGCTTAGGTCCCCCCATTCAAAGGGGAGAGAACTAGAATCCCCTCAGTACTAGCTTTCACATTCTGTATTGAAGGAAATAGGGATTCACACCTGGTCAGAAGCAGGGCTGAGATATAACCACCCTTTCATGAATTAATGGCTACTCAGAGTTCCTCCCCACCTTACCTGACAGATGGTCTGCTCAACCTTGTCACAAAGCCCCCCAGCTCTTGAAGCTCTAGATTTCTCTTGAAATTTAGCATCCCATTGGACATTAATCCCTGAGAGCTTCTGGGGTGGGGCATTTCAGCCAAGTGTCCGGGGGGGACTGGATGCTTAGCTGGACAGAGTGTGATCCCTCTGGGGAATTTTTGACTCAGTAGTCACGGCTCCGGCCTGCTTGTCCTGGGCTCCCCCCGCTGCTTAGGTCAATATGGTCTGGAAGACCTTCTGGACTTCTTCACTGGGTCTTTCTCACCTACCCATGATTGAAGGTCATGTGGCACTAAGGAACCAGGGCCCAAATTCAAAGCCAAGAAGAAAAAACAATGATCACAGAAAACCAGGATTTCAGATCCGCATGACCAGGAAGAGTCCCTTTTGCCGCTCAGGTACTGAGAGTTTCCCTTAAGTGGTACATGAAGGAATTGTGCCCACAGCCCCAATGTGTATGAGTCACTGACCATCTGCTTAGTTCCTGGGCCTGGTGAGGTCAAAGGGCTATCACTTGGGTGTGTCTTTCAAGGAAACCTCAGTCAGTCTGTCCAGCAAGGTCCATGTGGAGGCAAGAAACCAAAACCCATTCCTCCCCAAACTGCTTTCCAGTATCCTATGATCCTGGGGCAGGCATGAGAAGTGGTGGCGAGACCAAGGGGCACTGTATTTGTTTCCTGGCACCTGCTGAGCAGCTGCACTGAGAGGCAGTTCTGGAGTTGGCAGGATGCTAAGAAACCAGCCTGTTGGATCAGCAGACTATCCTGTCCGACACCTTCTCTGCAGCAGTGCAGGGTCACAGGAACTCAGGAACAGAAGGGACTTATGTACCTTGTAATGCAACTACCTACCTACCTGATGCTGAATCCTCTCTCAAACCCTCCTGCTTTTCCAACCTCTGTTTGAATACCTCCCATGGCCAAAGTTCACTAACTGGAGGGCTGGGGGTGGGAGTGGGGTGGCTTGGTGATGGATTTCCTGAGCTAAGCTGGATCTGGCTCTTGTGTTAAGTCTCAAGAAGCATGACCCTTTCTGATATCCCAGAGGCCTGCCTATCCTATTGCAATCTGATCTGTGACTCAGTGGTCCTACAATCTTTGAGAAGCTGAGTACCAAATTCTTCATTATACTGAGCCAAAATCTATCTACTGGCCTTTCCCTCCAAGTGCCTCCATGCTGAAAGCTTTGCTAACTCATATCAGTAGACTTTATTTTGTCCTTTGGTGTCCATCCCCTTTCAAGTGACCCATCTGGGTATTTTTCTCTTCCAAATTACTCACAAACCCCTCAAGAATAGAGTGTGTCTTCTATTTTAACCTCTGTACACTTCAATTTCGCAAGCATGTGATGTGTTATCCATCTGGGCGGCCAGGCCTCTGCCCCCAGGAGATGTCTGATCAATATGAATTGACTGAGAGGAATCATTGATTCGTTTTCCACCTGGATTTTGGAGGACAAAGCTAGAGGCTCTGGGCCCCACAAACACACCCATCCCTTGTCCTTCATGCTGTCGGCTTATCAATGCCCACCCTCAGAGTTCACAGAGAAGTTTTTCCCTTCACAAGCCTTTATCTCTAAAGATAAAGTTATTTTCTAAGTTGATGTCGCTACAGAAGATATAGTTGCAACCCTGTGGCAAGATACTCCCTAAAGTGCTCCCAGCTTTGTAGAGCAAGCTCTGAAACTCAATTTCTTCATCTGTGAAGTAGGGAGAAAAATTCCATCTCATAGGGTTGCTATGAAGATTCATTAAGGTGGAACGCTTAGCATGGTTGTTGTTATGTGCCATGGAGTCGGTTCTGACTCATAGCGACCCTGTACAGGGTTTCCAAGGCTGTAGATCTTTACGGGAGCAGAAAACCTCATCTTCCATGGAACAGCTGGTAGTTTCGAACTGCTGACCTTGCAGTTCACAGTCCGACTTGTAACCACTACGCTACCAGAGCTCCTTCTTGGCATGGTATAATTACTCAAATAAATGGTAGCTAATGGGAATATTATCAACACCAAACTAGCAAGCATCAACTGTGACTATTTCAAATGCCTTCCCTCCAAAGGATTACGAGTGTGTGTGTGTGATGGGCACAGAGGAATGGGAGGAGGGAGAATTCCAGACTAATGCTTTGGACAAAAGTGACATTGGAATGACTATGCTGCCACCAACTGTGGAGTCAGCTTCTCCAGCTAGATACCACTCGATCTCTAGAAAGTTGGTCTTAGCTCCAGATCTACTGACCCCCAACTCCCAAAAACATAACTGCGTAGACCCCTGGAGCTAGATGACTATGCCTCTGGTGGGTGTGCCAAGGATGGGACTTTGGCCCAGTCTTCCCACCCACAACATCCGAGCCTGAGTTTCTCTTAGGAACTGTCTCACATTCTGTCCCCCTCTTCCAAGCCTTCTTTCAGTCCCCCGGGTGCAGCTGTCTCTTGCTGCTCCCCTCGTAACAGCTGGGGCAAAAGCAGCTGAGCTGAGGAGTGTGAGGGAACATGGCCATTTCTGCAACTCAAGGTGGCCTCTCTCTGGCTGAGCAGCTGTTAATGTGGCTCCTGGGTGACAGATTTGCTTCTTCACCCAACTGTGTACCCTGTCCTCTGAAGCCTACCTCCCTAATCTACCCAGAAAAAGTCACCGTTTCAAACACTCCTGAAGCACTCGCATAGAAAGATACGCTATTGGAGATGAATAGGTTCCAAGCAGAGGACCACATAGCTTCTGAAAATACATCAGAAAGTCCAAAATGGATGTAGCATGTTCTTCCCCACATAGGCTCATTCTAGGCAGAACAAAACACCATGTAAGTCTGACCTCCAGTCTGACATAAAGCCCATGAAGAAGGTGTAGTGTTTTTCAGCTCCCATTTTATAGACAGAGGGGACCAACCCACCTTGGTTTCACAGGGAAACCAGCACATATTTTCAGAAGCTATTTGCTAAGTAAGACAAACCTTATCAACACCACAGGCTACCCTAAGGTGACCAACTGCTCCACTTGGCCCAGGAGGCTCCTGGGATGCAGGACTTTCAGTGCTAAAACTGGAAAACGTTCCAGGCAAACCTAGATGAGCTGGTCATTGAAGTCTGTCCCAAACTAGCAAGTCTCGGTCAGGGGATCTTCTATTCCCATCCTGCACTGGACTTACCTTCCCATGGCAGCTGGAAATGAACAAGGTACCATCTGACAGGGAAGAGACCTGCTTCCTAAAAGCTGTCTGGTGAAGGTCAACTTGCCATGAAAAGCCTCCTCAGGAGACCTGACCCATTTTCTGCAACTCAACTCCATTCTTCCAACAATTCCTCTCAACTGCAAGCCTCCATCCAAAGCAAGAGAAAGTAGGGCAGTGGGAAAGATGGTTTTTAGGATTCTTTTCAGACAGCCCATGTTCCAGGATTCTGTTAATATCCTCATGAATGGGAGTCACCCCAGGTTCCTTTTAAGACTTGGATTTTCCTTGTTAAAGGAAGTGCACCTGTGCAAAACTTCCCTTTAGCTCAGGATTCAATAGAAGGACCTCCTCTCCCAGGGGCCAGAGGACATGATATTCTAAAGACACTGATGTCTGACTTAGCGATCAGTGAGACAGCCTCCTCTGGTTGCTGTCCTGCTTTCCAGAGTTGGTTTCTTGCATAATTGATAGATATCTCCAGGAGTAAACTACATTGTCCCCTGACAGCCTGGAAGTCACATCCAAGGGCAAGTAGGTCAGGCTCCTTGAGGACACAGGGTTCTGAGTCCAGGGCACCCCTATCATCCGAGGCACTGCAGTCCCTGCCATGAAGAGTTGCTTTATTCCCAGGGATTCCCCAAGGCTGTGTGAGAAGGCAGCCCCTGCTGACCCAATAGGGTACCCTGGGGACCTTCCTACTGAGCTTCTACTAGTTCTGACACTAAAAAAACATCATCTACAATGCTGCCCTCAGTCCAACACAACCTCCTCTGGGGAGACGCTAGCACCTAATGTCCCAATCTAAGGGCGCAAAACATCTGTCCATGCCACTCCTTAGACAAAAGGGCCTTGAGGGGCCACTTGGCAGGAGACAGAGAGAGGCTGAATCAGGCACTGCCCCCAGCTGGGGATCCAGAGGGGCTTGTGAAGCTCAACAACAAACATGCTGGCTTCCAGGAGCCAGGCGCCCGTGGTTGGACCACCAGAGAATTCCTGACGGGAATGGAATCTGGGACAGGCTCTATGGTCAACCATTCCCAGACCAGAGGAGCCAGAAGCCTTAGATGTCAGCACATAGAGCTGCCCATGGGCCACGTGGCAGTCTGGGAAGGTCCAGTTCTCATGCTTTACAAAGACAGTACCTGGTCCACCTCGATGCCACCCCACTTCTAGAGAACCAGAGAAGGCCAGCTAGCCCAGTTCACTGGGAGCATTCTCTTTCTGATTTCTGGGGAACAGCACTGTTACTGAACAGGGCTGGAGAGCTGTAATTATCTAGACAGGATAAGAGCTATTTTGGGAAGGAACCATCCACTGCCAAGGCTTTTGACTTCCTAAACTAAAACAAGATGCACAGAAAAAGGATGAGGGTGAGGAAGAATGAGGAGTCTGTTCAATCAAAAACATCACATCCTGAACAAAGGGGAAACATTAACCCTTTCTTTCATCCATCCCAAAGGTATAAATTTGTATCAAAAGACAAGATGGCCCTGGCTTTGGACAGGAGAGTGTAACCTGATGCCCTGTGGCAGCCCTCTCTCCTAAGACCTCCAATAGCACTTACTCTGTCCCATTTATTTTGACATTTGTGCCCAAACTGTTTCATACTGTTGTTGAAATGCTTCCTGTCGGTGTCTTATCTCCCCCAACCAGATGGGAAGTTTCTCAAAGCCAAAGAATGTGTGTCCCCCATAGTGCCTAGCAGAGTGCTAGCATTGGAACAAAAATTGCTTATTGAAGGAAGGAAGGGAGAGGAGGGAGGAAGGAAGGAAAAAAGGGAGTGAGCAAGGGAGGGATTTACTGTCTTGCATGGAGATCATCTCTAAAAGTAGCTGTTCCCACCCACAGCTGAGTTCAGGGTGCAGGGCTGGGGAAGGAGCCAAGGCAGAGAGGGTGGTAGTGATATTTCTGGACACCTCCCTTTCAGCTGTTCTGCTATCTGAGCTCAGGCTGCCAACACCCGATTTGTTTTCCATTTGTAGTCGATTGTGTATCCTGGGCCAGCCCATGGATGGAACCCAATGAAGGCCATTTCAAGACTTTGGACAAGGCAAGGGAAAGAATGGAAGCAGGAAGAGATCTGACTATTGTATCAAACATGGACCAAGAAGAATCAGTGTACTTAAGGGAACAATGCACTGTGAAACCAGGACAGTCTGCTACACTCAGGACACGGCTGCCAGAAGCAGAGTCCACCATGTGCCTTTTTAAGTTGAGGAACCAGATCATGTGTAACCCAGAAAAACAGGCCCTTTCTGGAATGCCCTGGGCTAAAGAAGGGGGAGCCACGTGGGGACCGATGAACCAGTGGTTGCCCAGATCACCTCCCTGTAGAACACTTGGCAGGAGTCTTTATCTCTTCTCTTTCTTTCCAGGGCTGCAACTGGCTCATATTGCAAACCTCTGTGCAAAGCTTGCCCCTGAGGAGATGCAGCCCCACAGGTGCACATGTGGGCAAAATTTCAGCTCCCACCTGCTCCCTCTGCCAGGTGTCCTCGTGCAGTGATCAACCTGCCCAGCCACAGGTACCAACCAGCTCTGTCTGTCTCCCTCCACACCCACTTCCATTGGAGGACAGGAGAGCAATTTGGTTAACCGAGGACACAGAAGGCTGGAAGTGACCTCCCAGGGGCGTTCTTACCTCCTCATCTGTCATAACGGAGAAGTAGAAGCCGGGCATTCCCAGGGGACAGCAAATGAAATTCAGAGAGTGCCAACAGGAGAGGAAAAGGAATTTTACTAAAGATGCCCATGGACTTAGACATAACCTGACCCAAATCCCTTCCTAATGCACATGCCCCAATAAAAACAACTGGCATTTACTGAATGGTCACTATTGCCAGGAACCACACTAAATGCTTTACATATAATAGCTTGATTAGTCCACACAATAACCCTTAGATGAGGTCATTATCCTCATTAATAAATGGGGAAACTGAGTCTTAGATCAGTAAACTAGCTTATCTAAGGCCTCACAGTTAGGAAATCGTAGGCTCAGGGCTTAAACAGTAACAGTAATAAAACAGCAGGGTCCATACTTTACAGAGCTTTGTTCCCTCAAGAGCAGGGTTGCCCTTCTCCACTCTGCTGTTACAGCAGTCTGAGGGCTCATGCTGGTTGGGTTTGAATTGCATTCCCAAGACTTTTTTCCCCAGGAACTTTCTCATCCACAGCCCTGGTCTCCCTCCTGCTCATTAGGGCTGAAGCATAGTTTCAGCCACAAATATCACAGCATGAACTCCCTGCTACCAAAATTCACAAAACATTTAGGCCCTGGAGATACCTCTCTAAGGATTCTAGAGCTGGCTGCAGGACCCACTGATGACCTCAAGTGGAAAGCCTAGATATCACTGAAGATCCTGCCCGAGCAGCAGCCAGTGTTTCTTCTGGGGGTGGGGGCTTGAGTAGGATTCTAAGTCACCAGAGAAACATATGAGAAGAGACCCCCAATGTGGCTTAGTGTGAGGTCAGCCCTGAGCAAGGCTGTGATACAGGTAGTTTGCCTTGGTGTCTCTTCATCACTTGACAGTTATGATCAGCTAAACTGAAAGGTCATCAGTTTAAGTTGTTCTCCATTCTAGAAGTGGCTTCCCATTGAAAGAAGATTCTTAAAAATGAAAAAAGTTCCAAGTCCCAAAGGAATGACTCACATGATGGAATTTTAGTAAGATGAGAAGTTCTTCTGCTCCGTCACATCAAAACCCCAGCTGGTACCCTCCTCTCAGATGGAGATCTGTAGCTACACAGCCACCCACCAGCCGGCCCATCCTCCGCCACCCCAACCACCCACAATAGGTCCCTAGAAAGAGAAAAGCACAGACCTTTTAGCCACCAGATGACACGATTGTACATTTCCTCAGAGACATCTGAAAGTAAAGAGAGGTTGTTTTTTCCCCTCCCTGAGATGTATACCCCCACCCCACACTACTTTTATCTCTGTCTAGCTCCATGTTTTTCTTCCCCAAAGTGCCCGCAGACCTTGATTTTCCAAGGAACAATTCCAGGCTAGGATTCAACATCACATCCCCACTCTGCTTCTCCTTTTCTCACACCTCTTTGTGTCACATTAACAAATGCCTGTCCCCTCCTGGAAGTCTAAATCTCCGCCCCACCAGCTCAGCTCTGCCCACCTTCTCCACTCTGTTGCCGGAATACTTACCTGAAGACCTTATTCTCTTTAACAGCCCTTACCAGCCCTCACCCCAGCTCAGTTCTTCATCTCGTGTCTCGGGAAGCAGCTTCTGACCCTGGAAACCACTCTCTACTACCTTCCATTGAAAAGTTAAGCAGCGTTGCCTGGAAGAGTCAGTGTTTGATGACTGGCCCAAACATCGTGATTGATGTCATTAGTTTGGGGCTCAGAGAAGCTGGCAGGAAGTGGGTAGTGGGCTCAAGGATGAGACTAGCTTTGACACTGCAGGAGGGTAACCCCGAGGTCCAGAATGAAGAAAAGGCCTTTTCTGCCCACCCAAACATCCCACCTCTATAAATTGGGGCTGCACCTGGGCAGTCTGCTTCTTCACATACCCAAGAAGAAAGCACTAAACCTTTGAATGGGTTGTTTGGAGGTATGCTTGGGGGCCTGTGGCGCTTCCCTCAAAGGTGCCTGGTTTGGAGACTGTTTTGCTGCTGCTGCCACTGCTGGTGGAGGTGGTGACGATGCTGGTGGTGATGCTAGTGGACTTGCCTTCTCTCTCTGTAACGTCAGCTCTTCATAGAAAGAATTTGAGTCCTTTTCAAAAAAGGACAATAAAGAATCTAGGGGAGCAGGGGACTTAGGCTCAAAATTAGGTGTTGCTTGCCTGCTTTCAGGCATTTCAACTTCAGGATTGAGTAATGTCCACCATGAGGAGTCAGGTCCATACCTAGGTAGGGAACGAGGGGGCAAGGGTCGAGGGGTCAGTTCCAGTTCCACATGCTTTGGGATGGGTCCTGAAGATGTATGAACAGTTTCTGGGGGTCTCTGGACATGCTGCTTATAGATAGGCTCTGAAGGTGCAAAGATTCCAGAAGATTTGTAGCTCTCAGGTACTGCTCGAGCTGCACGTTGAGTTGGCTGCCCTCCTTGGGAAATGGTGACCTTGCGGAACTCACCATCTCTGGTTGAGGACTTCATGCCAGACTCCATTGTTCCCATTGAGACCTTTGTGGAGCTTTTGGGTTCAGTATAGACAGAATACTTGTGGGCAGAATCCAGCTCTGGACGTGGAGAAACGCGGTGTCCACCTTCCAAATCTCTAAGGACAGAAAATTTGAGGCATGATTCCAAGTTTACATTCTTCTGTAAAGGCTTTGCATCTGAATAAATTGAACTGTGAGGTCCCATTTCAGACTCTTGGCCAGGGATCCTTCTCTGCATTGTCCGAGGCTCTGGATAGAATCGGCAGATGCCATGTTCTGGGCTAGAGGGTGTCCTTGAAGATTTGGTATCAGCAGCAGTCAAAGTCCTCCGGATGGGGTCAGTTTGGACTGCTTCATCCCTTGGGTGAAGTGAAATCTTACGGGGAACTCTGACCCCTTGTGGGTTCTGGACCTTAGAGGGTGGTTCTTCTTCCTGCTGTAAGACTTCTAGGTTATCCTTTGGGTCTAGAAAACTCAACCGGCGAGTGGTTCTGGCATCTGTGTTTAGTGAGGAGTGGTGGGCGCTCTCACGTACTGCAGCAGGGGCATTTTTCCGTACTGTTTCCTCCCTAGGTAAGGTAACATTCCGGTGTATAGAGACATTGTGGGAAGCAGCCGTCTGAGTTTGCTGTGTTTTTCGGTGAGGAGAGATTTGACGGGATGTTTCTGTTCTCGGCCGGGCCTCGGTGCCCCGAAGGGAGGGTGCACTGGAAAGGTTAGGCCCTGATTGTGGGGAGAAAAATCGAGGATACTCTGTAGTGATGGGATGCGCAGGTTCTGACTTTCCATGGGAGATGGTAGCACCTCTCTGGCTTGAGGCAAAAGCATGTCCCCGATGAGGGATTGCGTTACTACCCTCAGCCCCCTTATGTGTTGAAACTGCTACTTTGGACCCAACTTTATTTGTCTTGACCACCGGATAGACTGTGCCCCTCTGAGGAGATCCCATACTTCACTGCTGACGTGTATCCAGGATCCTAATGAAGCCTGAATATTTACCCTCAGTTTTAAGAACTGCTGTTATTCTAAGAATGCTGCGAATTGGTCCCTTAGCTACCTCTCTGTCAAGTGATGTCATAAAGGAAGGAGCTTCCTACTAAACATCCTGGCCATCAGTCACAATTGTATTCAGTTTGTATTTGGAGTTAACAAGACCAAGCATTGGGCCAAGTTCTTAGCAAAACTGTGATTTCCCAGTGTGAGGAAGATTCCAGACCCTTTCTTACACTCCTCATATTCTCAGAGACTCATCCAGAGAAGGAATCGGCTAGAAGACCCTATTAAGGCAAGGTTACCCAAACCACCCATGCTGTGTTAAAACTCCAGTTTTAATAAGGTACAAGGTATTCTTAAGTACCGTTGAGTCTGTTCCAACTCATAGAACCCCTGTATAGGATTTCTGAAGCTGTAAATGTTTGCAGGAGCAGAAAGCCTCATCTTTCTCCTGCACAGTGGATGGTGGTCTCAATTCACCGACCTTGTAGTTTGCAGTCCAGTGCTTATTCTACATAGCCACCGCACACACCACACGGTAGTAAGTTGTCTCAATTTTGTTTGCTACTGTACTGTATGCATGTATGCTTTTCCCAGGTTTTGGTTGACCCTGGGGTAAAAATCCAGGTTGTACAAATCAGAAATTCTCTTACCTGTTGACCCAGGAGAGAGTACAGTGTTGTAGAAAGATCTGGAGTTTGACAGTTATTGATTGCAATCATAAATGATTGGCTGTGTACCTCAGACAAGTTATCTGGCTTTTCAGAGCCTGGGCAGCATAGTGCCACAAAATGAATGGCAGCGTCTTTGTTCACAACCCTCTGAGGTAGCTCATCAACTGAACTCTCATTCTCTCAATTTTGAAATGTGACTTTCCAATGTAGATGACCATTCTGAATAGGAGAGCTATCCTGCCACCTCTCTTACCTTTCTACATGTTTTTCTTTCTGACTTTGTCGTTGTTAATGCCATTGAGTTGGTTCCAATTTATAGCGTTCTTATATAGAGTTTCCGAGGAGCAGCTAATGGGTTTGAACTGCCGACCTTGCAGTTAGCTGTCCAGTGCTTATTCTACAATGCCACACTAGGACTCCTCTTTCAGACATATTGTTGTTAAGTGCTGTTGAGTCGGTTTCGACTCATAGTGACCCTGTATAGGGTTTCTAAGGAACAGCTGGTGAGTTTGAACAGCCAACCTTGATTTATACTTATTACCTTATTATTTACACCTCTGAATATAATATCATCATAAAATTGAGACTGGCTGACTTGCACAAAGCTTTCCTATGAGATTCTACTTTAAATATGATAGCGGATTGATATGTAACTTTTAGTCATAAGACTACAATGCATGTTTGTCTAGAAAGACTATGTTTCTCATTGTAAGTTGAGAGTCTGGATTTCCCCATCAACATGTAACATGAAGGCTGCTGAGACTTTTCTACCTTGTTAAAATTAGCTCGGCTGTTTAAATAATTGTTTATATTCTCTTAGTGTTGGGGGAAATGTCTTTTATTAGCATTTGGTTTCCGTATAATAAAGCATAATTCTAGCAGAAATGTTTGAAAATGCAACACAGAATTTGACATTTTCCTCATGAATAGTGTAACTCAAACCTGTGTCTGAGATAAATATGGGTTCTTTGAAGTGGTGTGAAGATGATAAAATGTGATGTCATGATTTCTGGCAAGATGGTGGACTAGGCAGATGTACTACATGGACCCTCTACAACAAAGATATGAGAAACTAAACGTAACAGTTGTTAAGTACCGACGAGTCGGTTCTGACTCATAACGACTCTTTTTAGGGTTTCTAAGGAGCAGCTGGTGAATGTGAACTGCTGACCCTGCAGTGCATAGATGAAAATCCTGGAACCCTGAACTTCCGAGGGAAGGTTAGAGAAGTGGACTGAGTGTTTGCTGGGAGAAGCTGAGTAGGAACAATGACAGAGGGAGGCTGACTTGTAAACAGCAGGGCAGATATGGCTCAACTATATTGGGAGCAGCTTTCAGATTCGCATGATGGGAAAGGTACAATTCCTTCTTGTTCCCCATGCTCACCTGGTGACCAGAGGTGTGGTCACCTCCCACCCTTGTTCACTCCCCCAGCTCAGACCCTGATCTCCAGGAGATTGGTACCACATGGTCAGGAGCCATGTCACTGTGAGGAGGGACCAACTGTGCTGTTTTGGTGCAATGCTTTGGTGCCTGGATCCTGGCAGGCTCGGCTCCAGATCTACAAAACCTGCAGAGTCACTACAGTAGCAGTTAACCTGTCACCCTGCCCTTAGCTGCCTTGTGGGCCTAATGGACGCTGAAACCAGCTCCATCAAGGGCCTCCACAAATGACTTCCTGATTGAGTGCCCTAAACATAGGTAAGGAGACTGACAGGAACCCCATCTGCCCCACACCCATCTCTGGAGCTCCAGAGTTTTCTTCTCTCTAGGTCCACCAGTTACACTTCTGTTCGGGGGTTTGGTTTTTTACTTTTCTTGTTCCATTGTTTTTGTTTGTTCTTTCTCTTCTTCTTTCCAAACCCTTGAATTTAATCCTCTCTCTGTTATCCATTTTTTCTTGTTTCTTATTTCCCCTCCTGTTTTTTTCCTTTTGATCTTTCTTTACTATATGCCCTCTTTTCATCTTCCCTCGCCCTAGTTTTTCTAAGTGTTTTTTTTTTCTTTTATTTCCTCTTATTTTTCACTTCTATAGCTCCACTTTCCTGTCCCGCTTCTCTTTTTAAGTTATTTGTAAGTATTCTGTTTTGTTTAATTTCTTCCTCCTTTTATTTTTCCTGTTATAGCTCCATTTCCCTGTCTCGCTAATGTCTTTATAGTTATATTCTTTTTTATTTTCTGATTGCTGCCTGCTATTATGTCTTTTTTCTCTTTATTATTTTATCTTTCTACTTTTGTTTCCTTGTCATCTTTTGTTTTCTTGTGTGTGTGTGTGGGGGGGGAATGGGTTCTCTTTCTCATCCAACAGGAGACAGCAACCTTGCCCATACAGTCCAGCCACAACTGTACCCTCTGCACCTCCATCCACTGGACAAGAGCAAGTAACATCTCCTATACCACCTGATCAACAAAAGACAGCAGCCAACACCAGCCAAACCCATCCTAAGCTGAGGTGCATGAACGGCGAAGAAGAATGGTGTACATGCTTCCATTCTCTAACTATACCCACCAGAGACAGTTGGTGAGAGCCTGAAAACATATCAACATAAAATCATCAAATAAATACAACTACGACAACTCCACAAAGCCCCAGAAACGACAGACAATTTTAGCTCACATGAAGAAACAAAATAGAATGGCTCAAACACATGACCAAGATGCAGAGACAAAATAATGTTTCTGAGGAAGAAAAGGTAATGGAACTAACTCAAAAAGAATTTTTAAAAAATGACAATTCAGTGCTTTCAAAAAAATCAGTAGAAAAATTGAGGAAAGCAAGGAGAACACAGTAAAAACTTTAGAAGAATTCAGGAAAACAGTACAAGAACAAACAGACAAAATAAATGCAAATTTTGAAATAATACAAAACCTGCAATTAGAGATCCAGACGATTAACACTAAGATCTCAGAAATGGGCAGAGCAGCATATGTGAAGCAATGGAAGCCTGAATTAGGGAGCTTGAACATAAATCTCTCAGTATTAGTATTCTAGAAGAACAATCAGAAAAAAGAATGAAAAAATCCTAAGCGAGCCAAAGAGTTATGTGGGACACTATGAAGAGGAACTTATGGGTGACCGGAATGCCAGAACAGGAAGAGACAATAAAAAGCACAGAGAAAATTGTTGAAGAGTTTCCAGAAGAAAACTTCCCTAGACATCATGAAAGAAGAGAAGCATACAAGAAACTGAACGAACCCCAAACAACACAGATCCCAAAAGAAAACCACCAAGACGTAACATAATCAAACTCTCCAAATCCAAAGTAGATTTCAAGATAAAGCAGACTGTTTTAAATAGGGAAAAATATGTATAAATTACAGGGTAACTTCAGAGAAAATGAATACACCTGCACATCAAAATTTTAAAAAAGAGGAAAATCAGAAAGATTTAGTAAACATTAACACAACAGAATTTACCACAAACAAAATTAAGTCAGTGCAGAAAACTATATGGGAACAAAACACCCAGCAGCATCACAAAAAAACTCACAGTAAAAACAAAGCAAACAATTCATGCCTATCAATAATTACACTGAATGTAAATGGATGGAATGCACCAGTCAAGAGACAGACCAGAATGGATAAGAAAACAGAATTTTTCAATATGCTTTCTATCAAGAGACACAACAAAAAGATGGAGATATCCTAAAAGCCTGTCAACAGAAGAATAGTTAAACAAACTTTGGTACCGATATAGCATACATACATACACATGATAAAGAATAACGTAAATCTGCAAACCCTTCACAACATGGATGAACCTAGAGGACAATAAGATGAATGAAATTAGTGAATCACAATAGGTCAAATATTATAAGAGACCAATGCTGTAGAAAGTTAAAAAAAAAGGTGTTGATAGAAGAAACAATCTATGGTGGTTACAGGGTCGGGGGAAGGGTAGAGGAAAAATTATTCATGGACTAGAGGGTAGACAGATGTTAACATGATGACAGGGCGGCAGTATACAAGAGGGAAGTTAGCAGAGGGAAGATGAAGGTAGCAGGAAACACAGGAAGGAATGCAATGTTAAAGTGAATAGAGGTAAATGCTGTTAAACTGTTGATACCTGGAAGGGATTGCAATCATTGTATAATGAAGCAAAGTGTATGATTTGTTGAATGTAAAATTGATATGCTCTGTACACTTTCACTGAATTCACAATAAAAACTTAATGAAAATAAAAGTCCAAGACCTAAAAAAAAACAAACAAAAAACTGACGTCACATGTTTTGAACGAAAGCCACGCAGTGTGATGCGGGAGTGCCAATGATGGCCACTGGGTTGCCTGCCAGGTGGTCTTACATATTTGATTTGGTCAGTTCACTCTACTGGAGTCTGTGTAGCCAGGCTACAAGAGGCTCCTTTCATCCTTACCTCCTTGTATTCATGTATTTGTGAAGTCCCCTTCCACTCTAAATCAATAGATTCAGACCAATAGACCAATAGAATTATAGCAGAACTAATGGTGTGTGACTTTTGAGGCTAATCCGTATTGTGACTTTAGCCAAGATCTCTTGGCTTGCTTGCTCTCAGGGAGGCCAGCTGCCATATGGTGAGAATGCTCAAGAAACCCTGTGGAGAGATCCATGTGGTAAGAAATTGAGGAACCTAGCTAACAGCCAAGAGCAATTTGCCAGCCATGTGGTCAAACCTGGATAATTCACACTGCAACCTCATAAAAGCCTGGGCCACAACCACCAAGCAGAGCTGCTCCCAAATTCCTAGCACACAAAAACTTAACAGATAATAATTGATTATTGTTTAAAAAGTCACTACGCTTTGGGGGATTACTTGTTTACAGCAACAAATTTATAGGATCCATTTCTCAAGTGTAGACTCTCAACAGTTAAGCACAGAGCTCAACATATAAACCAGAATAGCAACTTAACTTGTTCTGTTGTACACAGGGTCCTATGAGTTGGAACCAACTGATGTTACTTAGATACAACAATAATATACTTTGAGAAACAGAAATATCAAGCTGATTGGAAAGCTAGGCCATTCTTTCCCAATAGACCATAATCAAGAGGAACAAAAGTTGCTTGTTGAGCACAGAACTAGACCAAGGAGTTAGTTAGTTGATGCACAAGAGAGCTGCCCCTGCCACAGAGCACTGGGCATATCTCCACTGACTCACAATGTCTGGCTCCTAAGGCTTCATTTTCCTGTCCTTTACACTGACCATGTCCTTCTACCATATAGTTTTTCTTCAAATAAATGATAATAAACCTGATTAGGTTTATTGTCAATTATTAGGTTTATTGGAGTCCTGGTGTGGTGCTGTGGGTTAATGCGCCAGACTGCAGAGCCATTTGAACTTGTGCAAGGTTGCTCCTCAGAAACCCTATACAGGGTTGCTATGGGTTGGAACCGACTCTATGGCACTTGACAACAACAACATTAGGTTTATTGTCAATTATAATAATATTCTAAAAGTGCCTCCCATTGAGTTAAGTATTCCTAAACTTTCTGGAGTCCCTGGTGGTACAAATAATTAAGTAATTGACTAGCAGAAAGGTTGGTGGTTCAAACCCACCCAGAGTCTCCCTGGAAGTAAGTCCTGGTGATCTGCTTCCAAAAGGTCACAGCCTTTAAAACTCTGAGGAGCAAACTTTCACATAAAACAAAAAACAAAAAACTGTGAGGAGCTGTTTCATTCTGCCCACGGGGGGGTCACCGCAAGTCAGAAGCGTTCAACTACAAACCTTTTTTATTCCCCCAAATAAAAACAGTTTTACCAAGAATTATAAAAAGCTGAAATCACCTGAAATGCCACCACCCTGAAAGGATCACTATGTCAATAACCATCTTTCTAAGATACCTTTATGCATACATTTACCACATGCATTTTTGTATTTATTTATATTTACATAGTTGGGATCCTACTCTACCTCCTACAAGGCATTGGTGATTTGGAGGTAGAGTTTTCACCTACCATGAGGGAAACCTGAGTTTGATGTCTGGCCAGCATACCTCACAAGCGGCACCCATCTCTCAGAGGAGGCTAATGTGTCACTGTGATACTGAACAGTTTCAGTGAAGCATCCAGAATAAGACAGAGATAAGAAAGAAAGGCCTGCTGACCTACTCACCAAATTTAGCCAACAAACCCCCATGGATCACAAGGGTCTGATCCACAACCAAGGATCTGGTAGCATTTTGGTCCATTTTGCATGGGGTCACCATTATTTGGGGACTGATTCAACAGTAGATAAAACCACCAACAACACTAACTAGTATTTCTTATTCCATAATACGTGAGTGAAAATGTGTCCAGAACCTTGTATCTTTATCAATTCCAATTAGTCCACTTTTGGTTGTTTAGTCATTTTTTTAACCAGTCTTTTATTATTGGACATTTAGGTAGTTTCCATTTTCTAAATACTATAAGCAAAGTTGCAATAAGCATGCTTTTACGTAACCACATCTTTGTCCACAGTGGTTCTCAATTCTGGCTGCATATTACAATCACCTAGAGAGCTTTGGACTACTAACCACAAGGTCAGCAGTTCAAACCCCCAAGCTAGTCCTCAGGAAAAAGATGAGACTTTCTGCTCCTATAAAGATTTACAGTCTTGGAAACCGTATCTATCCAGGGCCACTATGAGTTGGAAATCTGTTTGATGACAGTGGGTTTGGTTTTGGTTTGGAGAGCTTTGAATTAACACAGACACCCATACTCTACCCCATCAAATAAATCCAATAATCAGTGTGGTGCTTGAATGTTCGCATAGTTCTAAAGTGCAGTCAGGACTGAGAACTACTGCCTTGGAGTAAAGTCCTCTAAAACCTCGCTTTTCCGATTGTAATGTACATGGACCAGCAGCATCAGACTAGATCAAAGGATGACAGTCACCTAAGAGCTTTGTTAAATAACTAGCACATACAGGTGTGCTGTTAGGTGTTCCAACTCATAGCAACCCTGTACATAACAGAACAAAACACTTCTCAGTTCTGCGTCCTCCTCACAATTGTTATGAGTTAAGTATTCCCAAACTTTCTGGAGTCCCTGAATGATGAGCCTATTATTGTCACCACGCTGAATGCCTTCAGACCTGAGGGGCTCATCTTCCAGCACTATTCATAAGGTTTTCAGTGGCAAAACATTCAGAAACAGTCTGCCTCCCCTTCCTCCTACTCTGCCTTAAACTGGAAACTCCACTGGAACCATCCACCATGAGTGACCCTGGTGGTATTTAAAATACCAACGGCATAGTTTCCAGCATCACAGCAACGCATAAGCCACCGCAGTAAGACAACTGATAGACAAACAGTGACAGCACAAAATAGGTACTCCATCAATAATACCTATCACAACTATTATTGTTGTTAATATTGGCCAATATTACAGTCAACATCCAGATAGAAGCGTCTACTCTGCTGGCCTTGTAGACAGACTGTTATAATCCAGCTTGGTGGGAGTTGCTGCAGGATCTGTAGCCTGCATGAGTGCTAAAAAGGAATGCTCTAACCTACCTTAGCATTTCTCATGATATGCCTACTAGCAATTCTTGTATTTTTATAGATGTTGGTTTTATCTCACCGATTAGGAAGTTAATGTTTTGAAAGGAAGGGTTATGTATTAAAAATCTTTGAGCCCCTCAGAGTTCCTTACACATAGTAACTGTGAGAGCTCGAATGACTTGTTTTTCCAGGTCTTGAAAGTTTTCTACCTTTGACAGTGTATAGGCTTGCCACGTTTCCATCTCTCCTTTTAGTGAAAAATATTTGCGCTTTTCTTCTCTGACTGGTTTCTGCCTTACCTAGGTTCTGGTTTTCATAGGTCTTACTGTATTGTGTTTGTACACAATTTTATGTTTTCTGGTGGTCTTCCTTGGGTTACAATGGCAAGAAACCATTTCCTTGCTTTAAAATGCTCAAGTAAATTTGTACGGGGTAAAATTGTGAGAGTGAAGAACTACAAATAGGACCAGCCACAACAGAACAACTCAGTTTTCACTCAAAATAAGACCTATACTGCTTACTCACCAAGACAGAAGCAAACTTTGACTGGCTAGTATTGAGCAACAGCACACAGCTTCCAAGAAAAGGTTTATATCCATATGTAAAGACTCCAAACTGGAAGTAGATACTCATATAATCCTCCTAATATCCAGTCTTGGCACACATACGCATCTGTCCAGTGGTCTTACGAAACTAAATTGGAGAAAATGTTTGTGTTCTTTGTCGTACCAAATTTTTATTCTTCTAAGACATGATGGAATGTGTACAATCCAATATATACAGAAATGATGTTTGTATACATCTTGGAATTTTACTCCCATCTGTACTTTTATTATATAAACCAATTCTAACTGGGATGGGAAGATAAAAATCCCAGCCACTAAGAGGGGAAGTATTGGTGTTATAAAACATGGGCAACTGGTACTAGCTTGTACAATAGGTAGCAGCAGCCCAAATTAAAATTTTTGTCATCAGTATTTATTTAGTTGCTGATAAATTTTTAAAGTCTGCTCAGGTCACCTAGTTGTTAAATCTTTTTGGGTGGCATATCTTTCCCTTTCCTCTCAATAACTCAAACACAGAAACAGCATCATACACAGTGGAAACGTAACTGGTATTAAAAGTAAACATTTTATTATATAACAGAAGTTAAAGTTTTCTAAAATCTGTATCAACAAAAACTAAAGCCATTCTGGGCACAAGAGAAATTTCTACAATCAAGAAACTGTTGTCACTGTTCAAAAATATGACAAGACAAATGGTTAAATGCCCTGCAAACTGACAGGGCACCAAACTCTTCAACCTATTGTAGCAGCTGAACAAAGCATGAGTTCCTGAACTGTGGGCCTGGAAGGAACCGTACAGATGAGACAACAAGGAAGTTCATGACCCGGGCCCTGACACTCAGGCCAGGAGTCCATCTGTGATCCATCTCAGGTCAGTCTGACAAGTCGCTCTGATCCAGCACAATTATCCTGTGTACATGTTTTATAAAGAGCAAAAAAGGGAGTTCTGAGTTGGTATGCAAGTTTTTAAAATGATATAGCACCCTCTCTTTCTATTTCATTAAATTCAAAGAAAAAGGAAAGGATTTTGATTTTTATACATCAGGAGATTATAATCAACTAGTATATCAAAGTAACGTAAAACAATTACAAGGCAATTAATAGAAGAATTTTCTGTACTCTCTCTGCTAAAACTGTTCTTGCGCTGACTCTACTACTTAATCAGATAAGGTAACATTAATTTCACTTTACATTTTAATTAACCATAGACATTTAAAAATTTAAAACTGAGCAACCTTGCCCAAATTAAAATTTTTTCCATTAGTATTTATTTAGGTGCTGTTAGGTGTTTAAAGTCTGATCAAGTTGTCTATAAACAGTGAACTTCTGCCCTATAAACATCTAATATCTCATTTACCTGGATGGCTCAGACCAACCCAGTCGCTTCCAAAAACAGGGTTTTAGTTCATCTTGATGAAATATATGAAGAAGAAAAAATTAGATTACTTTCAAGATTAAAGAATGCCAGTATTCAGAAGTCCCATCAGTTTAGGGTAGACTGTATTACCCATGAGTGCTATTTTATGCTTCAGAGATAGAATCTTTTTGAAAACTCAGTTGATGGGTTTTTCCTTCCAAATCTTCTACAACTCCCTGCCATAGCAATGGACATGAATGACACGGATTCACCAAGTTCCTACATTATCTTCTCAGTGAACTCAAAACTGGCTAAAATGTTCATACACTGTGGGTCCTGTGCCAGTCTGGTTGAAAACAGAACATGTTCACAGATGGTTCAAATAAAGACCCCTTAATGAAGTGACTACTTACAGAGGTGTGTTGTTGTTAAGTGCCGTCGAGTCAGTTCCAACCCATAATGGCCCTGTATAGGGTTTCCGAGAAGCGGCTGGTGAAGCTTGAACCACCAATCTTGTGGTTCAAACTGACTTTGTGGCCCAGCACATTAATCCATGGTGCCACACCAGGACTCAAGTTAGGGTTAAAGGAGCAAACAGGGATGGCAAGGGACCCAGTGGCTAGCAGCAGCAGTAAGCCTATCACTTCTATGTCTGAAGGGATAAGGCAAGGAAACAGTTACCAGCATGGGCTGCCTTACAGAAGCTGTGTTTTGAAGGGAGGGAAACTGCTTCTATCAGAGACCAGGTGCTGAAATAGGGAGGAAGGAAGAGGAATACCCCACCTTCTCTCCTGTCCTCTGACCCCAGTGGCCAATAGGAAGCCAACTGGTCAAGAAACCCAGGCGACACAGAGAGGGTCTGCCTCCTGGGGCATAAAGCAGGGCAGGAAAGGGAGGAGAATGAGAGTGGACTAGTGAAGGGATGGAAAAGAATAACATGTGATCTGAAAGAGTTAAGGTCTCTAGTGTACTGAGTAAGAGGCACTTAATTACAGAAACATCAATGGCCTAAGCATGGCAACAATTGTGAGCTTGGCCCAGGACCAGGCAGTGTTTCATTCTGTTGTACACAGGGTCACTGTGAGTCGGCATCGACTCAATGGCACCTAACAACAACAACAACAACAAAAAATACAGAAAGGAGACATTTCTGAATGGCATAGCAGAAGCCTTAAAGTACTATCAAAATTGTTTTGAAATTAAGGTTAATTTCTAGCTGTCACAGTACTTGTATACCCCAATGATGTTACATAATACATTACTTACTATTGGAGTCTGCTGCCTTGGGGTGAGCTAAATTTAGATCTTTTTGAAGGTTTTAGACGATTAGAATCAAAACATCTTTCCAGACAACGTGCAAGATAATGATAATGAGTTGGACTGAAGACTAGCTTTAGAAATGGAACTGGAGGTTATTAATGTTTTGTGATGGCAATTAACAGAAAATCTGAACTATAGGGAAAAAGAAATAATCAAAGGTAGCTGGGCTATACTGATAGCATCTAGGAAACCTGTCAAGATAACCATGATGCTCACCAAAGTCTAAGTACTATATATCTACTACGTTATAAACAATTGTTCATTCATACCTTCTTCAGAGGTCCCTAAAAAGCTCTCTGATTTCCTTCTCTCTGGATTGATGCTTTCTTCGCCTTGTCTCTTCTTTTCATCAACTGCTTGATCCTTAGTATTAGTCTCCCTTCAATGACAATAATTTTGAATATCAAATCATGTGCACACTGGCCAGGGGATTGGCACTGCCTCATAAAAGTAGTTACTAGCATATTTGTTGTTGTTGTTGTTGGTTCTGACTCATAGTGATCCTGTATAGGGTTTCCAAGGAGCAGCTGGTGAGCTTAAACCGCCAACCTTGCGGTTCAAACCAACTTTGCAGTCCAGTGCATTAACTCACAGCGCCACACCAGGACTCCACTAACATATTAGGTAACGTTAATGGAGAGTTCTCTATGGGCCAGCCATTGGTTAGAGGACTTTTACGTATATTCACATTATTTAATCTTGTAACAGTCATATGAGATAGTTACCACTACCATCTCCATTACATGATGAAGAAACTGAGACACAGAGAAGTTAACTGTTAGGGCTGGGATCTGAACTCAGGAAGTCTGCTCTCAACCATTAGGGTATCTTGGCTCAAAGGAAAAATGCATTTTAGTTATGTTGTAATTGGAACCTTTTTTTTTTACAAACACCATTTATTTTATTGCCTTATCTTTATTTTCTGAAACCTCTGAGAGAATGATGTATGTAATAACTGAAGATCATATTTATAAAACGATTGAGCAAAAACTCTCTCCACTAGTCAGCTAACTATAAGCTCTTTAAGGTTGGTGGTTGTGTGCTGTAGACTTAGTCCTGACACCTATTGACTCTGTATCAGGTTTCCAAGGCAGTAAATCTTTTTATGGGAACAGAATGCCTCACCTTTCTCCTTTGGAGCAGCTTCAGGTTTGAACTGCTGGCCTTGAGGTTAGCAACCTAACGCATAACCATTACACTACAGGGCTCCTTTCCTTAAGGATCGAGACGTCTTTAATTCCTCTTTGCACTTCCAGCCCCCAGTTCAGCACTTGGCTCATGCTCAGTGCAAACAGATACTGGCTGAGCCAAGTCAATTCTGTCCAGGGACCACTATTCTGTTTTCATGTGATGGATATGTGAAACAAATTATTAAAATGAGAGAGAATAAACCCCGTGAGGATGGAAAGAAACTTCTTTCCTCATAATCTCCCATTCTTCTTAGAATCACAGTTCTAGAGATGGAAGAGGCCTACGGTGACTTTCTTCTACCTCCATCTCCATGCCAGAGACTAGAGGGCCATCAGGCCTCTGCTGGAGCAGCAGTGGGTGTTGTGAAAGCCTACAGGCTTCACTGTCAGACAGCAATGGCAATTAGGGAGTGTGATGTAGCAAATTATCTTATGTCTCCTCTAGTTATAGTCTGTAATTCCCACCAAACAACGTCTCTGTTCTGCTGGGTCTGGGTAAGAGGAGGTGGGAAAAGATACTGATAGGATGATGTAATTCAGCTGTGAATGTCAGCAGAGTAATTGTAAAAACTGGAAACTCTAGCTTGTATATAAAATGAACCATCTCAGAAGTAGGAGTGGGGTATCTCACTACCATTAAAAGAGAAGACCCAGGTGTGGAGACCGTCCTTTGGACTCTGAGATCCCTGCGCATTGAGCCTCTTCGACCTAGGGACAGAAAGCGATGACATAGGGGCAGCAGCAGCAGCAGAACCAAGAACCAGAACAACAGAGCACGAGACAGAGCAGTGGGCTTCCCAGCCCATGGAACAAGTGAAGGTGAGTATCTTTGGACAGGAAGCTTGCTTGTAGAGTGGGGTGCCCCCAGGATCCTAAGTGGGAGAACTAGATTTGCTGACCCACAGAGCTAGAGCCAAGTGCCTTCAGGCTGAGGTTCATGGTGGAGTGTGTGTCCCATGAGCATTTATCAGCAGCTGACTAGAACAACTGTGCCCTGACTATTTCTGACCCCAAATTATAAACTGGTGTGGTGCTGTGGGTTAATACCTTAAACTGCAAAGGTGGTTTAAAGCACAAGGTTGGTGGTTCAAGCTCACCAGCCACTCCTTGGAAACCCTATACAGGGTCACTACAGGTCGGAACTGACTCGACAGCACTTAACAACAACCACTTCCCTAATAAGCCCTATAACTTTTAGTATGGTGTCTGATTTCAGTGTGGCCATTGCAATGAATTATTGAACCTAGCTGTGTACGAGAGAGTTGGGGAAGGTGGAATGGGACCATATTTTTGCTGAAAGTCTACGCAGCTTCTGAATCAAAAGCATTTAGTCTGCAGCTTCTTATTGCTAACCGAATCTTTGGAGAAGTGAAGAGTAAACTGACTCTTCCCTTTACAATACAGTAGTTCAGATCTTTAAAGGCAGGTACCAAATTCTCTACTCCGTCTGTTGTTCTTCAGATGGAGCCTTCCTGGCTCCTTCTGCTGTCCTCAAAGGACATGGTTCCCAGACCTCCGACTATAGCCACCCACTTCTGTTTGTTGATGTCACTTTTAATATGGGACATCCAGAATGGTGTTCTTGAAGTCCTCTAAACATTTAGTATGAGATAATCCGGAAAATATCTGTTTATTCAGCATTCATGCTTTGCTGACCTTTTAGAAGGAACCCTGATGTAGTGGTTAAAGCGTTTAGCTGTCAACCAAAACATTGGTGTTAAAACCCACCAATTGTTCCACCAAAGAAAGATGTGGCAGTCTGCTCTGTAAAGCTTACAGGGAAGTTCTACTGTGTCCTCTAAGGCCGCTATGACTCAGAATGGATTCAACGGCAGTGAGTTTGGTTTGGGTATTTGAGCAAGTGCATCAAACTCAGGGACGCCCGAGTAAATGTCCTTGTATCTTCCAAAACACAGTTCTCAAATTCCTACCATGCTTCAAGATGCATGCCAAGTGCTGGGCATATAAAAACAAGGCGCATTTCCTGCTCTTGATGAAGTTATAGTGAGTAGCAGCTTCGCATAAACAAGTCCCCAATAAGGTCACGCCTCCCACATGCCATGCTTTTTGGATTTAAACGGTTACCTTCATCTTTTAGGGAAATCTAACGTTTCCACCTGTCAGGACCATCACACTAGATTCACTCCTAGATTTGTGTTATCTGAACATCTGACGAGCCTGCCTTTTCGGATTTAATTCAAATGACTGACGAAAATGTTGAAGGTGGCAGGGCCAAGGCACTGCAATCTTGGATGATTCTCTACACTGACATCAATCTGCTACTCAGTAGCGTGAGCACTGTGGGGGGTTGGAGGAAGAGGAGCAAGCACAAGAGTGCAGATAGAAAAGC
The DNA here is from genome assembly GCF_000296735.1 of Chrysochloris asiatica. Lineage (NCBI taxonomy): Eukaryota > Metazoa > Chordata > Mammalia > Afrosoricida > Chrysochloridae > Chrysochloris > Chrysochloris asiatica. The sequence goes on along the minus strand of NW_006408525.1, from coordinate 10,584,865 downwards.
TAACTTAAACCAGCACCAGCTACTCATCCTCCTAGGAGTCTAGACATTCAAAACAAAACAAAACAAGCCAGCCCTGCATCCTATGGAAGAAATAAAGGATTCCCTGCTGGGGAACAATAACCTTGCAGAGCCCTCTGGGTGGTCCTGGAGTCCCTTGCTCTCCTCTGGTGGCTGCAGCCATTTTTCCAAGTCCTCGTCCAGAGTAGAGTGAGCTCTGTCCAAAGGCAAGAGAAAAGAATTAAGATGAAAGTCATAGCCATTCTCCCTTGACAAAGACACTTAACTGAAGGTATTTGGGAAGATGGAAGGAAAGAAGTTACATCACAACTCACAGAAAAAGTTTCCTAAAACTTCTCCTTAAAAAACACCTTTTCCTTCCCTTTAGCCTCTTTGTTTTTGCCATCTCGCCACCTTCCCCTTAGATCACAGGTTCCTTTCCAACTCTACGTCCCAGACCTTTCTTTGCATCTCTCTCTTTTCCCTCCTTACATTATCCCTTGAAGAGTATGACAGGCTCTGGATTCATTACCCAAAAGTTATTCATAACACTCTTTTCCACTGCCTTCCTCTTCAGTGGCAGTTGAGAAACTAAGAACTTTAACTCTGGATAAAAAAAGGCAGTCAGTTAGCATATTCCCTTGCCTACAGCCAGGAGGTGACAAGCCAGAGGACAAAAGCCAACATGCTAGAGGTGGCAGAGCAGGAGGATCAAAAGAGCCAAAGTCCCCGGAAGCATCATTGAGCTGCCCAACAGCCAAGCCCCTGCCCACCTCTGGGCCTCTTGTTAGGTGAGACAACCTCAGTGAAGCACAGTGGTGAGGTTTTCTGTCATTTGCAGCTAAAAGCATTATGAATGGCTCTCCAAGGACCCACAGGGCCTTGGTTAGGGTGAGGTCAGTGGTGGAAAAGCAGGGTCAGATCTTGTCTTCTTTTAAACTTTAAATATTTTATTCATCATAGAATTTTTTTTTGTATTCATTATGATTTTTTAAAAATATTGAATTAAAATGTTATTTTAATTCAACAGATAAATAAGTATAATTATATAAATAAATCAATAGATAAATAAATATAAGTAATATATTAAATATTCTTTATCTTCTCACCCCAGCAAAAATGGCACCAATCAAAAAAACAGAAACCAATAAATGCTAGTGAGGTTGTGGAGGAGACTAGAATCCTGCTTCTCTGCTGGTGGGATTGTCAACCAGTTCAACCACTATGGAAAATGGTATGGTGCTTCCTCAAAAAACTAGAAATAGAAATACCTTATGATCCAGCAATCCTACTAAAGCTAGGGTCACAAACATATACATGCATACCTATTCACACTAGCAAATACATGGAAACAAACAAACTGTCCACGAACAGATGAATGGATAAACAAACTGTGGTGTATACACACAATGGAATACTCAGTAGCCATAAAGAATAATTCGTTCTTGAAATATAACATAGATTAATCTGGAAGACAGTATGCTGAGTGAAATAAATCACTCATGTAAGAACTAACACAGCATGATCTCACTGTTATAGAACAACAAGAGCCAACATATACACACAGAAAGTGACATTCTTTGGTGGTTATCAAGGATGGAGGGAGATGGAGGGGGAATGGCTTTCTAGATAGTAGACACTTTTAAGTTTTGGTGACAGATAACACAATACTGAATAAGGGTGAAGCCAACACAACTTGACCAAGGGAAAAGACAACACTAAGAAGCATACAAGAATAAGGGACAACTTTGATAAAAGTTGCAACATACACAATTTTACAACAACAGTAATGTTGCTGTTGTTAAGTACTGTCGAATCAGTTCTGACTCATAGTGACCTGGTATAGGATTTCTGAAACTGTGAGTCTTTGCGGGAACAGAAAGTTCCATCTTTCTTCTGTGGAACAGCTGGAGGACTCGAACTGCTGACCTTGTAGTTTGCAGTCCAGTATTTATCCTGCAAAGCCACAGTGCTCCCCAAAACAACAGTAACTAAAACCAAAAAAATATGTGTGTGGTTGTTGTTGTTGTTGCTGTTAGGTGCCATCGAGTCGATACCGACTCGTAGCAACCCTATGCACAATAGAATAAAACACTGCCTGGTCCTAGGCCAACCTCACAATTGTTGCCATGCTTGAGCCCACTGATGCTGCCATTTTGTCAATCCATCTCGCTGGGGGGTCTTCCTCTTTTTCTCTGACCCTCCACCTTACCAAACATGATATCCTTCTCCAGCAACTGGTCCCTCCTGACAATATGTCCTAAGTATGACAGACAAAGTTTGGTCGTGGGTAGAAACATACGCTTACATGTGTGGTTGAGTCCGTTTTAACTCATAATGACCCTATACAGGGTTTCCTAGAAGCAACTGGTGGGTTTGAACCACTGACCATGCAGTCCAGTGCTTATCCTATCGGGCCACACCAAGACTCCTACATATGTACAGGTAAGCACATATGAATACATCGGTGTCCAGGTATAGGTGTTTTTGTAGGCAAATGTATGCACATGTTTGTGTGTGCTGCATATGTATTCATATATAAAATAAAACACACAGGAGGCACAGTTTTAGATACTTTCTAAACATAACTAATCACACCTCAAAGGAGTGGGGTGACGGGTTTGAGGGTCTAGGACATACTCTCGGAGGACAACTTGGCCAACTGTCATGACATATAGTTAATGTACTACATCCGAGTTTAGTGAGGCATCTGAAGTCTTAAAAGTTTGTAAGTGACCATCTAAGGCACAACTATTGGTCTCCATGCATCTGAAGCAAAAGAGAAAGTTGGTAACTAAAGACACCATGAAGAAATTAATCTACAGGACTAACTGTCTGCACAAACCATGGTCTCACCTACCTTAAGACCAGAACTAGATGGTGTCTGACTACCACTACTGACTGTTCAGACCAGGGACACAATAAATGGCCAAAGACAGAATGAGAAACAAATGTAGAACAAAATGTACATTCCTTAAAAAGGTCAGACTTACTATACCAGTAGAGAGCCGAGGAACTGTCCAGGGATATCCTTTAAACCTGGAACTCAAACCACTCTGAGAGGTCACCTACCAGTCAAAAGACAGCGTGGCTCATAAATAAGACCACCTGTGACTACGGTGCTCCTCTAAACTACCATTTAAATGAGATCTAATGAGCAACAGTTCCCCTAGACCAAAGATGAGAAGACAAGGGGACAAGGACACTAGATAAATGGAAACAGAACAACCAGAATGGAAATGAGAATGCTAACACACTGTGCCAAGCGTAACCAATGATACTCAATTGTTGTTGTTGTTATGCGCTGTAGAGTCAGTTCCAACTCATAGTGACCCTGCACAGGGGTTTCCAAGGCTGTAAATCTTTATGGGAGCAGAACGCCTCATCTTTCTCCTGCGGAACAGCTGGTAGTTTCGAACTGCTGACCCTGAGGATAGCAGCCTGATTCGTAACCACTATGCCACCATTGTTAAATGAGAACCTAACTTGCTAAGTAAAATTTCTCCAAAAATCAAAATTTTCTTAATTAGTTATCTTGAGTTTGGAGGGACCCCCTTACATTCTGTGCCCAAGGAGACTGCCTCCCTCACCCCATCCTGGCCCTGAATGACAGTTTGGTACAGGACAGAAGTCAAGAGGTAAAGGAGGAGAGGTGAGGTGGTTAATCTTCCAACACAAGCACAAGAACACTAAATCCAGGGTGGACTCCGGTGTCTGAAGCAGCCTTCTGTTTTAAGACTAAATAGTCTGGATGTTTTCCCCTATTTTCTCTGATTTGACTAGAAAGATGTAGACTTTTCCCTCCAAGCTCTCTATCTAAAATATTTTAAAAGAAGTTGAAACCTCCTCAGATGTAAAAACAAAGCCAAAAAGCCACCTTTTTAAAAATATACGGGTTATTAGACTAGTAAGGAAAATAACTAGTTTGTTTGGTTGTTCTATTTTTATTTATAATCTCAGTAAAGAAACCAATACCAACTAGTAAGAAATTTGAAGTCCTTTCAAAAGTCCAGCTTTTTCTGTTACCTTTCCGTGTCTTCTAGTTCCTCAATTTCTTTGCTCCAAAGTATACTGCCATCTTCTTTTTTACTGTCAGTTTCTTGCTCTTCTAAATGCCTTTGATCTAAAAACAATTGAAAGAGTTAACTTTACTATAACAACAACGTTTTTAGAAAGCCTGTCTTGAAATGGAGTGGCTAACATGAACGCCACTCAGGGGCCCCTGAAGTATGAAATGCACCAGTTGTCTCCTGAGAGCAGGGGCCAGGTGACACGTGGCGCCTATGTTCACAGCAGCTGCTTCTGGGGTCTTGGCAGCTCTCTGGTGCCAGGTGAGGCTACAGGAAATCTTGCCTGTGCCAGGGCTAGAGAGAGAGCAGCAAGTACAGGAAACAACGGGCACATAAAAGAGGCAGAGGACTCTGAAAACCCATTGCACCAATTTGGAGAACCAACCTGTTCCCCTTTGTTAGATGTTTCCATGATTGGAGCCCCAGAGAAGGAATCTGGGTGGGGAAGGGATGCCAGGCATGCTGCCTAAGCCACCCTCACTTAACTCCTACCAACACCCTCTGTGTGAAGGAGATGTGCATATCTAGCTTCTTACCATCGGAAGAACTGCCTGGGTTCCTCGCTGTATTCTCCTCCAACACTGTGACTGAGGCCTGCTGCTGCTTCAAGTGCTCTGTTACAACACAAAGGCAGAAGGCAAGCTATGTCCTTCTTAAGGTCCCAGGGTGGCAAACTACCAAACTGAAATTATGAGCTGGGCTGCTAACCCCAAGGTCAGCAGTTTGAATCTACCAGCAACTCTGCAGGAGAAAGATAAGGCTTTCTGCTCTTGTAAAGATTTACAGCCCTGGAAATCCTATACAGGGTTGCTATGAATTGGAACCAACTCCAGGGCACACAACCACCACCACCACCATCCTAAAGGTCAACAGTTGGAGCCAAACCACAGCAACTATGGGGACAAAAGCCCTGGAAATTTGCTTCTATGAAGATTATAGCCAAGAACAGCCTGTGGAGCAGTTCCTGCATGCATGGAGGGTCTCCATGAGTCAGAAGTGATTCAACGGCACTGGGGTTGGTTTGGGGCTTTGGTTACATGTCACAGCAGAGCTTCTCAAAGGATGGTCCTCTGACCAGCAACTTCACTAACCTGGGAACTTGTTAGAAACGCAAATTCCCAACCCCATCCCACACCCTCTGAACCAAAAATTGGGGGGCTGGGGCTCAGCCATCTGTGTTTTAACCAGCCCTCCAGGTGATTGTTCTGCCTGATGAAGTTGAAACCACTGCTCTGGGACATGCCAGACTTGAAAGGAATTCTTCGTAATACTAAAAATAAAAACAAACCTGCTGTTACTATTGCTAAGGATAGGCTAGCACATACAGAGCCCTGTGTGGCAGGTGCTGTTTCTTACATACACTAATTTTCACAGCAACCTTATGTGGATGACCCCATTGTTATTATTTCTCTCTAATAGATGAGGAAATGAAGGCAGAGGAAAACTATGGAACCAGACTAAAATCATAGATAGTAAGTGGTAAAACTGGGATTTGAATCTAGACAGTCTAGCTCTGGTGCACAGTGGTTAAAGCACTGGGTTGCAAACCTGAGAGGTTGGTGGCTTGACCCCATCAGCCACTCTGAGGGAGATTTATAGTCTTGAGAACTTTATGGAACCAATATATTCTGTCCTATAAAGTCATGATGAGTCAGAATTGACTCCAAGGCAGGGATGTGTGTGTGTATGTCGTCTAGTTCTAAGGCTTATGTTTTTAATCTCTATTTTTTATATTCTCTCAAAATACTCATAACATCAGAGCAATCCATATTTCCCCCCACCTCTGTTGTTGTTGTTAAGTGCCATCGAGTCGGTTCCAACCCATAGTGATCCTGTATAGAGTTTCTGAGGAGTGGCTGGTGAGCTTGAACCGCTGACCTTGGGGTTCAAACTGACCTTGCAGTCCAGCGCATTAACCCACAGCCCCACATCAGAACCCCATCCCTACTGTGGAAACAGATCAAGTACTCACCTTCAGGTTGGAGCTCAAGAAAATTTTTTAAAGTCCACAAAAGTCAAAATATGACCCTTGAGTATATCCCATCTGAATTTAGAAAATAACTCAAGAACAGATATGATGCATAAAAGATTAACGACCAAAGGCCAGAAGAGTTGTGGGATGATATCAAGAACATCATATATGAAGAAAGGAAAGAGATTTCTGGGGCGAGATAACACAGTAAGTAGATGCACTGAGCAGACCCTTTGTAACAAAGACATGGGAGACCAAGTGAAACAGAACAGTGACACCCCACCTGCATAGCACCAGCTCTGCCTGGGATTGGACACTGGGAGTGCCGCATATGCTTCTGGAGGCATGTGAACCTGCCTAAACCTATTCAAACAGTAAACAGAGAGCTGTGTTCATGCTTCCACCAGGAGACACATGGTGAGTGCCTGAGAACACACCAACATAAATTGTCAATCAAATCTAACTATAACGATATCACAATGTCTTGGAGAAAACAGAAAATTTCAGCTTATACAAAGAAACGAGACAGAGCACCTCAAACAAGTAACCAAAACACAGAGTCAGAAAATAAAATACCAGAAAAGGAGTCAGAACCTACTTGATAAGGAATTTAAAAGAATGTTATTTAGGTACCTTCAACATATTTAGAGAAAGATAGATGAAAGCAAGAATATACACACAAAAAAAGACCTTTAAAAGAATTCAGGAAAACACTATATTAACGATCTGACAAAATAAATGGATAACCAAAATTTTCAAAACCAAAGACAAGGAAAGAATTCTGAGAGCAATACAGAAAAAACAGAAAGTTACCTGTAAAGAAGAGTTCTAATAAGACTAAGTTCTAACTTCCCAGCAGAACAATGCAGGCAAGAAGACAATGGAATGGCATATCTAATACTCTAAAAGAAAAGCCATAATCCTAACCCTAACTTTGTACTCCTACCCACCCCTACCCTATCCTCCCGCCAAAATTATCATCCTTGGAAGCAAGGAGGGAGGAACTTCATTTCACATACTTTGGACGTGCTATCAGGAGGGACCAGTCCCTGGAAAAGTACACCATGCTTGGCAAAGTAGAGAGCCGGTGAAAAAGAGGAAGGCCCTCAACAAGATAGACTGACGCCACGGCAACAACAATGGGCTCAAACACGATCACAACTGTGAGGGTAGCACAGGATTAGGCAATAGTTCATTCGTTGTACACAAGGTTGCTGATGAGTTGGAAACAACTCAATGATAACAACAACAGTGATGTAAATGAGGTCAGATGCAATCTATAGATTAGGCTGTATGTATATTGAGCCTATTTCTTCTGAAAATATAAGAGATTAAACAAGCAAGCAGAGCTCAGAGGGACATATTACCACCAATAAAGAAGAGTCAGGAGTGGAGTGTACCTGAGGTCCCTGCACTACGAAGCTCCTAGATCCACGGAAAGATTGATGCCAAAGACACATGGGAATCTCCAAGGAATGCTAGGCCTATAGGAGCTGAAAGGAGAAAAAGCCCTTTCTCCAGAACTGAAGCACTGAATTCAGACTTCTGACCACCTAAACTGCGAGATAATAAGTTTGTTTGTGAAAACGACCCACCTGTGGTATTTCTGTCATTGCAGAGCTAGGTAACTAAAACACTTGGGGTTCAGGAGCCAAGAGCTTTGGATGGGAACCCTCCAGGAGAAGTGAATGCCCTGGCCACTCCCCACCGTTCTCCTGAGAGGATCCAACATGCAATAATGGTTGAGATGGTTCATTATAAAGAGAAGCTACTCAAGTCTCCTTTGCCCCCCATCTTTCTGGAAAATTACTGACCCATCTTAAAGTACAGACATCACCTAGAAACCTGGCCCAGATAATTTCCACAAGTGAGATGAGCGAGGGCTTGGGCAGAGTGTGCTGGGGGGCAGCAGAGCTGGGAGGCTGCAGCACTGCTGAAATGGGGTAGCTGGGGACATGGGTGGGAGGTGCCACATAAGAGGACAGCAAGAGACAGAGGAAAAGAATCAGCTACTGTCAAACAGCAAGGTCTAAAACACTGGCATAAGCCATGACTGACAAAGAGATGACACCTAGAATCTTCCTAAGCATTACATGTATGGGTGATGCCTACTCTCACAAGCAGTAGTACTATTTAACTTTTTAAAAAAAGCAACTAGAACAGGAATTTGCAAGAATGAACTAGGATGTCTCAGAGGAGAATGACGAAGGGGAGTGCTAAGAGCCTGACCCAACAACGCAGAGACTTATACGCCTGTGGCACTGGGTGATGGGTGAGGGGAGTTAACAAAAGAGCCAGTTGTTAATTTCCATCGAGTCAATTCCAACTCATGGTGACCCCATGAGTGCTCAGTAGAACTGTGCCTCAAAAGCTTTTCAAGATTGTGACGTTTAGGAAGCAGATCATCAGGCCTTCAAGGTGCCTCCAGGTGGGTTAGTTGTGTAGCATGTCACCATTTGTGCCACGCAGGGACTCCTAGAAAGGACTTAAGCTTCTGGCAGCTCTGATTGGCCCTACCTTCCTTCATCAGGCCAGGGGCTGGGAGGTGTGAGAGTCTACAGGGTAGACAGGTAAGTCCTCATTTACCTGCCTTTTTCTGTGACACTGAAAACCAAGTAGTGCCCCTCAGAAAATGTTCTGATTGCGTGCCATTGAGTCATTCCAACTCGCAGTAACTCTCAAGGACAGAGCAGAACTCTCCACAAGGTTTCCAAGGGTGGAATCTTTATAGAAGCCGCCAACTGCCACAGCTTTCTCCCAGAGCAGATAGTGAGTTTGAACCACTGACATTTCAGTTAGCAGTTCAGCACTCAACCATTGTGCCCACCGGGATCACTGGAAATTCTCTACATGCCCAATAATAAGAATTGGACCACAAACGGTCTCATGAGATGCGTCTGCTGATGTTGCGAGGCTCGTAGGCTAGGCAGTCAAGAAGAGAGCAATCAGATCTCTTCAGAGCGAAGCTGGCCACTTGCCTCCAAACACCTCAGCAATCCTGCACCATTTATTTCCAGCAGGATAGGACCGGCCCATTAGCTGAAAATAAAATTGAGCTGGCACCACTCAGCCTATGCCTGAAATGGAAAATTCTGGTCTCATTAGGTCTTGTGACACTGACTTTCTTGTCCTCAAGAAATATTTATCCACAATGACAATATCTTTAGTAGCTCGTGCTAATGGTAAAATTGAAAAAGTACAGATGTCTTGGCCTAAGCAACCAAATCTCTGGCCTTCAAGGTATGGTTAAGTTTGAAAAGGCAATAGAAATTCCTTTAATAAAAGAAGAGTATCTGCTGTGTGTAATCGCAATCACAACAACACAATACTTTTTTAAATACCATCATAGGAAACCACTTGAATGTTGTTCTTCCTCCTTAGACATTACCATAGGCACTTTAAGTACCAACATGACAACAGAAACAAACCAATTATCCTGGCCAGCCTAAAGCAGTAACCTGCAGCCCATTTTATGAGGTAACTACCCTTCTTGAATTTTGTACATTCAATCAGAGCATCCTAGGGTCTTTTGTACTACTGCCAACAGCAGAGACAAAGAAAAGCTACCCTGGACACAGGCCACAGAGCATACTGCACTGAACATCTCTTACCAATTTCATCAAGTAGTTCTTGAGAGGGTGGTGGTAGCTCATCAATGTGATGTTGTGAGATGGCTTCTACCAGTTCTGGAAGAAGATAAAGGGGAAAATGACTTAATATCTCTTAGACTTGAATTGGATTTTCCAAGCTCCCTCCCTCATGGATTTGACTTAGGATTTTTCAATGACGAAATAAACTAAAGGAGGAGGAAGCCTCTTACACAAAGCAGTCCTAGTCAAGATCTTCTAACGTGGGGATGATCTTCACTCTCCCTTTTGCCCCAAACTCTTTCTTAAATCACTCCTTACTCCTGTGCCTTTCCTTCCAAAGGATATCTGGGGTAGATGAGGTACAAATTCTTATGAAGAAGTCTTGGGGTTCAGTCTGGACAAGGGCTGCCAGAGAAATATAGAAGCAAGCAAGGTTGTATCATCTGCATATCGCAGGTTGTTAATGAGTCTTCCTCCAATCCTGATGCCACGTTTTTCTTCATAGAACCCAGCTTCTCGGATGATTTACTCAGCATACAAGTTGAATAAGTATGGCGAAAGAATATAACCTTGTCACACACTTTTCTTAATTTTAAACCATTCAGTGTTCCCATGTTCTGTTCAAACAACTGCCTTTTGGTCCTGGTACAGATTCCTCATGAGCACAATTAAGTGTTCTGGAATACTCATACTTCACAATGTTGTCCATAGCTTGTCATGATCCACAGAATCGAAAGTCTCTGCATAGTCAATAAAGCACAGGTAAACAACTTTCTGATATTCTCTTTCAGCCAAGACCCATTGCACATCAGCAATGATATCCCTCATTCCATGGCCTCTTCTGAAACCAGCTTGAACCTCTGGAAGTTTTCTGTCAATGTATGATTGTAGCCATTTCTGTATTACCTTTAGCAAAACTTTACTCACATGGAATAGCAAAGAGATTGTCCAATGATTTCCACATTCCGTTGGGTCACCTCTCTGGAATGGGCAGAAATACGGATCTCTTCCAATCAGTCAGCCAGATAGTTATCTTCCAAATTTCTTGGCAGAGATAAGTGAGTGCCTCCTGTGCTGCCTCACTTTCTTGAAAGATTTCAATTTTTATTCCATCAATTCCTGGTGCCTTGTTCTTTACCAATTCCTTCCATGCACTTTGGACTTCTTCCTTCAGTATCATTGGCCCTAGATCATATGCTACCTCTTGAAATGGTTGAACATGAACCATTTCCTTTTGGTCTAGTGACTCTGTGTATTCCTTCCATCTTCTCTTGATGCTTTCTGCATCATTCAATAATTTTCCCAGTGAATCTTTCAATAATGGAAGTCGAGGCTGGAATTTTTTCCTTAGTTCCCCAGCTTGAGAAATGCTATGTTCTTCCTTTTTGGTTTTCTGATTCTGCATATTTTGTTGTAATAGGGTTATTATGTAGTCAATTACATATATTTATGAATAATTTTTAATTACAGGGAAAATCCTCAAAAATATAAAATCAAGGGGAAAAGGCAGGCTAAATTGATATACAATATGAACTCAACTATGTTAAAACATATATTTTTTATACATTTCTAAAAAGATAAGCACCAAAATAGTACGTTGTTGTTGTTAAGTGCCACTGAGTTAGTTCCAACTCATAGCAACCCTGTGTCCAAGGAGCAGCTGGTGGGTCTGAATTGCTGACCTTACAGTTAGCAGTCCAGTACTTATCCTACAGTGCCACACCAGGGCTCCAAAATAGTAAGTTAAAAATTGTAATTGTTTCTTTTTCAAGCTCTTCTATACTCTCCAAGTTTTTTACAATGAATGCTTTATTTTTATTATCAAGGGGTAAAGGAGCATTTTTATTTTCACCTGATATAGCATCAAAGATGAGACTAAGTCTCCTTTAAAGTAACTTTCTACTATGACATTGTATTTATTATTAACTACAGGGTACCTTTGGGCAGGCTCCTTCTCTGGGTGGTGGAGAGTGACGCGCCAGACGCCTTAGTTCTGCTGGGAGAACTGGGGCTACCAAACGCAGACCATCTTGTCTGTAAGACAGAAACATGGTAACTGACATTGTATTGCGCTTAAATGGCACATGCAGCTCAATCATATCATCCAAGATCAAGTTTGCATATGTATTATCTATGGAAGAAGTCACTTGTTTTAGAGATGAAGTCAAGCTTTTGTTCCAGTGTCCCTTCCTCTAGCAAGCCTTCTCACCTCTCTGCACATCTCAGCAGTCAGTGCTTATTGTCTGTGTTACATCAGAACTGTCTTTCTCACTACATGGTGAGCTCCTTCAGGACAGGGACTGTCCTTATTCACACTTCATCCCTGGAAGAACATTCTAGAGCCTGCTCAATTAGCAGTCTGCTGAAGGAAAGCATAAAATTCCTTGTCATTTCCCTATTTTAAGTAAGATTTTCTGTGAGCCAAATGCCCAAGGAAGTTGTCAATCGCTTCATTTAACTGAAAGCAAAAGCAAGTAATGTTTGTCTACTGAATGATCAGTCTCCAAGTTTTTAATGAGCAGTACCAAGTAAGGAGCTCTGGTAGCATAGTGGATACGAATCGGGCTGCTAACCTCAAGGTTGGCAGTTTAAAACTATCTGCTGTTCTGCGAGATAACGATGAGGCTTTCTGCTCCTGTAAATATTTACAGCCTCGGAAACCCTGTGAAGGGTCACTATGCGTTGGAACTGACTCCACGGTACTTAACAACCACCACCAAGTAAGGAACTAGGAATTGTCTTGAAGATCCCACATAGGAAATATAATGGATGAGAAGGGGAAGGAAGATGAGATAAAAGGCAGACAGAGAGGAAGTAATTCATACAATTAGGTGTTTTCACTACAGATTATTACTGTAGGAAGTCAGAGAAAGTGGAGTACCGTCAATACTCTCAGGAAGTAACCAGGGGAAGTTTCAAGGAGGAGACAGAACTTGGGCCTCCTCAGTGAGTGGTGGTGGCCGTGGTAGTTATGTGCCGTGGAGTCAGTTCTAACACACAGCTACCTTGCAGAGGGTTTCCAAGGCTGTAAATCTTTACAGGAGCAGAAAGCCTCATCTTTCTCCCATGGAACAGCTGGAAGTTTCAAACTGCTGACCTTGAGGTTAGCAGCCTAACTTGAAACCACTATGTTACCAGAACTCCTTCCTCAAGTGAGCAGATTCTAGTTAAAGGGTGAGAACAATACAGAAGAAAGTAGCATCATAAATTAAGGCACCAGGTTAGGTCTTTAGAAAAATTGCCAAAAATTACCTCTGGGGGAAAAAACAAATTAGCACATCTTGGATAGAGTCTGAGAAAAATATGGAACAAAACTCAAGATAATAAAAAAGAGCAGGCTTACTGGGTATGGCAGACACTGGTAGAATCCCTGAGACTATGGCCCTTAGACACGCTTCAGACCTGTAAGTGAACTCACACATACACAGGCCTATGGGAAGCAATCAATCATGGACCCACCATTGGTGTGAAGAGACAACTTAGAAGGCAGGAAGGGAGGGCAGGGTAACGGGGATCACAGGGAGGAAGTGGAAGAGTGCTGTTATACTATGGGATGACAAGCAAGGTCATGAATTACAATGTATAAGAACTGTATAATGGAAAACCAATTTGCTCTGTAAACCTTTGCACAAATCACAATAAAAAGTAAAAAATAAGTGAAAACACATGAAAAACCAGGATCCACCCATTATATAGACTCAGGAGCAAAGCCCTAGGGAAGCCTAGAGTGGACGCATTTTTTCTTTGTGGTCTTTAGACAGTGGGGACATTCTGGGTTGACCCCATAAGCGTGCAATGCAGAATTCAAGTACTTACGAGGTGGCCAGTCGATCTTGAAGGGGGCATTTCTGAGGAAGCTATGAGAGAATCCAGGCTCCTCGCCTTCTCCCGGACAGTGGTAAATTTATCAGATAAGGTGTGCATAGACTCTTGGTTGTTCCAGCATGAGGAAGACCCTGTTTCAGTCTGAAATGTGATACTTCCAAGACAGTCTTTATACAGACTGGCAGATGAAGAAATTGACCCTGTTGTAGAAAAGAGGGCAGTTCATGCCTGAAACATTTATTAATAAAAAAAAAAAAAAAATCCAAAACATCAATACCAGGGACTTCCCAAATTGTTAACAACTGAAATAACCACTAATCTGAGGCCGAGCTCACAAGGTATTAAAAATGTTTCTCTCTGGTAGCGTAGTGGTTACGAATCGGGCTGCGAACCTTAAGGTCAGCGGTTCGAAACTACCAGCCGCTCCGTGGGAGAAAGATGAGGCTTTCTACTCCCGTAAAGATTTACACCCTCGGAAACCCTGTACAGGGTCGCTATGAGTCGGACCTGACTCGATGGCACTTAACAACAACAACAAACTTGACCATCAAAATAAAATAAGATTATTTCAAGTATATTAGAAATAAGGACACTGACGAGGATGTTTGATGTTGGCTGTGTACTGATGCAGGACTTAGAATTCTATAAGTGGAAGTGCAAGGTACTGTTTTCATGTGCAAACTCCACAGAAGCCAGTGTTTGTGACTAAATTCAGTAAGACTTAAGTACAGAGCAGACTGCATTTACAGGTCTCAGCCTGGTGTGGCGTTGTGGGTTAATGTACTGGACTGCAATGTCGCTTTGAACCACAAGGTCAGCGGTTCAAGCTCCCATGCTGCTCCTGGGAAGCCCCATACAGGGTCACTGTGGGTCGGAACTGACTTGATGGCACTTGACAACAACAACAACTACAGTGGAGTCCTGGTTTGGTGCTACAGAATCAGCACTGGACTGCTAACATCGGCAATTCAAACCCACAAGCTGCTCCTTGGAAACCCTACAGAGGGCTGCTATGAGTTGGAACCAATTAGAGGGCACTTAACAACAGCAACAACCATTGTAGTTAAAACTTCCTAAATCCACAGTCATAGTCATTTACGACTCACAGAGGCCCTATTGGGGTTTCTGAGACTGCAAATCTTTATAGGAGCAGACAGTCTCATCTTTCTCTGGGTGAATGGTTGGTGGGTTTGAACCACCAACCTTGCAGTTACCAGCCCAACATGTAACCCACAGCGCCACCCGGGCTCCTTTAAAGCTTTCTGTTGTTAAGTGCCATTGAGTCAGTTTCAATCCATAGCAACCCTGTGTAAAGTTTCCAAAGAGCATTGGGTGAGTTTGAACCGCCAACATTACAGTTCAAACCGACTTTGCAGTCCAGCACATTAGCCTACAGAGCCACACCAGGAGTCCTTAAAGCTTTCTAACAGATGCTTAATCACCAACACTACCACCCCTACCTGGCCTTCCATAGCCCCTTCAGTTAGTGAGAAAAGTTACTGTGTCTAACTTGCCCTAGGCAGCCAATGGGCAAGGACTGTTTGTTCTCCCAAAATATTTCTCCTTCTGTGGGTCTTTACCTGGGCTGAGAGGAGTGCTGACGCTAGTAGGTGCATGACTTATTTTGGGTGTTTTACATGAAGTTCCCTTAAAAGAGTCATCTCGTTCATAGGAGATACTAGACAGGTCTTGAATATCCACCAGTGATCTAAAGAATGAAGATGAGAGTGCAAAGTAAATGAGAGAAATGGTTTTTAAAAACCAAACACTATATTCCTGAGGTACCTTTGAAGTGTGCTCTTGACTAAGTATTTGGCAATAAGACAGAATCAGAGAAAAACTTAAAGAGATATTAACTTTAAAACACACCTCAGCAGGTAAAAAGAAACGATTTCCATGAATGAAGGGCTAATTATGTAGAAAACAGATTTCACCTTCTGCAGGTTCTTGTTATTAAGTGCCGTCAACTCATAGAGACCCTGTATAGGGTTCCCGAGAAGGTATGAGTATATTATTAATATAATCTATATTTCCTTGATTGTAAGAAGCAGTTAATTGTAAATTACATCATCAATTTTAATAACAGCTTTTTGTTGAAAGAAGAAACGCATTTTTTGTGCACATAAAATATAGGAAGAATGTGGACTTTTACAAACAAGGAAATCACATTCCAGTAAAACCAACACTTCACACAGCATCCTTAGACAATTCTTTTGTATCCATACATGTCTTTTTCTTTCTGTTCCGTTGGTGGCTCCTTTAAAGTCTCTTCTTGTTCACCTTCAGCACTGTAAGAGAGGAAATTACATGACTTCTGTCAGTAAAGTGCACAAATATGGTATGAGGCACTGGTTTACCAGTCCAACATGTGAGGTGGCAACAAAGCACCAGGCTCAGATATGGAAGAGCATGGGCACAGGTCCTGACGTTGCCACTAATCAATCAGCCCCATGTTCCCAGGCAAGCCTGGGACTTGGTCTAGGTCTCAGTTTCCTCTCCCAAGACTGAATAAATAATCTCTAAGGGTCAGCAATCAAGATGTGTTGATAATTACTGGCAATTAAAATGCAAAGGTTGGAAACAAAGAGGAAGGATCAATCACTGGAAAATATGGCCTTGGTAAGAGAAATGATGAAGCTCATATGACAGACTTTTGCAAGCTCAACGAATGACTTCTTCATTGCAAATATCTTTTTAAACAATATAAAAGGCGATTAGAGTGGAATCCTGAACCACATCCAGAATCTTCTGAGGTGGGTAATTTCCACTTGAAAGCACAAGCAAACCAGCCTGGAGTGGCTAGAAGAACAGAAGATACCTCTTGAAAGAAAGACCGACAGGAAAAATACAAAACAATGATGGCAGTCTGACTGATTACTACAAAATCAAGTAAGTTGCTCAAGCAGGAGACATTAAGGCAAGTGGTCAAGTCCCCTCAAGGCAAACCCCCTCCCAAAATTAAAACTCAGTGGGAATACACAAGCAGACATGCACTCTGATTGGTGACCACGTTTGTCACCCATTAGGGGAAGTGAGGGAAAAACAGCAATGAAGCTGCGAGCTAACCCCTACAATGTGCAATAGATACCTGTGAACCCAGGTGTCAGCAGTGTGGCAAGACCTGGGGATTCTTGGGCCCAGAGTCAGTGACATAGCCACAGAGGACTAGAGTAGAGAGTGAAGTGTCCAGCTGATAAGAAGAAAGGGCATAAGCATAAGAACACCCACACTTGCAGAACACTCACACTTGCAGGTAATACCCACTTGACCCGACTTCAATGACTGGATGATCAGAGCTCAACTAGAAGAAGAAAGAAGAGGAAAAAAAAGAATAATCTGATACAATTTGATGAACTAGACCTACACCTATGGATGTAGTAGCTCAAAAGAGGGAACAAATCTTTACAGCGAGGATCATTCCCACCCCTTCCATACACAGAGTAGACAGGGATTGGCAACTTGGACATTGGCTACCGAAAATGGGGGAGCTACAAAGGCAAGAAATGACTGGTTTACAAGCTTTCAAGAGGGAGCCTAGATCCAGAGGGCTTGGAGGAAGGTAGAATCTCCACTGAGTGGTATCTAATCTGTCTGGGCGAGGCTGATGAAAGGAGATAGGGATAGGTCTCTTGAGGTACAATAGTGAATAATTGTTATCAGGACTAACTGTGAGGGTTGGAAATGTAAAGGTAGATGTTTTGTAGCAAAAGGAGGGGAGTGATTGACTTTGCAGTCCAGGAGCGGAGGTCCCTGGGACTATCAAGGGAGAGGGGCAGAGTGCGGGACCCTACCCAGAGACACAGTGATGCCAGAGATGGAGGCAAAAACGATGATGTGGAGAGATGGAGCAGCTGGGGACTTTAGACCCAGAGAGGGAGAGGGGCTGTGTGCTGATGACCAGGGGGCAGGCTTTGGTTGGTTGATGATGCATGGAGGGGATTTTAACTATGGCAATGAAACAATATACGATATGGTGAATGTAAAGCTGATGTTCTCCCATGTAAGCTATAACATAATTCACAATAAAACATTTATAAAAAAGAGTATTATGGAAACACATTAAAAACTTCACGCCTCAAGACAGAGACTTGATCCCAGTGAAAGGTTGAGGATGGGAGGTAGAAAGAGTGTATACCACTGTTACTTTGAAACTGAGTTATATATTTGTTATTAAAAAAAAAAAAAAGAAGAATCTCTGATGGTTACAGGAAAGTGGGAGGGAGGGAAAGTTATTCATGGGCTAAAGGGCAGACACGTTGATATAGGTGATGGCAGACAATATAAGAGGGAGGTTAGCAGGGGCAAGATGAAGGTAGCAAGAGACACAGAGGAATGTAATTGTTAACTGTGGTACACGGAGGGGGCTGCAAACATGTAATGAAGTAAAGTATATGATGTGTTGAATGTAAAACTGATTATCTGCTCTGTAAACCTTCACTCAATTCACAATAAAAAGCTAAAACAAACAAACAAATAAAAAAGGCGATTAGACACATGGACCTCACCAGATGGAACACACAGAAATCAAACTGACTACATCTGTGGAAAGAGACAGTGGAAAAGTTCCATATCATCAGCCAAAATAAGGCCAGGGCAGATTGTGAAACAGACCATCAACTGTTCATATGCAAGTACAGATTGAAAGTGAAGAAAATTAAAACAAATCCACAAGAGCAAAAATATGACCTTAAATGCATCCCATCTGAATTTAGAGATCATCTGAAGAACAGGTATGAGACATTAGACACTAATGATTGAAGACCAGAAGAGTTGTGGGGTGATACAGGAAGAAAGCAAAATGGCATTAAGAAAACAAGGAAGGAAAAGACCACAATGGATGTCAGAAGAGACTCTGAAACTTGCTCTTCAGCATAGAGATGCTAAAGTAAATGAAGACCTAGCCCTCAAACGTGCCATGTGCCTTTGCTCTCAGGTCAAGAATCACTGCGCAAACAGAAATTGTTACCTTTTTTTTGCCCTGCCCATCATGTAAAT
>NW_006408525.1:10557292-10564231 GCF_000296735.1 Chrysochloris asiatica | reverse complement strand
CCTAACCTCATATGCATGCGAAAGCTGGACAGTAAATGAGGAAGACCGTAGAAGAATTGATGCATTTGAGTTGTGGTGCTGGAGAAGAATATTAAAAGTTCCATGAGCTTGCAAAAGAACCAACAGACCTGTGATGGAAGAATTGCAGAAGTCTTCTGATGCACAAAAGTTTCTAATTTTTAACAAAACAGATGAAGACTTTGCGAAAAAAGCTTGAATCTAAAAGCTCCTAAGTTGCTGAGCTTGGTTTAGCACTAGACTAGTAAATAGAAATAAAACCCTTTTTCATTAACCCTTGCAACAAATTCAGAAGGGCTTTTTGTCTATGTCATTAGAATTCCTGTGTATTTAGCCTAGCTAGTGAAATCACAGGATTCCTCAGGAATATACACAAAGATTAATGGGAACATGATTTGTTTGATTAGATAATATAACAGCTTCTCAGATTGTTTGCTCAGCATACAAGTTAAATAAGTATGGTGAAAGAATACACCCCTAAAATTTTCTTTGTTGTCAAATGATTGTCTCAACAATCTTTATCAGTTCTTTGCACAGGTTCAGATATATGAAAACTTCTTGATACCCAAAGTATATTCACAGATTATACTTGATTCCTGATGCCCCATCATTTAAGGCCAATTAGCTCCTAAAAAATTACCCATGGGCACTATTGTTGAATGCTCTAGACATTGTTCCTAAGGGTTTTGTCTACTTCCATTAGTATTACCAGTCCCTTATGTTAAATTGAACATTGATTTTTTTTTTAATAAAGCAGAAAAATTATTTAAAAAAAAAATAAATAAAGTAAATGAAGAAATGAGGAGGTACAAGAGCTGAATAAAAAATATCAGAGTAGCTTGAGAAGAGATGGTCAAATATTATAACAAAATATACAAAGATCTGGAATTAGACAAACAAAAGGGAAGAACACACAGCATTTCTCAAGCTGAGAGAACTGAAGAAAAAATCCAGGCCTCAACTTTAAATATTGAAGGATTCTATGGGCAAAACATTGAATGATGCAGAAACCATCCAAAGAAAATGGACGGAATACACAGAGTCACTGTATCAAAAAGAATTGGTCAATATTCAACCAATTCAAGAGGTAGCATATAACAAAGAGCCAGTAATACTGAAGGAATAAGTCCAAGGTACATTGAAGGCAATGGCAAAGAACAAGGCACTGGGAATTGATGAACTACAAACCGTATCTGTGCCCATTTCTAAAGAGAGGTGACCCAATGGAATGCTGAAATCATTGGACAATATCATTAAATATTATGTAAGGAAAATTTTGCTAAACATAATACAAAAATCGCTGCAACTATACATTGACAGAGAATTTGCAGAGGTTCAAGCCCAATTTAGAAGAGGACATGGAACAAGGGATATCATTGCTGACCTAAGATGGATCTTGGCTGAAAGCACAGAATACCAGAAAGATGTTTACCTGTGCTTTATTGACTATGCAAAGACTTTCAATTGTGTGGATCATGACAAGTTATGGACAACATTGCAAAGAATAAGCATTCCAGAACACTTAATTGAGCTCATGAAAAACCTGTACATAGACCAAGAGGCAGTTGTTTGAACAAAACAAGTGAACACAGAATCATTTAAATTAGGAAAGGTTGTGCACCAGGGTTGTAGTCTTTCACCATACTTAGTCAATTTGTATGCTGAGCAAATAATCTGAGAAACTGGATTATATGAGGAAAAACATGACATCAGGATTGGTTGAAGGCTCATCTGTGCTATGCAGATGATACAACCTTGCTTACTGAAAGAGAAGAGGACTTGAAATTCTTACTGATGATTATCAAACACCACATCTTTTGGGATGGGCTGCACCTCAATATAAAGAAAACAAAAATCCTCACCACTGGACAAATAAACAACATCCATACAAAAGGAGAAAAGATAGAAGCTGTCAAAGACTTTATTTTGCTCAGATCAACCATCAATACTCAGGTAAACAGCAGTCAAGAAATCAAATGACATATTGCATTAGGCAAATCTGCTGCACAAGACCGCTTTAAAGTTTTCAAGAGCAAAAATGTCAGTTTAAGGACTAACATCTTACCCAAGCCATGGTATTTTCAATAAAATCCTCTGTAAAAGTTGGACAGTGAATAAAGACGACCACAGAAGAATGGATGCATTTGGGTTATGGTGTTAGAGAAGAATATTAAGAGCACCATGAACTGCCAAAAGAACAAACAAATCTGTGTTGGAAGAAGTATGTTCACTGGAAATCAGGATGGCCTGATTTTGTCTTTCATACGTCAGACATATCAGGAGGGACCAGTCCCTAGAGTATGATATCATGTTTGGTAAAGTGGAGGGTCAGAGAAAAAGAGGAAGACCTCCAACGAGACGGACTGGTACAGTGGCAGCAGCAATGGGCTCAAATTAGCAACAATTGTGAAATTGGCGCAGTACAGGGCATTGTTTCATTCTGTTGTGTATAGGGTTGCTTTGAGCCAGGATCGACTTGATGGCACCTAACAACAACAACAAGGGTCAGCCTTGCTCTGAAATCAACCCATGACTCTTTCCAGTAAGCAAGTTTCTGAAGAAATCCATGGGGCACACAAGTTTGCTGGGAGAGGAATGTTGGAGCAAGGGGTACAACCATGGGGTCTGAGCACGGGTGAGACAGCTGCGAGGCAGGCACGAACTAGTAGGAGAGGCTTGTGCCCAAACACGGGCAGAAAAGAATACATAAACAAGCATGACCTGTTACTACTTGAATTATTAGTTAAGACTCAATTTCAACACTTATTGAATACTAACTATAAGCCAGGTCCTTTGCTAAATCTTTCCACATGTTTTTACACCTTTAATCCTTGCAACAATCCTGTGCGTCCAATAATATAAAGAAATGAACGTGGGTACAGGTGTGAATCGTGACTTTATATTCATCAATATGCTTCTGGTTCTCCTTCTAGGCATACAGTAGGACAGTATTTTTTTATGCTCTAATTTACATAAGTGGTCACATGACTTATTTTAACCAATGAAATCTGAGTGAAAATGATACACGTCACTAGTGGACAGAAACTTTTATAAGAGTCATGTTCCTTCCTCAGCAACCAAGTAAGCGTGAAGATGAAACCTCGCCTCAGACTGGGCCTCTGGTAGAAGGTACTATGGAGTACCCCTCTGTCAGCCCCTAAAGGACAAGGAGCATGAGCAAGAAATAAACTTGTTGTTTTTGTTGTTGTTAAGTGCCAAGTTGGTTCTGACTCACAGCAACCCTGTATAGGGTTTCTAAGGAGCAGCTGGTGGGTTTGAACTGCCGACTTTGAAGTTAGCAGTCAAGTGTTTATCCTAAAGTCACTAAAGTTGGGGGGATGTTTGTTATGTAGCAGAACCTAACTTAGCCTGACTGATCTAATCACTTACAAGCTGTGTAAACTTAGGGGGGAAAAAAAAACTTTCTGAATTTGGCTTGTCTCATGGGCAAAATGGAAAAAGCAGTATGGACCTCAACAGCTGCTGTGTGGATTAAATTAGACAGTAAAGCAAAATGCCTGGCATATGGTAGATGCTTAGGAAATAGCATCTATAATTATTACAGACAAGGACATTGAGGCAAGAAAGCAAACTGAACATTATTGTACCAGGCACCTTAAAGTTACCATCTTTAAATAAACATTTTTATTTTAAGGTCATTATAGATTCACATACTGTTATAAAAAATAACACAGATCCCATGTACTTTTTACTGAGTTTCCCCCAATGGTAACATCACGTCACACTGAAGTGCAATATCGCAACCAGGACAGATACAGTCAAGCAAGATACAGAGCCCTTCCACCACCCCAGGGAACCCTCCTACTGCCCTTTTATAGTTACAGTCAATTGCTTCTACCTCACTTGCTCCTGATGCCTGGCACCCACTACTCTGTGTTGTTCATTTCAACAATTTTATCATTTCAAGACTGGTATATAAAATAAATCATACATAGTAACTTTAGGGGATTGATTTTAACAGTCAGCAAACATCTGTGGGAATGTATCCAGGTTGTTGTATGAGCTGGTTGTTGAACACTATGAGCTGGTGGGAGTACACTGATGGCTGGCTTGCTCTGGTCTGGACTTTGCTTTGGATGCAGATTCTGAAGTTCCAACTGGAACAAAAGATTCTTTAGATCAAACAACATGTTTATCTCCTCAGAATATTGGTATGATAGGGATGGTAAATTTAACCACTGGCTATCTAAAATGGGGGAAGAATGAGATAAAGTCATGAATTTGCTGACTTACACATTTTCAAAATGAGGGGGGAAATGGAAGATCCCCACTGAACAGTTTCCTCTCTTCCTAATTGGTCTGGGAAAGAGAGGGCAGTATAAAATGCTGATAAGATAACATGATTCAGCTGTTGAGTAATGATTGTTAACAAGGTTAAATGTAATTGTGAAAATCATAATTGTAGAGAAAGAGTAGACTAAGGGGCAGGCACTTTTGGACTGGAGTAGAGTCGCCAAACGTAAAATTCCTTATAAGTTTTGCTATGCTGACAGCTCAGGAGGCTTGGTAGTTGTTAGATGCCATTGAGTCCGTTCCCACTCAAGACCCTTCGTACAACAGAAGAAAATAGGTCTGGTCCCTCGCCATCCTCACATCTACTGCTGTGTTTAAGCTCACTGCTGTAACCACTGTGTCAGTCTATCTTGTTGTCTTCTTTTTCACTGACTCTCTATTTTTCCAAGCATGATGTCTTCCTCCAGGGACCGGTTCCTCCTGATACTATGTCCTAAGAACGTGAGATAAAGTCTCTCAATCCTCACTTGTAAGGAGCAATCTGGTTATACTTCTTCCAAGACAGATTTGTTGGTTCTGGCAGTCTATATTCTTCACTAACGTCATAATCCAAATACATCAATTCTTCTCTCTTCCTTACTCATTGTCCAGCTTTCACATGCATGTGAGATGACTGAAAATACCATGGTTTGGGATCAGGGGCACTGTAATCCTCAAGGTGGTACCTTTGCTTTTTTTTCTTTATTTAAGTTTTTATTGTGAATTGAGTGAAAGCTTACAGGGCAGATCATCAGTTTTACATTCAACAAATCATACACCTTGTTTCATTACAACGATTATAATCCCCTCCATGTACCATCAGTTAACAGTATTTCTCCCTATTCATTTTAGCTTCTTTCTTTTTTTTTTAACACTCACCCATATATAATAATTTACACCAAAGGGCACATTCTGCAAGTCTGCCTCCTGGCTGCCAGCTCTCAGTCCCTCTCTTCCCAGGAATCTAGAGTCCTCAGCTGCTCCCTCTCTCCATGTCCCCATCTCTGCCTCCATCTCTGGTGTCGCTGCTTCTCTGGATAAAGTCCCGCATTCTGCTCATGCTCTTGGGTCCCTTGATGGTCCTAGGGTTCTGTTTCTGGACTGTAAGATTAACTACTCCCCCGTTTTTGTTACAAAACTTCTACCTTTACAATTGTGACAGTCACAATTAGTCATGATAACAATTACTGTTGAATCATAAGAATCTTATCCCCATCTCTTTTTACCAGACCCATCTAGACAAGATGAAAACTATTCAGTGGGGACTCTTATTTTCCCTTACACACTCTTAAACTAAACTCCTTGAAACCTTGCAAGACAATCACTTTGTGCTTTTATTGCCCCTCATTTTAGTATCTTTGCTTTTTAATACTAAGGTCTTTTACAGATTTGTCCAATGCAATATGTCATGTGATTTCCTGACAACTGTTTCAGTGGGTATTAATGGCAGATCCAACTATGAAATCTTGATAACAACAATCTTTTCTCCATTTATCATGATGCTATTTATTGGTCCAGTTGTAAGGGTTGATGTTGAGGTATAATCTACTGAAGGCTGTCGTCTTTAATCTTCATCAGTAAGTGTTTCAAGTCTTCTTGACTTTTAGCAAGCAGAGTATGTCATCTGCATACTGCAGGTTGTTAATGAATCTAACTCCAATCTTGAAGTTGTGTTCTTCATGTAGTCCTGCTTCTCACATTTGCTCAGCAAACAAACTGAGTAAGTATGGCGAAAGGATATAACCCTGGCTCACACCTTTCCTGTTTTTAAAAAACACAGTATCCCCTCGTTCTGTTAGAATGACTGATTCTTGGGTTTTGGCCAGGTTCCTCATGAGCACAATTCACTATTCTGGAATTTTCATTCTTCCCAATGTTGTTCATAAATATCCCTGTTCCACATCCTCTTCTGTATCTGGCTTGAATTTCCAGCAGCTCCCTAGTGATGCACTGCTGCCAACTGTTTTTGAATGATCTTCAACAAAAGTTTATTTGCCTTTAATTTTAATGACATTGTTTGATAATTCACACATTCTGTTGGGTCACCTTTTTTTTAGAATGGACACAAATATGGATCTCTTCCAGTTGGCTCACCAGGTAGCTGTCTTCCAGTTTTCTTGGTACACATAAGTGAACAACACTTGAAGCATTGCATCCATTTGTTGAAACATCTCAACTGGCATTCTGTCAATTCCTGGAGCCTTGTTTTTCACTATACCTTCAGTGTTTCTTGGACTTATTTTAATACCATTCGTTCTTGATCATATGGTACTTCCTGAAACAGCTGAACATTGACCAATTCTTTTTAGTACAGTGACTGTGTTCCTTCCATCTTCTTTTGATGCTTCCTGTATTGGTCAATTAATTTTTGCCCATAGACTCTCTCAATATTTTAACCATAGAATCTTTCAATATTGCACCTTGAGGCTTGAAATTTTCTTCTCTTTTGGTTTTCTAACTCCACATCTTTGCACATTTCATTATAATACTTTATTCTTCTCAAAGTTGCCCTTTGAAATATTCCATTCAACTCTTATTTCATCATTTCTTCTATTCACTTTAGTTACTCTAGGTTCCAGAGCAAGTGTCACAGTTTCTTTTGAATTCATTTTATCTTTTTTTTTTTTT
>NW_006408525.1:10548216-10555955 GCF_000296735.1 Chrysochloris asiatica | reverse complement strand
ACTGCAAGGAATTATCGAGCCTAGCAAAGAAGTATTCTTGAGATGGTCTCTAAATCCAGGTGGGATATACTCAAGGTTATACTTGGGCTCTCAGACTGGTTTTAATTACTTCAGTTTCAACTTGAACTTGCATATAAGCAACTGAAGGTCTTTTCCGCAGTTGAACTATAGCATTGTTCTGACTGATGATTCTGAGTTTCTCTATTGTATCTTTCCACAGATGCAGTTGAGTAAGGTCTAAACATATAGTCACTGTTTATGGTTTCATAAAAAATATTTGCAGTGAATGTCGCTGGTCTTGCAAAATTCTATCATGTGATTTCCAGTGTCATTTCTATCATCAAGATCTTATTTTCCAACTACTAATCCTTCTCTCCTCTTTGTTTTAAACTTTCGCATTCTGATCACTAATAATTATCAATGAGTGCATGTTTGATCAATTTCAGATTGCAAAAAAGTTGGTTAGAAATCTTCCATTTCTTCATCTTTAGCTTTAGTGGTTGGTGTGTAAATTTGAATACTAGTCATATTAACTGGTCTTCTTTGTTGTTGTGAAGTGCCATCAAGTTGGTTCTGACCCATAACGACCCTGTATAGGGTTTCCAAGGAGCAGCTGGTGAGCTTGAACCGCCAACCTTGCAGTTCAAACGGCTTTGTAGTCTGGCGCATTAACCCACAGCGTATGGATATTATACTATCACTGACAGCACTATACTTCAGGACAGTTCTTGAAATGTTCTTTGTGACAATGAAAATATTCTTCTTTTGTCATTCCTGGGCCATAAGATTGTGCAATTCAAAATGGCCAATACCAGCTTAGGATACTGATCTTTACATGTTCCATTTCATTGTTTATGACTTCCAATTTTCCTAGATTCACATTTTGTATAATCCACATTCCAACTATGAATGGTTGTTTGTAGCTGTTTCTGCTCATTTGGAGTCATGCTACATCAGTAAATGAAAGTCCAAAAGCTTTGCTCCACCCACATCATTAAGGTCAATTCTACTTTGAGGCTAGGAGCCCTGGTAGCATAGTGGCTTATGAGCTGGGCTGCTAACTGCGAGGTCAGCAGTTCAAATCTATCAGCCACTCCATGGGAGAAAGCTGAGGCTTTCTGCTCCTGTAAACCTCTACAGCCTTGGTAACCCTATATAGGGTTGTTATGAATCAAACCTGCCACCACACACTTAGTGGAGGGCAGCTCTTGGCCAGTTATATTTTGAGTACCTTTCAACTGAGGGGCTCACCTTCCAGTAGTACCCTGTCAGCTGCTTCTCTGAAGGTTTTCAGTGGCCTGTTTTGTTAAGACGTGATCTCCAGGTCCTCCTTCCTAGTCTTAGTCTACAAGCTTTCCTGAAATCAGTCTACCATGGGGGACCCTGCTGCTATTGGAAAGACTGATGCCATAGCTCCAAGCATCACAGTAACACACAAGCCACCACAGCACAACAAACTAGCAGATGAGGGGTGGTTATGGGTCAGAGCAAAGGAATAATCTTCTCTCAATTAAACTGTATCTAGAGGACAGCAAGGCTGAAGAGGAGACAAAGTTTGGACAAGATGACCAGATTAAATGGAGACCTGCTGCAGACTAACTGTTAATGCCTTTTGGACTGGTAAAATAATTGGGAGGGGGATGTTAATCCTTCAAGCATGAATGAAGAGCAGGGGGTGGTCTGTGGTGCAGTAACTCCTTAATATAACACTTCTAGTCACACTCTTGTCATTCCCACCAAATTAAAGGTACTTGTGGCCCACCAAGTGGGTTGAATAGCTTGCTAATAATGTAAATAAGGTACATAACATTCTTGTGGGGGTGGAGCCATGCAAACAAGGTATTTGGGACACTAACAAGGAGATTGGTCAGTTATGCTAGGCTTAAAATGAGCCTTCCCAGAGGCAGAAAGGAGGACTTAATGACCACCAAGAAGAGATGCGTGCACTGTACATCCTTTGGACCCAGAATCCCTGTACTGAGAACCTCCTCAACTTAGGATACAGAGAGCGCTGTAACACCAGAGATGGTGACTCAGTGACAGACGAATGGCAGGAGCCAGTATGGCTGGCTTGGAGTGAGACTGCTGAGTGCCTTAGGGAGGAAGCTTGCTGGTGGAACGGGGTGCCTCCAAGCACTTGGTGGAGCTAGATTTGCCACAGTAGCTGGAGCTGAGGCTGATTGGTGGAGTGAGGTTACAAGGTAAAAGTCTTGTAACATTTGCCCTAACATGGCAGTGGCCATGCCGAGGGGACAAGGGCCAGGGAGAGACCTGCCTTCAGGCACAGCCCAGAAGAGGCTGTCCTGATCAAAGAACTGAATGAGCATTCCTGAACCTGAGTTGAGACATGTTATTTCCCTACTAAACCCCGTAACTGTACGTATGGCCTGTGGGTTCTGTGTAGCCACTGCAAGGAATTATCGAGCCTAGCAAAGAAGTAGAGAAAGTGTTGGGGGGCGGGGTGGGGCCAGGCGGTTGCTGTTAGAATTAGTAAAAAGTTTGGAGAGTGGAGGCATGTCTGACCTCTGCCTAATAGGAATCAGTCTTGGGCTGTTAATGCAGATAAGGTTTCTCTCTCCTCCTTGCGGAAGTCAGATGAGGAGAACTGATGCCTCTGCTACATCATCCTTACAGTGTTTAACCAGTCCTCTGTTGAAGGACATCTGGACAATTTCCAGTTTGAGACTATTATAAATAGAGCTGCTATAAACATTCATGTACACGTTTCTGCGTGAATTTAAGTCTTTATTTCACTGGGCAAATGCCCAGGAGTCCCATTAGTACTTTTAATCTCTATGTCAACATTCCTAGTAAGGATTCTTATCCCCATTTTAAAGAGGTGGGAAATGAATAGAAGGGTTGAAAAACTTGACTGAGGAGACAGGGATCGGAAAGAAAGAGTCAAGATCTGAATGCAGATAAGAACCTGTTTTTTACTTCCCCTAACATTCTGCTGGACAAGTCTGAAACAAAACTAAGCTGCCCAAAGCTAATACACTTGAAGACAAGCAATATACAGATGGGGGGTATTATCACCATTTGCACTGCTTCTGTGAGTTGGGAACTACAAATAATAATAATCCATACCGTTCTATAGGTTGGAACTGAGATTTCGACAAAATCTCATCGTTCTTTCCATGGATTCTTCCTGTCATCTGGAATCTTTCCTCACCTGAAAGAATAAAGTAAATATCATTTTTACCTTGAATTTTTGCCAACCCAGTTTATTATTTTCATTCCCTAGGATTTCCATTGGTCTGGCCACAGAATGAGAAATAATCTGGATAAACACAGTACTTCCCCAGTTGGGATTGGATTGAGTGCTACAGAAGATGTTTTTGCCCTGAAAGTTTATTTTCCTTGCTCAGAGGGGAGAACTATATTCTGACACTCAAAATACAATCAAGCCATTTACTAGCCTTCCAGTTCTAACAGTGCCATTCTTTCTGGAAACAAATGGTGTTTTGTCTCTTCAGGAAGGCAACTGACCCACCCGCCATTTCCTGGCAACAGACACCAGGGGGCGTCAAAACCAAGAACTGTTTGTCCACCAAAGGCCATTAGCTGGGCATTCCCACAGCACTAACTGCCTCCAGGCCATCACACATACATACAGAGTCAGGATGAAACTGGGATTTGTCTTCTCCTCAGCATCAAGTATCCGAAGTTCCTATTCTCAACATCTCCAACATCCAGATGCTTTGCAGATCTCTGGTCAGACTCGGCCAGTATCCACTTTTCTTACCACCACTATGCTGCCCTGGCTTCTAGGGACTGAGACAGCTGGAGCAGCCTGTCCAGTTTCTACTGCCCATGACCCCTCTTCCCCCACATTCTGGAGGTCTGGGATGTCTACTGTGCACTATTAGGAAAGCCAGAAAGCTCTGAACCTTACCAGTACAAAGGCCTTGGAGTTCCTCTTCCTTTGAGCCTCGTTTAAAACGCAAAACACCTAGAAAACAAACTAATTTAGTGCTGGATGTGAACATAGTGATTTTGGAACTGGCTCCCTCCTTCACGTTATGTGAAAGGAGGGCAGGGCCCTGGGGTGAAGTGACTTAACCAAGGTCATACAGTAAAGCTCCACAGTGCAGCTGGAACCTGACATGCTTCCCAGTGGCCCCAAGTCCCCTAGGGTGGAGGGGGAGCTAAAGCCTTAGGTGGAAAGGAGGGTAGAGAAAGGCTGCTGAGGGAAGAGAACAGAGTAGAAACCACAGGCATTTCCATGTGCTTCAGATTATCTGTATCAAAGCGGCCCTGGTTTTCAGCTCTGCCTGCTCTACAGCTTCTCCACCCCACCTTACTCTTCTCCAAGCACTAGCAAAGAGACGGAGCCCACACACAGAAAGTGAACATGGACAGGGATTTCAGCCTCAGATCCGGAGACTGTTAATGCATATCATTCTGAGAAGTTACATGTTTGTCTAGGGGCTCCCAGCTTGCTGCAGTGCTCCTCACTCTGGTGGGGACACAGGTGAGATCTGGAAAGCAGAGTGTACAACAGGAGAAATGGAGTCATTTCAGACAGTGAGACAGCTCGATGGTTTTCAGTAATCGAAGCAAGAGTTCACTTGTATCTTGTCATGTGCCATGCCCCTGGCTATTGATCCAAGGTTAACTTGTCATAAGACAGAAAGCAACCAAGACCTCCCTGTTGTTGTTGTTGTTAAGTGCCATCAAGTCAGTTCTAACACATAGTGAGTGACCCTGTATAGGGTTTCCGAGGAGCGGCTGGTGAGCTTGAACCACTGACCTTGTGGTTCAAATGGCCATAATGCTGCACCTGCTGTACCACTGGCTTCTGGTAACTCGTTGCTAAAATCTAAGCAAGCACAGGAAAACTATGGTAGAATTCCAGCTTCTAAGGTGGGGAAAAGAGGTGGGAATCTAATTCTAGTTTCTGTTCTGTCAGTAACAAACTGTGTAGTTGCAAGTAAAATCCTCAGGTCAGTTCAGCAAAAAAATCAACGAGCGGAGCTTAGTAACTAGAAAAAAGTCACAACTATACTTTGTGCTCTAAAAATGCAAGGGAAGGTATAAATAACATGATGAATGCCATGAGGCTGGTGAGGAGAAGAGATTCGTGCTGAGGGAAAATCACTGAGCCTCAGTTTTCTCATTTATACTCTGAAAAGTTATTTCCTAATGGCTGATTACCGGAGCCTTGAAGTTGGGCGAGTGCACCTTGTATTCCTCCGGAAGCCTCTTCTATGGGACTTGAGGTCTACGAGAGAGTGACAGAACAGCAGAGAAAAGAGGTTCACAGGAGGCAGGCAGATCATCAAAAGGTAGAGTGAGTCTCTTGGAGTTCTTAGTAGCTTTTATTTTTTTAAAAGCTCCTTATTTGTAAACATGAAATACTTATTAATTTGTAAACATTATAAGTATGTGTATTATACTCATTCTCCCGATCCCAAAAAACACGCCCCCAACTTTCTATTTGAACACTTTCCCCTCTTCAAATAATTACATCCTCCTCACTCCAAATCTCCATTTTAAATGTTTTGGTTCTATTTTGACAAAGATTCTATAGAAGATTCCTGATCAAAAGAAGGAAAACACAGAACAGAATTTTAAATTCCCATGGGATCCAGACTTTATGGATCCATTGAAGGCTGAATGACTCACCAAAAGTATTGCCGTGAAATAATCTTTAAAATATTCCTAACTAATAAAGGATGTGTGCCTTGGGCATTTTGATCTTTTAAGAACTATCTAAAAGTGACAATAACTCAAAAGAGTAGACAGGAAACTTAGGGAGTATTGAGTTGATGTTAAGGAGGGAGGAACAGTTTAGAAAAGGAGGAGGAGAATGGTTGCACAGTTTGAGGAATGTAATTGGGATCTCTGAATTGTACACGCAGAAACTGGTGAATTGATATATGTTCTGCTATGTATATCATCAACAACAACAACAAATAGGATTTTAAAGTTTTGGTTCCTGGGAGCTTTATCAGAATAGCCAAGAAGGTTGAATAGATAGATGGCCCACTTCCAGAACTAATCTATGGGGCAAAAAGTCAGCAGTTCCTTTTGAAGGGAGGCAGTGACTGGAAGGAAGCACGAGGGTCTGTGGGGTATTGGGAATGTTGTTTCAAGGAGCCCTGGTGATGAAGTAGTTAAAATGCTTGACTGCTAACTGAAAGTTTGGCAGTTCAAACCTATTAGCTGCTCCACGAAAGAAAGATGTGGTGATCCCCTTACATAAAGATTACAGCCTTGGAGAACTAACCCTATGTAATTTGTGATAGGGTTATTATGAGTCAAAACTGACTCAGCTACAATGGAAACATTGTTTCTTGATCTGAATTACATGGTTACAGGAGTGTACTCAGTTTTTGGAAGTTAGTTGAGCTGTTCACTTAAGATCTATTCACTTTTAACTATGTGATACTTTAATGAGTAAGATTTTCTTAATCGTCAGGCCCTTTCACTGTAAAATAATGTCTAAAGGGTTGTTAATATTGGAAATCTGCTCTGATTATTTTGAAAAGCTCAGGCAAGTGGAAATTATACTTTTGGATGTATCACATATACAATAACCCCTTTCTTCACCACATCTTCTATGTTGGTAAAAGACTTTAAACAAGTGTCAGATTGTGGGAAATGAAGGAAATTATGGGAAAAAATAAAGAGAATTTAATTCAGCTCATTTTGCAAATAAATACACTCTGTGGAGGTATATTCCTGCAAAAGCTAGAAGATTCCCGAGGAAGACTGGACGGCCTCAGATTTGGAGCTGAATCCTTGGTTCTAATTCCAGTGGATTTCCCACCACTAAAATTTGGGTTAATTCCCTATATCTCCAGTTCTTCACCCAGAGGACTACTAGCAGGTCTTCTCTTCCCCACAGGAAGGCTATATGAAAGAGGTGACATGAATAAAAGTACAAAGTGCTAACAATGCATGGCCATGATTTTAGGAAAAACTGCACATAAGCATTCCTTCCTAACACTCTTTTTCTCCGATGGGCCTTCAAAACACATGAGAAACTGTGGATATATGGACATTATACACTCTTAAGTACAAGCTATTTTCCTCAGTAAAAATAACTTAAAACGAAGTGAGGGGAGATGTACACAAATGCTCAAACTTGTAGATAGTACCCATTTGACCTAGCTTTGATGGCTTGATAATCAGAACTTAACTAGAGGAAAAAAAATTATTTTGATAATGGAAACAAGTATAAATTGCTACAATTGATGAACCTGACCTATACTCATGGAGTAGTAGCTCAAAAAACCAACGGAGAGGTAAGGAGTCTTCACATCAAATATCAGTGCTATCCCCTCTGTACACAGGGTAGATAGGGATGGGTAACTTAGACATTGACTACCTAAAATGAGGGGGTGTTAAAGGCACAAAGTGCCTGGCTTACAAGGTTTCAAGAGGGAGTTTAGTTTAAGAGTGTGTAGGGTGAAGGTAGAATCTCCACTGAATAGTTTTCATCTTGTCTAGACAGGTCTGGTAAAAGGAGATGGGGTAAGATTTTTATGATTCAATAGTGAGTCAATTGTTATCATGACTAATTGGAACTACTACAACTGTAAAGATAAAAGTTCTGTAACAAAAATGGGTGAGTAGTTAATCTTATAGTCCAGGAACAAAAAATCCTAGGATCATCAAGGGAGAAGAGCACGAGCAGAATGTGGGACCCAATCCAGAGAAACAGCAACACCAGAAATGGAGGCAAATATCCAGCCGATCTCCTCCCTCCCTGCCTTCCTCGGATGGCGGCT
>NW_006408525.1:10506553-10547570 GCF_000296735.1 Chrysochloris asiatica | reverse complement strand
AGCAGCTGAGGACTCTAGACTCATGGAAAGAGAAAGGCTGTGTGTTTGTGGCCAGAAGGCAAGCTTGCAAGAATGTGTCCATTCCTGAATGGTTTTGTGTATGTTACCCCTCTCTCCCCCCGCAAAAAAATACAACCAAACAAAAAAATACAGAGGGAATAGAAGCAAATATAGTTGGATGATGATGCACAGAGGAGACTAATCACTGTAATGAAATGATGAGTATAAAACCGATGTCCTCCCATCCCATGTAAACTATCACTCAATAAAAACTTTTAAAAAGACTTAAAAAGGAAGAAGGCAATGGAGAAAGTGGAAAATGTACTTTACCCTGAACTGTAATGATTTTACCTCTAGAGCTAAGTTTTCCTGAGCCATCGAGGAATAAAAATATTCATAGTCTGGAGTTAAAAATTCATCTGTTATGTCCTCAGACGACTCTGGCGAACAAGTTGATTGCACAGACGGCTCCTATTAATAACACAAGAAATCACTCTTAAGCTGACATTCAGTGGACGCAGTGGTAATAACCAGGTGATCTAAATTTGCTCAGCAAGCAGCGCAACATTCTCCCCAGCTGGCTCTTCCTGCCTGCTTGTCCATCTGTCTCAGCTTGAAGCCTTGAGGACAAAAGTGAGACATTCTGATTCTCAGTGCAGGAGTGAGTAGGGGGTTAGGCAACGTTTCTACCCTGAAAGGCTGAGTGAGGATAAAAGGGCCAGACTGGTGTAAAACATTTGGAAATGCAGAGTGATGGTAGCACAGTGACTATAATTCATGTCACTGAATTGTACATTTAGAAATGGTTTACAGTGGCGACATTTTTGTTATATATGTTTCACACTGTAAAAAGATAAACTACCTACACGGTTCAAGAGGGAGACTGAATTTAAACCGCTTGACCTCTAAAGGGTGTAGACATAGTCCTATGTTAGCATCAGGCTACAGCTCAGGACTTGTCAGTCCCTCAAGCATTACCATTTATAGACAAATGAAGGAGCATGATTTTGAAACCGCAAGGCAAATGCAGGAAAAAAAATATACTTAAAAGCAATAGTTTTCTGTCTCCTCTCTACTCCTTCCTTTTCCGGCCTGATCACCATTGGACAGATGACTGGCTTCTCTGCCCACCTTCAATCATCCTTTTGCAAAGGTTTTGTGGCCGATTTCCTTGGAAATCAATATGCTTTTGATAAAACGTATCCTGACTGTGAACGTTAACAGTTGCCCCCCTTTACCTTTCACAATAAATGAACTTTCTCAGACAAGCCTAGCCTCTCCCTGGTTTCTCCCCACTGCCCTGACTAGACCCGCTCCTGTAGCCAAGCCAGTGTGCTTCATGTGGGCACATTCTCCCGCCCCTCACGAGAGAGAGAAAGAAGAAATTGTCCTTGTGGCGATATGTGGGTTGTAGTTAAATACATATTATGTTCTTTGAAAGACCACTAATTATAACACAGTAATAGTTTTATACTGTTTCATTCTAAATCGCTGTTTTTATTCTTTAAATTGATTGTCATGTCAATGACAATAAAAACGTTTGGTTCTTTAATCTGCCTGGATTGTGGTCCAATTGCTGGGGTGTTATATCCCTGAAGCAAAGCTGCCAGTTAATGCAATTGTTAAGAAATGGCCAGACCTCATGAATCCTGCGGAGAGGCAGTCACCTGAACAGGGGTCTGAGAGTTCATTTCAGGTGGAGGCACTCACATCCCAACTCTGGCTTATGCTTTTCCTTTTCATCCAATCCAACCTCAGGCACCTGCTGGGCCACGTGCACTGATATCTAAACTCGCACTGGGTTTTAAGAGGTGGTCTTGTGTACTCTACTAGATGGTAAGCTCAAGGGCTAGAGCTGAATTTGACCCTGTCTGTGTTCTCCAAGCTCCAAGATACAAAATACATTGGGCTGAATTGACTCCCAAAGGTGTGAGGCTTGGGGACAAGACAGCTTTATTCATGTTAGAGAAATGAGGACACATGCTGCAATCCAAAAAGCTACTATAAATATGATTTCAGATATTATTTCATAACAACTGAATTCTACTTTATTAGGGTCAGTGTGGCTCTCCAGGCCATATTACTTACGCTGTAAGATTTCTCAACGGCCACGGATGCATCAGAACTTGTTTGCAAGGCTTCACTATGTTCTGGCTGCTCACTCTTCCTGAGGGGCAGATGCCTGGCACCTAACAAGTACAACACAAACAAAGTCACTCAAGTGAAACTCACTGAAAGGGGCAAACGAAAGCATTAACAGAAGAGATGTGTGCGTATTCTGCTCAGGGTGGTCATGTCCCATGTCCACTAGACCCCGAAAGTGGAGATTTCATTTAGCTGCAGTCCTGGGTCATCTACCCTTTTGTCTACACATTTGAGTGATGTTTGATAAGGAAGGTTCTAAATACCAGTAATAACTTAAGTCAACAGATTTTCTATGAGAAATAGATTTCAATGTGTTCTTCTTTGGCCCTGGTAGCAACCAAACTGCCAGGTGAAAATATACAGCACTGAGTTTCACCTGTAAACCTCCCTAGTGTGATGACGCTATGCATCACTTGACTGTAGGTGCTCTGGCACAGAGTCTCTAGGAGCCAGTGGATGTATTTCCAAATTAAAATGAAATGCAGATCTCTGGCACCAAAGGAAAGCTAAAGAATGGCTTGGAATAAAATCATTTTTTGCTAAAAAAAAAAATGAAATGCAAAGTAATGGGTGGTAGAAAGTGGTAGCCATCACTGTCTCAGATACGAAAAGTTCAATTCCTTGTCAGATTAGACACAGGACCAGGGTCTATATGTAAAGATTATTTTACTTCCATTGGACAAAGAGGTCTGCTCCAAAAACAGGAACTCAGGAATCTCTGAATTTCTTTACATGTGGGAAGAACAGTGGGGAAAAGGGCATGCTGCTTCCCCCCCTCTGGAATTCAAGGCTCCAGACATGTGGCGAAGGAAGATCAAGCAAAAGAAATACGCCAAAAAAAAAAAAAAGAAAAGAAATATGCCAACAGCTGACTTATTTTTGAGAACTGGAATCTGCATAGAACTCAGCTACCTGGCCACCTAACTGAACTTACTGGTGAAGCTCCGAGGACCAAGCTGCCCACCAGGCTGGTCACTGTTGTCCGTCTGATCACGTTTGTCATTCCCTCTGAGCTTGTCATTTTCCCTAGGACACTCTACTGCTTGCTGCCAATCCACGTGCTCAAGGTCCCTAACAGAGGGCTGCGGCAGGGGATCGGACTCATTGTCAGCCTCTTTCTCTGAAGCCAAACTTCTCTGAGGATGCCAAGGTGGTACAGTGAGCTGTCCAGCAGCTGCTCTCTCTGCCATTTCTTTCACCTCAGCTGGGCACAAAAGAAAGGCATTTCACACATCATTCTGTCACAATGTATAAGGAGCAACATAATATGATTACAGATCATATTGTTACGATTTTGCCTTTTTATAATTGCGCCATCCTTAGCTTGCCCTGTTTGGCTCGGAGGTGAAAACTGATGAAAGAGCCATGGAAGGGCAAGATTTCAGTCTGTTCCTCTTACTGTAGAATTCCAGACTAGAAGGCAGCAAATAACTTATATGGGCCCTCTTGCTGTGGAAATTTTACAAGAAAATGACATCCGAAGTCTCTAGTCTATAGTGACAAGGAGAAAGGACATCTTTATGGACTATGCTGGACTCCTATTTTGGGGGAGGGAGGGTGTTGATATATTCGTGTTTTCATTCCAAATGCCCTATACCCCTGGCTAATGTCACTTAACACTGCTAGTGGTAGTGGGTATATGTCTTTGAGTCAGTTCCAACTCAGTCCGAGGCTGTAAGTCTTTACAGGAGCACAAAGCCTCATTTTTTTTTCATGGAGCGACTGGCAGATTTGAACTGCTGACATGGTTAGCAGCCCAGCTCGTACTCCACTATGCTACCAGGGCTTCTGAGAACACTTAACTCGAGTGTTAATAAAACAGACATTGGACCCTTTTTTGCCTTACCTGATAAAACTGAAACAGAAAGATACAGCACTCAGGGTATGTTAAAGTGACCCAGCATGCTGTCAATTATGTAGTGCTGTATCACATTTGCCATATAACATTCAGAGTCCTGGTGTGACACTGTGGGTTACTGCGCTGAACTGTAAAGTAAGTTTGAACAGCAAGGTCAGCGGTTCAAGCTCACCAGCTACTCCTTGGAAACTCCATAAAGGGTCACTATGGGTCAGAACCAACTCTACGGCACTTAGAACAGCAACAAATATAACATTCACATAGCTAATATTCATATTTACTCTAAAGTCTAGAAATGGAAAAAACATTTCCGTCCTGCAGACTGTAGTCAGAGGGCCTTGCTTTAAAAATAAAACGATCTACTGGAAGAAAATAATATGGGAAGATACGACTAGGGTATGAACAGTGACAACAGTTATGTTCTTAGAGATAATAACTAGCCTGGACACACACCTAAAATTTCATTTTGTCCAACAAAACCCATGTTTTTTTATACTTACTTTTCCATCTTAAATGTACCTCTTCATCTTCATGATGTCTTGATTTTAGATTATAGACTTCAGAAGGCACAGATTCCACATTGATCCTAAATTGCACAGGTTTTTTGGGAGGTAGGGGTGGAAAGCAGGTGGACATAAGCACATCAATTTGTTCAAATTTCTGACACAGTACCAAACCAAGCCCATCAAGCCTTTAACTTTTCCTGGGTTGCACTGATTCATGCCCACCACAAGAGGGCACCAAACTCCCCAACATTCAGACCACAAAGCTCCCTTACCTGATACAGTCCTGGCCATGGCTGGGTGACTCATGGCCCAGAGACTGGTGACGACCCTGCTGGTGGCTTGATGCTGTGAAGAGTACACTGTTCAGCTGTGTGCCTTTGCCCTGGCCACTGGGTTCTCTAGGACTTTCATGACTAAGAAATGGGAGGACTGGGTTAGAAGATCTCTAAGGTTTATTCAGCTTCCAAACCCAACCTTTCATCATTCCAGAATGCTCTTGGAAATCTTCAGAGGTAGAAGAAGCCCACAGTTGAAAGTTTCACCAGACAGAACCTTAGTCTCCAGGCTGCTACAGAGCCCCCAAAGGCTACACAACACATTTAGAAATAGTTCAGTAATTATTTCTGCCCTTCTATCAGAAATCTCCGGAGGCCAGGTATGGCACTGTGGATTAATGCGCTGGACTGCAAAGTCAGTTTGAACTGCAAGGTTGGCAGTCGCTATGGGTCTGAACCAACTCGATGGCACTTAACAACAAATCAGAACTCTCTAGTAGCAGCCTCCTACATCACTGTTACAATAACAGGACCATTTGGAGATCTTCAGTGGAGCTCCACTGAGTCCTGGATGCTGGCCTCCACTAACTAGCCTATGGACTCTGACAAGCTTTTAATCTGGGTTTTGCTTTCCTCATCTGTAAAATAAAGGAGTCTTTTTTCTTCTCTATCCCATTATTTTCTCTATTTTGTTGTTATTGTTAGGTGCCATGTTAGGTAACCCCATGTGACAGAGTAGCAGGGTTCCAGAGTTTTCTAAACTGTAATCTTTATGGAAGCTGACTACGAGGTCTTTGTTCTGCAGAGCCACTGGGTGAGTCTGAACTGCCATCCTTTGGGTCAGCAGCCAAATGCTTGCTTGTTACGCCACCAGGGTTCTTACACACATATATTTACCACCTATTAGTATGGTAACATGGGATAAACTACAAGGTCAGCAGTTCAAACTCACCAGCTACCACTCCTTGGAAACACCATTATAGGGTTGCTATGAGTCGGAACCTACTCCATGGCACTTAACAAAGGCTTCAAACGTGTCTGATCTGTGGCATATATTTGAATTCCCTGCTACTGGGAATGCCCTCCTCACCAGCATCCAGGTTGGAGACAGAGACTATTGAATTAGAGAAGTCAGATCCGAGGGGCTTTTTTTTTTATGAGCAATTTGGCAACATCTTTCAAGGGTCTTTAAAATGTACATAGGTTAGACCTAGCAATTCCTCTTCTGGGAATCTACCTTAAGGGCATAATCAAAAAATGCAGAAAAAAGCTGTATTTAGTCACTGCATGCAGCCCT
This sequence comes from Chrysochloris asiatica, assembly GCF_000296735.1. NCBI lineage: Eukaryota > Metazoa > Chordata > Mammalia > Afrosoricida > Chrysochloridae > Chrysochloris > Chrysochloris asiatica. The sequence continues at coordinate 10,541,489 of NW_006408525.1, read as the reverse complement.
GTCCATAATAGGAGACAAGAATGAAACGGCTTAGCATTTGACAATGAGGGGGAATCCAACAATTTAAAAGTAGTTTACAGGGTGTTCTTAATAATGTGTGATAAGGCTCGTATTCTAATGAAAAGTGGAAAGATATAAAACTGCCTACATGTTTATAATTAAACGCTTATTTTTAAATGTACACAAAAAAAGACTAGAAAAATAGATGGCAAAATATTAAACTTTTCTTTAGCCTGTGTTTTGATCTTTTGGGGGAAGAGGGTGGAGCTGGGTCTGGGGGTGGGGGATGGGCGGGCAGACACGACCACAGGTTTTTCTTTGTTATCTAATTGGCTGCAGGTCACTTCATTTGCTTCTGCAAATGGCCTGAGGGTCCCTTCCCAATTCCCTTCACAAAAGTAAAATCCACTAATAGGAAATGACTGGGCATTTTCTCAGATCCTCCTTTAATATACATATACATACTCCCCTCCGTGGAAGGAGCATCAAACTTCTCAGTCATCAGAGGGAGAAAACAAAAAGGTACTGCTTTTTCTTTAAGAAAACTGAATTCAAAGCTGTGCAATTAGGTTGCCATTTATCAACTGCTCAAAAGCAAATTAAATTGATATACTTAGTCTACCTTGAAAAACAGTATTTTAGAAAAATAATTCCTTGTATGCAAAATAAAATTTCTTTTATGCACATTCCTAAAACCCAATATAGACATATGCTATCGCTCTAGAGTGATCTGTACTGAAACTATTCCCTGCCATTCTCAGCTGGAAGTAAGAAGCCGCAGGGTAGCTTGGACATTGCCCAGCCCTCTCTGGTTAGTGATGCCTGTCTTGAGCAACTCTGGTCCCCAACCTTGGTTTCTGAAGTGCAGCCAAATGAACTACTTGGCACTTCTTTTTTATGAGGAAAGTAATCTGAGCTGTTTGACAAAAGCAAGATGTTCTGCTTTTGACCACTGATGTGCTCTGTCTGGAGAAGATGGCAGCCACTTTATCTTTGTTGTCTCCTACAAGTTGTCATCAGCTTGCTCTTTCTGCTCACTTAACTGCTGGCACCTGTTTCTACCTTACTCTTCATCACCACAGCATCCTTATCATTAGAAGACCGAAAAGTGGCTTCAGGGTCACAAGGGAGCCCAACAGCATGGTGACACAAAGAACAATAAAATGTGTAACTCACCTATTGATACCTGGGCTCCTGTTTATGTCCAAACTGTCCTTGGCTCCTTGACTGGACTGAAACTGTTCCCCTATGTCCTGTTTTCCAGGGTCACGAAGAGTTGGCAGCTAAAAAAACAGCAAACATGTCTGTAAATGCTTTGATGAGGGAATTCCTCTGTTCTTCACCCTCTTTTCAATGCCATTCTTGCTAAATGTGCAGAAATAATTATACTTTCCCAAGTGATTTTCTTGACATGTTTTGTATCTAGTAGCCCATCTCTGCTCTGGAATCCTTTACCCAGAAATGATGGCCCCCAGGGACCCCGGCCAGAAAAGTACAAATGAAGAATGCCTTTGTGCAGACAAAACAGGCATCCATAAAGTTCAATGCTACGTTTCCTGCTAAACTTCTTGCAATATTATGCAACTTTTTAAAAAAATTACTACTAAAATGTTAAATAATAAAAAAACTTTTAGATTAAAAAAAAAATCCACCAACTTTCCTCAGCACCTTTCCCCTCTGTACTTCTTAAGGCAGCAGGACTTTAGGGCAGGAGCCCCTGGCCCCGGGTTCTAGTCTAAGCCTCACTCAGACTAACCTAACAGAGTCTTGTGTGTGAGTGTTCTCATTCATAAAATGGGTACAATAACATCTGTTCAAAATTACCATTGGGATAAAAAGCTTGTAAGTCTGTCTTCAGCCTATAACTGACTGGAATATCTAAAATGGGGCTAGAACTTGCCCAGTGAAGGAGGCTCCCTGCAGAGCCTTTGCATTGCACAAGACCATAGGTGGAATCCTGAAGCCCATCCAGAATCATCTGAGGTGGGAAATTTCCCCTTGAAAGGACAAGCAGACTAGCCTGGAGCGGCTAGAAGAACAGAAGATATTTCTTGACAGAAAGACCAACAGGCAGGAAAAATAAAAAAACAATTAACAGTAGTCCAACTGACTACTACAAGAACAAGCAAGTTGTTCACCCCGGAGCCATCAAGGTGAGTGGTCAGGTCCCCTCAGGGCAAACCCCCTTCCAAGACTAAGACTCAAGCATGTGGTCTGGCTGGTGACCATATTGGTCACCAATAAGTGGAAGCTTGGGGAAAAACAGCAATGAAGTTGTGAGCTAAGTCTGACTACATTCAATAGACTCCTGTGAACCCGGGTTGAGACCTGGTTGGCAAGCAGTATGGCAAGACCTGGGGCCCAGAGACAGTGACATGGACACAGAGGACTAGAGCAGAGAGTGAAGCGCCCAGCTGATATGAAGTGAGAGGAGATGCACAAGAACACCCACACTTGCAGACAGTATGCACTTGACCTGGCTTATTGGCTGGATGATCAGAACTCGATTAGAAGAGGAAAAAAAAGTAATCTGCTACAATTTGATGAACTTGACCTACACTTATAGATAGTAGCTCAAAAGAGGGTACAAATCTTTACAGCGAGGATCATTCCCACCCCAGCACCCTCAGTACGCAGGGTTGACAGAGATGGCAACTTAAGACACTGGCTACCCAAAATGGGGGGGGGCGCAGTTTACAAAGGTAAGTCGTGACTGGCTTACAAGCTTTCAAGAGGGAGCCTAGATCCAGAGGGTGCGGGGAGGTAGAATCTCCAATGCGTGGTGCCCAATCTATCTGGGCAGGGCTGATGAAAGAAGATGGTGATAAGACTCTTGTGGTACAATAATGAATAACTGCTATTAGGACTGACTGTGAGGGTTGAAAATGTAAAGGTAGACATTTTGTAACAAAAGGAGAGGAGTGGCTGACTTTGCAGTCCAGGAGATGAGGTCCCTGGAACCATCAAGGGAGAGGGACCCTACCCAGAGAAGCAGTGATGTCAGAGATGGAGGCAGAGATGATTACGTGGAGAGATGGAGCGGCTGGGGACTCAGGGAGGGAAAGGGGCTGTGTGCTGATGGCCGGGAGGCAGGCTTGCAGGGTATATCCTCTGGTTGTATGATGATGCACGGAGGGGATTGTAATCATTGCAACGAAATTAAATGAATATGAAGCTAATGCTCTCCCATGTAAACTATCACATAATTCACAATAAAAACTTTTTTTAAAAAATCACCATTGGGGATACTATGAAAAAATAAATAAATAAAGGCTGTGACACGTTAGAAAAGTATATAAATGAAAAACACTGAAGCCAATGTTCTTGCTCTAAAAGAGAATTTCAGGTCCGCTTAGCCCAGTTTCAACATAATTATAGGAAACTTAATTTTCTAGCCTGAAACAAATTAAGGCATGCAGCAAGATGTCTAGGAAGTGACAGAAGGCATAAAAATGATCACAAGTTCCCTAAAGTGTGAGTTCCAGAGGGCTTTGTGCGGGGCTGAAGATAGCCCTGTCTCAGGGACAACACAACGGATATCCCAAAAATTGTCACTGCCACCAAGGAAAGGTTAGAATATAGCAACACAGCTATTTAGAGTAAAGGTAAGTTGACAGTATGTTTTCATTCAATATGATTACAATTTTAAGAATGAAACATAACTGAGAAATTAACTCAGTAGATATACCATATTCCCTGACGATGATAGAAAAACAGGGTAGAGGTTTTAGAGAAAAGACAAAAATGGCACACCCGCTCTGAGTGTCACTGCCATCAGACTTGGATCTGGAGCCTGAGCATCTACTACTGCTTTCTCACTGGGAGAAGAGGAACCCCGGCGTGAATGAAGCTGACTCCCATAATCTATATGTTGTTGTTGTAGCTGCCATCAATTCCCTACACTCATCATCCACATTACTGCAAATTCTATCAAGAGAGAGAATCTGTTTCACCTCCCCTCAAATCTAGGCTGCCCTTGTAACTTTCTTAGACCAGCAGCGGTGACACTGACTGACCCAGTCCCAGGCCTAGCTTTCAAGAGGCTCAGCAGTCTGGTTTTGCCTGTGAAGTCAGCCACCCTGCTGTAGAGGTGTGGGAAAGACTAAGTGATGAGAAGTCAAGTCCACAGAGACCACACGGAGGAGCACCATGGTGCCAGTCATGTAAATGCAGCCTTCTTGGACCTCTTCGGCCAGCCCAGCTGCCAGCTGGATGCAATGGAGTACACGGCCCCAGCCAGTGCTACGTGGAATAGGAGAAGCCCCTAGTGAGCCCTGTCAAATTTCCTATGCATAAAAATCGAGAAAAATAATAAAGCAATTATTTCAAGTCACTAAATTTTGGACTTGCTATGTAGCAATAAATAACCAAAACACACTATACCAAAAAATGTGTAACTTGTATTCATTTATAGCTAATGGTTTCTGCTATGTGAACTTGTTCAAATTCACTGATTCACGCGCGTCTTCCATATCATTTACAGAGAACCAACTAAGTGCCAACCATCATGCTAGGAGCGGAAACACCAAAGGAGAAAGACCTAGGTCCTGCACAGATGAGCCTCCAGCTGAACGTCCCGAGCCAGCACCTGTGACGCTTTCTCACCAACTTTGATGTATGTTATTTATTTGACCAGCAGCTCCCTCTGGGCCCCTGGTGTTTGAACTGTGCATGGGGATCTAATAACAACAGCAACAACATAACCTCTGGTTCCATATGTATTTGTTGAATGAATGAATGAAAAGGCAATTTAGGATAGAGATTAATACCTGCCCAAGAAGAAGCTCTGGTGGCATAGTGGGTTATATATTGGGTAACTAGCCACAAGGTCAGCAGTTCAAATCCATCTCCTAGGGAAAAAGATGAGGCTTTCTGCTCCTATAAAGATTTATAGCCTCGGAAACTAACCGGGTCACTGAGTTGGAACTGACTCCCTTGCACGTAACCATCAACACCACCAAGAACATTTATCTAATAAGCAGCACCATATGAAATTGCCAAATTCTTGACCATATGACCTATAAGAACAGTAATTTCACCTGGTTCAGCCTGATCCATTATTCACAGAGGAGAAGTTGAGCTGTGTGTTGGGTTTGGAAGGGGATCTAGAGAGTATCTACCTTATTTCCCAAAGCCAAGAAGATCCTGCTGTGAGTTGGCTGCATTTATATGGGGTCCCAGCACAGGTTAGGGGCAATGTTTCCGACACCTCAGGGTCCTGCTTAGGTTGCCCCGCCTCCCATTTCTTAGGCTTACCTGGTGGCTCTTCTCTGACTGATTCCCGGGGCTTTCTTCAGAGACCTGGGTGATTGAGGTGAAAGGCTTCCAGTCATAGTCACTTCTTTTCCTGGATCTTTTGCCAAAACGTCCTCCCTGAAAGTCCCACACTGCTCTTGAAGACCTTGCTAGGGTGCAGGATTTGCCACTGGTGTCCAGCTGCTGGTCCCCTGACTGTGGCATGGCAGGAGGGATGTAGCCTGAAGCTGGGGGACCCAGGGCTGATGGTGTATCATAGGCATTTGCAAACCCTCGTGAAGTGGCCCACAAAGACCTGCGCTCCTCCTGCTCCCTCTGGATCACCTCAAGCTTTTCGATTTTCTGCTGAGTGTTCCTCAACAAATCGGCGTTCTGGTGCATTAACGTCTGTGCAATCTTTAGGTTCAGCACACACTTGCTGATGTACTCCTCAGTCATGGACCTGTTGCTCACATTGCCCTTGGCTTCTCTGGTAGGCACACGTACGTTGGGTGAACTCAGCGAACCATTCTCCCAGTCCCAGTCCTCGAAGGAGAGCTCTGTCTCTGCTTCCAAAGAGCTATCTTCCTCACTGCAAAGATAGCATGCCTCTCTCTCCATTCTGTCCAACTCCTCTTCCATGGACTTCAGTTCTTCTACCTGGGTTGAACTACCCACCTCGAGAGATGAAACAGATCCTGGGGGCTCCTCCTCTTTGTCACCTCCCACATCCAAGCAGCCTGAGTAGATTTCATTAATTTCGAAGCTGTCAAGACTTGCATGATCTGCACTAGGGCTCCTGGTCTCTTCTGCCCCAGATGATGCAGGAGAGGCAGTACCTCGCTTCTGGGTGTCCTTGGCCAGCAGATTTGGGTCTGGGGCCTGAACAGTTAGTACTGCTTTCTCGGTGGGAGAAGAGTGAGCCCATGGTGAATGAAGTTGCCTCCCTGCTGAAATAATCAATAGGGGGTGTTGTTTAGAAAAGTAGCAATGTGCAACTGGTTAGAGTGGCCACACTCAGCATGAAGCAGCTTTAGCTTGTTGCTTGAGCTGCATGTGAATGCAGAAAGCACCTCGGAATTTCCCACTCCCTTCCCAGATACAGACTGCTGCCAGAGATACTCCCACAGGTGAGAGCGTAGTTCTTACTAAAAGAGCAAAAGTTCCCTTCATAAAAAAAATATTTGGGATGTGTGAAATCTCGGAGGAAATTTCCCAAAACAGGCCCCTCAACCTTCATGACTACATCCACAGCTTTCTTTACACACACAAATAGTTTGACTGTCTATGCCAGAAGTGATGCTCTTGGTAAGCATCTGATAGAATGGTCAAGACACTGCCCAGGAAGCCACTGCATCATGGGAGGAATAATAATCTCAAAAAATAAAGCCAGGACTGACCATCCACCACCCCTCATTAAGGAGTGTCTGACTTGCACAGAATGGGATGGAGGAGTCAAAGTAATCAGTGCTTTAGGGTGGGGGTAGGGCTCTATCAGCCTGCAGTCCTGTCAGGAGAGTCAGAAGTGATGGTCACAAGATTGAGGTTCCAGCTCTCCTACTGCTCTGAAATGAACTTAGCTTTCATGTCTGTGGTATGAGGGTAGCAAGCTCTAAATTCTAAGGTTTCCAAAAACACCCAAAAGTAGTAATGTCTTACTAGTTTTTTTTAAGTAGTAAGAAAAAAAATTGGAAGAGAATACCAAAATGTTAGTACAATACCTCTAAGTGACAGAATTAAAGTGTTAAGTAATTTTCTTCAGTGTACTTGCCCAAATTTTCTACTATGAGCTCAAATCATTTTAAAGTTTCACAAGAATCATTTTAAAGATAAATTTCTAAAGTGATGATAATAGGAATAAACTAGTGGCCATTGCTTAGCTCTGGACCCCAGCAGGGTATATATGAATCTGAAACGTTTAACTGAACGATTTTAAGGACAGTGACTTTTCTCTCTGGCATCCATCCTTTCCTGGCATTAGTTACATTCACGGTTTGGAAAGTCTCATTAGTTGCAGCTCATGTGACTCTCAGAACACATTCATGTCAAAGTGGTGCTTAACTTGTGCCTTAAGACCCTACCGCTTTCCTTCAGCTCTTTGATTTCCAAGTCAGGGGGCTCTTTAGGGTGCTCTGAAGTCAATCCTAGGTAGACACCAATATCAGGATGCGGTTCGTATCTCTGAACTCTGGGGCTCTCAGATGGCTGAGTTCTCTGGACTCCAATAAACTCCTGTAAAACAAAAACTTTGTCAAGGATTAATTTCCAGTCACGTGAATGTCACTGATGTTTTCAGAAATGGATCCAGGTACCAGATCAACTCCCTCTTGCTGCTGTAATGTAGAAATGGTAGATTGGTTGAGTCTTAATTATGTAATTCATTGTTAGTACAAATATTTTTCAAATACTGATGATAGGCGCCATTCACTGACCCTTCACATGTACCGACCAACTGCCCCTACGATGTGTCAAGCTTCCCAGCTCCCCACCTTCCCTGCTGCCCTCACCAACTTCAGTATGTTTTTCTCAGGAACAGAGAAAGGATGAACAAAAGGGGATGTTCCCAAACTGCTTGCAGCTGTGGTCCTTGGTCTCTAGCTTCTGATTTCTAAGACAGATAAGCAGAAATAAACACAGAAACCTCTTCAGGGCTCACCTTTAAGTCATTCTTCAGAATATACCGGATATCTTGAAGGTTCATAGTTCGGTCTTTCTGCTTGACCTGGATGCCTGACTTAACAATATCATAGTAAGGTTTCGGAAGCCTAACATCAGCTTCTAAACAATTTCCTAAGACTATGGCTTCTTTAATAACGGAGCCATCTAAGCCATTCCAGGGTATGTCATCTGTAAGGAAAACACCATAGCAGGAGTGACATTAAGAAATCAAATGAAGCTGTGTAATCTTAGTCAAGTCACCTCACCCCTTTCAACATTAGCTTCTCCCAGTTGAGAAACTACCTGAGGAGCTCAAGTACATCTGAAAAACCACTTTACTCAATTACCAGAGAGATTCCTGGGCCAGAAACAGTAAATGACAGCATCATGAACATGGGATTCCCACTGGCTGACCTGGGGACCAAAGTACAGCTGGTAATGTAAATTAGGCTGCAGAGCCCGATGAATTCATCCAATGATAGGTGTGGTTTTGCCTCTGGGATTGTAAAGACTGCTAAGGGAAGCTAACTCTCCCTCACCCCCTTGGTGAATGTCCTCTTACTGTTCCATGTGTCTGTTTGTGTGTGTATATGTATGTGTGCACCTACATGCTTCCAATGGCGATGCCCCTGTCTTCAGATATATGACTGCATTCTTTACATGTGAGTCCTTATGTTTGGGGTGAGGGAGCTTCATTTCTTCTGCTTACGTACGCACTAGACCGTAGGTGTGTTCAATCAATTTCACAGTTGACTACTCAGAGACCAGCCTTTCCCCTCATTTATACGTTCTCAGGGGGCACCTCTGTTTCAAGTTTTTGTGCTCTGGATAAATTGCATCATTACTGACAAGCTGACAGGTAGTTTTGCTCGATCTTAAAGACCAGGTTACAAGAAAAAACTGTCTGCAAAAACCTTTCATGTCTTCCAGATAAGCACAAGAAAGTTGTCCTGAAGAAATCTCTTTTTTTCTCCCTAAGTCCTACATTTTCATAAAACTAAGTAACTCCTGGGGAAAGACATCCACCGTAAGAATCGGGACTTCAATCACCCACTAATGCCCTCCTTGATCTACCTGTTAAAATCTCCTGTATGATCATTGAAAAGCTGTAGATGTCCGACTTCACTGTGGCAGGCTTCTGTAAGATTACCTCTGGGGCGGCCCAGTTATACAGCTGGGCGGGAAGGGGCACTCGAGTCAGGTCCTTGTGCACACTGCCATCCTGGCTGCAGAAGAAAATACACAGGTAGGACTCATGTCCTAACCACCATAACCATCAATCACATGGCACATTCTGTGGAATATTGGCCTCTGAAGAATACCTGGCAGTCTCCTTGAGTTTTTGGAAACCATGCTAGACCCCGAGCTAAATCACACTGCCTCTAGGATGTTCTAACACCTGCAATTCTTTATCTTTCCTACCTGACCAGGCGCTGTCTACCCTCCCATCTCATATCTAGTTATTTTCCCTGCTCACCCACTCAACTCATGTCCCAAGAGTCTTCTTCCCGTTTTCCCAACATGCCGAGCACATCACCACCTCCAGCTTTTGTGCTGGTGACATCCTCTGTCCAGTATGTTCTGACCACAGATCTTGGGTCAAGTGAAGTTATCCACTTGTCACTGAAGTTATCCACTCAAAAGACACCCTTTTCTTGAGTACCTCATCTGTTTTATTGGTTTCAGAACACATGTTATCTAGGTTGTTGTTCATTTAATTTATTATTATCCATCTTCCCTCCCCATCCCACTACAGAGTCAGCCCCATGAGAATAGGTACCTTCCCTATCTTTTATGGAGTCCTGGTGTGGAGCTGTGGGTTAATGTGCTGGACTGCAAAGTTGGCTTGAACCACAAGGTTGGTGGTTCAAGCTCACCAGCAGCTCCTCAGAAACCCTCTACAGAGTCACTATGGGTCAGAACTGACTCAACAGCACTTAACAACAACAACAACTATCTTTCATAACACTGTATCACTAAGCTTACAACAGGGCATTAATACTTACTGTGAAGTAAATGAGTTTAAGACTCTTCCAAGACATCTAAGATACAAATATTGATCTCTACTCATTTATAGCAAAAGAGAAAGAAGAAAATCAAAGGCTCAAAGAAAAAATCATCCATAAGAACCATGGGCTCATCTACTCTGCAATGAGAAGAAATACATAATGCCTGGCTATCATACTAACCACTCTAATCAGGGCCACAACGGATTGACCTTTGATAGAACAGGAGAAAAATGTGAAACAGAACCTCAAATTCTATTAAAAAAACATACACACAGAGATGTAAGACTGTTGAGACTGGAGGACTTACCAAAACTATTACCTTGAGGTACTCTTCAAACCTTGAAATAAAACTAAACCTGAGGCACCATGAACTTGGAATTGAAGCTACTTCTGCAGGTTATCTTTAAGCAAAGTAGTAGAGTGGCTTATAAAATATGCACTATGACCATGAGTAATGTACTCCCTTAAACAATTAACTGAGACAAAAGGTCCACCATTACCAAAAGCAAAGATAAGGAGACAAGGAGAGGCAGGGAAGTGAGATCAACAGAAACAAAACAAACAGAATGGAAGTAATTAAAAAGCTGACACATTATTAAAACTGCAACCAATGGCACAGGACAATATGCATAAAAACTGTTCAAAGTGAACCTAATTTGCTCTGTTAAATATCACCTAAACACACTGACGTCTTGTTTTTTAGGGATGTGGAACTGAAAGCCATTTTGGATGCTTGGATAACCTGCTCCTGTAATCAACTCTCAAAGGGCAACAGTGCTATGGTTACCACTGCTTCCTGACTAACATTCTATTCTGAGGTCAACAGGCCCAAATGAGAACTCACATCACCTTCTCACCACCCTATGGGCCTCCGTTGGCACTCTTGGGCCCCCTCCTTGACCAGTCTGTTGATCCCAAATGCTTAGTGCATCTTATACCTTCCCCTTCCATTCCAGTTCCCTGGTCACCACTAACGCCCCTCCACCCCACCTCTGAGCCCTCCTAGATGGTCCACGTGCCTTCAACCTCCATTCTGTTCCTGTAGCAAACAAGTAGCATCTACTGCCTGGCCCTAGTCCTAGCCCCAGCTCTGCCTCTACCAACCAGCTGGCTGACTTCACAACTCTCTTCACCTCTTTGGGCCACAGTTTCCTCATCTATAAAACAACAGGGTTGGGTTAGACCATCTTCAAAGCTCCACTTCACAGTCAGGATTCCCATTTCTAATGATGAACAAAAGCAGAAGAAATTGCTGTATCTCCATTTGAACAACAGATGGTGCTCTGTCACTGACAGACAACTTGGTTTCCGCCCTAGTCTTGCAGAAATGCCTTTGGTGTTTTGTCACAAACAGCAAAAATGTTCAAACCCATCAGTTTCCCACTCCCAACGGCCAGGAAACACCTCAGGAATCCACTCTGCAAGACCCTGAGGAAAGACGGGGGAGCCCCTACAAGTCAGTCAGTAAAGGCTCTGCCCACCTTTCCACCATATACTCCAGGTTGGTCAGCCGCGCTTCCCCAGTGGAGACGATGTGAACAGCGTAGGAGCTGAGGGAACGGTGGACACAGCTTCGGGTATGCAGGTATCTCAGGGCATCGGAGATCTGCAGCAGCAGGTGGACAATCACTTCCATGTGCAGCACCGGGAACTGGGAGCGCTGAGAGGAGACAGCCAGGGGCCCTGACACTATAGATGATGCTGTCATTTCAGTCATTCCATTCAATCCTCAGTTATCTGTAACCCCACTTTAAATGGCGAAGCTACAGCTCAGGGGGTTAAGTGATGGGCTGAAGGGCCACTGATCCCAAAATCCCAGGTTCCAAAACTGAGCTTCAGTCAGCCTTCTTCAAACTGGTGGGGAAAGTCGATCTAAGCCTCTCCACCCACCAACACACCTGCACAGCCAGTGGCTGTTCCATTACTGTTAGCTAGAAAACAGGTGTGTGTTGTCTGCGTCTTGTTGCATTCTTAGATACCTGTTAAAGAAATAGGACTGGCCATAATAAAGTCACACTATCTGATCCTGTGTCTATCAGCCTTAAATGGTGTGGTATAGAGCCCCCATACAACTAAAGATGAGATTTATCTTCCAGGAACACATAAACAAGAGCCTAGAGTTGAGACCGGGGTGGAGTAGAGCACAACTAGGGGAAAATCCTAAAAGTAGCCACTTACCCGTTCGTGGAGGACACTGAAGAGTGTGCCTACTGTGATGCGCTCATACACAAGGCGGGTGGTCTCCAGGTCCTGGGACAGGCACACAGCCATCAGCTGCAGTAGGTGGGGGTGCCGCAGCTTACTGCAGAGAGAAGCAGCGTCAGATGGGCACGGGACACAGGACAGGATGAGAAGAAGGATGCTGTCCTTTCTTCTCTAGGCCCTTTGAAGAAATCCTAAACAAGTATCACTTGCACACACAGTTTCTCAAAGAAAACAGAGGGAGGATGAGTGAGAGGGTGAGGGGCTGTCTGTTATGGAATCTGTGGCCTCTCCCTCATCAGACCCTGAGGACTGAGGGTCATCAGACAACAAGAACAACGTATTTTGCATACATCATCTCAGAACCTAACAACCACCTGCAAGATATGTATCGTATTCATTTTAGAGAAGGAAGCCAAGGTCCAGGAAGAAGCAGGAACTTGCCAGATGTCTCCCACCCCATTCAGTCTCACATAAAAGCCCACGCTGTTTGTATGCTTCCAGCCATCTTTCTTGGGTCCTGTTTAGGCTGATATCCACTTGAAGGCTTTAGTGGCACTGGTGTAAAACCAAGAATTGAGATGCTGACACAGCAAGAGCAAAAGGACCTAACCTCTGAGACTCCAGATCAGGGACAACTTAGCTCTAAGCAAACAGGGCAGGCACACACTGTCCTACATGACCCTGGGCAGAGCACGGGGCAGCCCTGGGGCTGTAACACAGGAGCCAGAAGAGGTCTGGTGCCTGGACCAGTGGAATCAATCAGCTGACAGCATTGAGCCCCTCACCAACACCACCCCCTTTCCTCAGGCTATCCTTTAGTTCCTCTTTATTTCCCAGCAGTCAGGAAACAGAAGGCTGATGGAGACAGATGGGTGCTCCACACCTAGGCAGCCCTGGCACAGGCCCAGGCCTCCTCACCTGCTGTGCTCCTGCTCAGCAATCAGCAGGTCAGCCAGTCGCAGCCTGCTGCAGTGCGGGTGGGCTGGGACATTCAGCTCCTTCACTGTGACCCTGCTCCCATTCCACACCAGGCTACAGGGTGGGGAGAAGAGGCCAGAGATGGAATCCAGATGTTTCTGTACCATTGAGCCCTCCCTCCCCCAGGTACTGAAGCACTCCTGGGGAACTTAGGTGCAGGAGATAAGAAGCTGCTGCAGGACTTAGTAGGGAGTGACCTGATGGAGTTTGAATTTTAGAAAGACAGGTTAGGCTGGGCCCGCCCAGAATGACAGATCTGTATATGCAGAGGACAGAAGGCCGCCTGAGTCTGGCAAAGGCCTTTTCTTGGCTAATGTTTTAGAGTTTTAGAAGGATGTTTCCTCTAAGTAGGAAAGAAGACTCGAGGTTCCTGGCAGCTGAGAGAACTTGACCAAGACCTCTCGGATGGCCCCATGGGCACCAGGTCTCAAGGGATGAGAACACCTCAGGAGCTTTGTCACAGACAGATGTTGCTTCTGCTGCCTCTGCCGGGTTTGGCAGCTGAGAGGTGGTAGCTGATGTCTATTTGGGTACTACCCGGGACTCAATACTTTCGTTGGTCTAGACATTAAGCTGCCTCTCATTCTGTAAAAAGCAGAAGGTTTAAAACACTTTACTGAGTCATTTTTCAGAGAAGTAGTTCTCAGACAGAACGGATTCTGAGGCCAGAAAACCCCTGGCAATGTGGGCAGACATTTTGGGGGTTGTGGGAGTGCTAGTGGGGAAATCCTACAATGCACAGGGCAGTCCCCACCCCAAAGAATTATCCAGCTGAATGTGCCAGTAGTGCCAAGTCTGAGAAACCCCAATCTAAATATGTTTGTAACTGTTTCCTTGTGTTTGGGAAGAAACCCTCCACATGAAAGGAAATCACAACAGCCCCTGGGAGTGTGTGACCAAATGAGGCCTCATCTGGCCAGCTCCACTTACTTGGTCATAACCATGTAGGGGCCACTGAAGAACGAGAAGGTGGGTTCGTCATCAGCCTGGATCACTTCCTTTTCTCCAATTACAGGAAGAGATCCTAGATAGGCCAGGTGCTTCCCACCTGTGAGGTAAAACTGAAACCCAAACAGAGCCTCACATTATGGGGAGAAAAGGCAGAGCAAACTAACTCCAGAATTCTATCAGCCCACTGAAAAATAATGTGAGCTGCTATCTACCAACTTACTGAATGCCCCTATGCACTAGATATTACCTTTTAGTTTGAATTCTCTTTAAACTTCTGAGAAGCCCTGCAAGTTTAAAGAGAATATAAAGTAAAGGTTGTAATAGTTTTTCCCTTGTACTAAAGAGGAAACTAAGGCTCACAGAAGAGGATGGATGCCTGCCTGAGGTGCCAGGGCTGGAACTGAGGGGGCTGTTTACAACCAAAGCCTGCATTCCCTCAACACGCCCCCTTCCTGGTGCCCGGCTGCCTCTACTCCACCAACTCAGGAGCGGGGGCTGACATTGTCAGTGAATGTCACCCACTGCCAGCAGCAGGATGAACAAGGGTCCACAAGTCACCATTTGTCCTCAAAATAATTTTCAGCTTTAAAACTCGATTCCATAAAGGTATTTCAACAATACTCACAAACCTGAGGTGGGGTGAGGTGAGGTGAGTGAAGCCTTCTGGCCTCTCTTGGAAAAGAGCATTTTCTAAACTCCCCAAATTGAGCCCAGCTTATTTAAGGGATTTCACCTAAATTTTCACTTTTTTTTTTTTTTTTTTTCTTCAGTATGGACAAAGAAACACTAGGGATACTTTTCCCCAAAAAGGCAAAAGGAAAAAAACACAAAAACACTCCACTTGGGAGAGAATAAGGAGGCAAGAGCTGGACAAAGATGAGGGTGGGGCCTGAGCCAGGTTGATTATCCAACTGGGTCCTGCAACACTGGCCTTCAGAGACAACTTCTTACCTTCCCAAAACCAAAGCTGTAGATATTTTGGGCAGCAATGACTCCAGCTTTAAGCAGTCTGTTAGGAGAGCCAGTAGGGTTTCTAGAAATATTTTAGGGGTTAGAGGGGAGAAGGAGGGAAGGAAGGAAGAATTAATTTAACATTTCTACCCAAAGGATCCCTGGTAGTCTAGTGAGTATAGTGTAGTTGGGCTGCTAACCACAAGGTCAGCAGTTCGAATCCACGAGCTGCTCCACAGGAGAAAGATGAGGCTTTCTGCTCCTGTAAAGATTGACAGCCTCGGAAATTCTATCCAGGGTTGCTGTGCATTAGGACTAACTTGAAGGCACACACACCACCACCACTATCCAAAGGAACAATACTGAACCAAGGCTTCAGAATGTACAATTAGTTTAGTTTTCATTACTTGGCTTTTTATCACGGAACTGTATATAAATGACAGCGTCCTGGTGTGGCTTTGTAGGATATGCACTGGACCGCAAAGGTCAGCTTTTCAAACTCATCAGCCACTTCTTGGGAACTCTATACAGGGTCGCTATGAGTCGAAACAAACTCAAAAGCACTTAACAACATATATCTATGGCATCCATCACTCTCATCTGTCAGTTTGTCATATTGTGATAGCTTTTGTGTTGCTGTGATGCTGGATGCTAAAGCACCAGTATTTCAAATCCAACAAGGTAACTCATGGAGGGACTGGTTTCAGCAAAGCATCCAGACTAGGAAGAATGGTCTGGCAATCTACTTCTGAAAAATGAGCCCATGGAAAATCTTCTGGATCATAACAGAACACTGTCGGATATACTGTTAGAAGCTGAGTCCCCTAGATGGGAAGGCACCGTGGCTGCAACACTGATTGTGGAGACTGGGCAGAATCAGGCCACATTTGGTTCCACTGCCCAGGGTTGCCATGAGTTGGAGGTGACGTAATAGCAATAACAACACAGATGGAGTAACAGTCAGTGAATCTCAACTCTCCATATTCATGTCCTTGTATAGAAAAAGGGAGATCTATAAACACAGTAAGTTATTACCAACATGACAGTGTGACTTCTAGCCTGGCTCCTTGAGGATTTTTTTGCCCTAATATCTCTCCTTCTGGTATGGTGCTGTGAATCAGCACTGGACTGTGAACCACAAGGTTAGCAGTTCAAACCCACCAGTTGCTCCTTGGAAACTCTATACAAGGTCGCTATGAGTCAATCTCCTGCCAGCTGCGGGATGGGATGTTTGTTATGAGGACATTCAGGCAGCCCTGTGGAGAGGTCCAGCATCCAGCACCAATCTGCCATCTGGGAACTGGATCCTTCAACCCCAGGCATGCCTTCAGGTGACTGCAACCTCCTGAGAGACCTTGAGTTAACCCATCCAGCCAAGTCACTCGCAGATCCCTGACCTATAGACAAGTGTGTGAGATGTAATGTTTTCTGTTCTCTGAAACTGCTAGACTTGGAAGGGATTTGTAATGCAGCTAGTACAGTACAAATAACCAGTACAAATAATCAGAGTTGGAAATAATCATTAACATTCATCTCATCCAACTTTCTCATTTTACAGATGTTTAGAATGCGGCCTGGGGTCACAGAGAGCAGCCACTGTCCTGCCCACAGACCACACCCAAGCTGCCCCCTGTACTCTGGGACTCCACTAACTGAAAGAGACCTTGAAGTAAGTGCTATGCCTTGTATTTCTTTGGCTCCTGCACCTCACACAGTGTGTCATGCATGTAGGAAGCCCTCAGCTGGTGCTTGACGAGTGAGGACTTTCAGTCGAGACTGAAGGGAAAAAAACAAAACAACCGGTCTGCTGCTACCAGAGCACGGTTCCTTCCTTGGCAAACAGAAGAACCCCAATGGTAGTATGTGCCAGCGAACCCTAGTCCAGGCCTGCGAGGCCCAGGCTCCCTGTGTTCATAACCAGATGTGAATGCTTCGCTGCTGCTTTGGGACATTTTGTCTCCTTGAGACTGAAGGTCTGTCTCCTGGTGGCTGGCTGTCAGCGCCACACTGTTAAAGTGAAGGCTTCACAGTTTGGACTGAAGGGGACCACATGTCCTAGTTTATAACTGGTGTCCAACATTATCATTGACAAGAGTCCCTGTCACTCTCAAAACTGCCTACTGTGGAGGTTAGGTTCTGTGTTCACCCCGAATGGACAGGCTCTAACCTAAGAGAAAGGCACCTTTCTTGCACCAAACCCTCCATATCCTCTAGAAATGATGCCTACATGCTCAGATCTCATACAGACAGAAGACAATGGCTGTTTCCTGACCAGGGTAGCAGACTCGAAGCTGGGGATGGTGATGGTCCCTCAGCAGAAGCAGCAGAACAGGAGGAGCCTATCTGGTTGGGGCTCCTTAGCTGCTGTGTGTGGTGGGGTGGCCGATGGGGTGGAGCTAAGGAGCTAGCTGTGACCTGGACAGCAATTGCAGCTCAGACCAACATCTCTTGCTCTCTTACCTTAATGCCTCAGTCTGTGTTTACCTCGCTCACGCATATGATGCGCACAGCTTGCACAGGTAACTCATGAGGGGTTTGTGTGGTTTGCAAAAATTATATGATGCACATTGTTTTGTGTAAAAATATACATAACTAACCTTAAGAAAAAAGGACTCTAATTATCTACACCCTTTTGATCATGTACACTCTGAATTCAATGCTTTTGGTTTCTGTTCCCCAGCCAGGTCTTGTGTAACACATCCTGTAAAGAATCCTATCTGACAGCGCCACTCACGGGTCTCAGAGGCTAATCCTTATTTCAAGGGCTATTTCTGCCTGCTTCGTCTAGCTGTAAAATAGACATGACATCTAATTTAGAAGTTTCTCAGCAGTTAGATTTGGGCTTTCCTTCCTGGCTGTCCCATCCTACCAGCCACCAGGCAGCTGAGGGCTGGTGGTAAAGAACTGAGACACAGTCCCTGCCCTCTTGGAGTTCTAACTGGGAAACAGACAACAAGAATGTATGGTGGTGGTGGTAGTTGTGTGCTACTGAGCTGATTCCAACTCATAGCTCATAGTAAAGACTGGAAGTCTTTAGTAGAGCAGAAAAGCTCATCCTTCTCCCACAGAGCAGCTGGTGGATTCGAATTGCTGGCCTACAGTTAGCAGCCCAACACTACGCCACCAGAGTTCCTACAAGAACACATACAAGTGAAAAATAATTATAAACTCTGAATGGGGTGAGCAGGACCCAGGGGCAGGAGGCCAGGTGGGAAAGGTGGCCAGGATTGGCACATGTGGGCTTCCAAGACCAGATGCAGGATTCCAGGAGTCATCCTGATGGTTGAGGGGAAAGCCCTTCCCAGATTTTGGCTGAGAGCTGCCCAACCTGATTTCTATTTTTAAAAGGTTGCTCTGTGGGCTGCATGGAGAACTCAGAACAACA
Source organism: Chrysochloris asiatica (assembly GCF_000296735.1). Lineage (NCBI taxonomy): Eukaryota > Metazoa > Chordata > Mammalia > Afrosoricida > Chrysochloridae > Chrysochloris > Chrysochloris asiatica. Next base: position 10,523,117 of record NW_006408525.1, on the reverse strand, counting down.
GGAGCAACCCCCAGGCCAGCAGTTAGGAGTAACTGGTCCACAGGGAATCAATCATTAACTCCTCTCCCCCAGCAGCCAGCAGCATCTCAGTCACCTGAGATAAAGCAGGACTCAGTCTGCAAGGAAGGACAAGGCTGGCAGCCCAAAAGGGGATTACAGAAAGAGATCAAATAGAGAAAACAAAAGTGTAAACAATTCCCCACCTACCGATCCCACGTCCATAAAGCCTGTCTCCCCAACCCTCCCAGGAGTTTAAAATAAGTGGACCCACCCACCACCGGGTCAGTAGGCCCAGCCTACAGCTGTGATGTGGGTGGGGGAGGGGGCGCTAGAAGGGACTCTCTTACGCCAGCTTAAAATAGCCCAGGAAACAGTCAATTGAACATTTGTGTCCTTTACAACCACAGTAAGAAAGGCACATTCTTCCCAAGGTTCATGGTTCGTTTCGAATACAGAGCTGGCCCTCAGTCTATGGCTCTTTGCCTTTTGTTTAGAGGTTTGGGGGAAATCACACACACACACACACACACACACACACACACAAAAAGTCAGCCAGCTACCAGGCTCCACCCAGACCCTGGAGGATGCTGGAGAGATGGCTTAAGTGCTCTGCAGCCACCTTCTCCTAGGGCCAGGTGCTAGAGGGAGCCCACAAGCAAGGGTGGGTAGGTGATACAGAAACCACTCCATTCAAGGCAGCACTCACCCCGGCATGAGGCCCCCAAACCGGGGTAAACTGCTGACAAGCCGCTGTGGGGAGTCGATCTTTCTCAGAAGCTCACAGGAGAAGCCCTGGAGCACGGCCTGCATGTGAGCGGCGCAGCGCTGCATGAACTCCACCATCTGCAACACACCACAGGGAGCTCTGTGCCGGCCATGGCAGGCACTTCACACCCCAGCCTTCAATGGCACCCTCGCCGTCTTCAGTGGCAGTGAAGGAGGCTTGGGTGTGAAGGTGAATGATCTGAGAACCTAGACAGGGAAATCGCTGGTAAGCGGAGGATCCAAGTGATTTTCTAAGGTCTGGAATGATTGCGGGGAAGAGGATTTCCTCTAAGTCCATCCCTTAGTAGATGAGAAAGGTGGAGTGACTTTAATGAGCAGGAGGGTCTGAGGGAGGAAAGGAAAGGAGACCGCCCTCCTCCACCAACTGTACCGCCCTAGGTGATTTACACGACACCACCTCACCAGGGCTGCTAAGCAGCTTCAAGCCAGTTATTTATTGCCTCTGGCTTTCATCTGTGAAACCTACCAGAGGAAGGGTGCTGTGAGAGTTAATGCATAAAAAGCATTGATGATGAATGGTAAATGCTAGTTAGGGATCAAATTGTAATTGTTCTTTCTCCATGCTGCTCACTAGACGTGCCTGACACTTTACAGCTGATTAACCTGCTTCCATTCCAGAACTGTGTGTCCAATACTAAGACCACCAGGAGCCATGTGCTGTGTCCCAACCCAGTCTCCCCAGGTTGTGGCTGCAGGTTGGCGCCCTTACCGGGGAGCTGCGCTCCTTCCCCGCCGTCAGGGCCCAGGTCTGAGGGCTTCGGCCCTTCTCATCGTGCAGTCTCAAGTCACCTCCCGCATCCAGGAGTTTGCTGAGGATCCACTGGTTGCCTGAAAATGCTGCTGCATGGACCGGGGTGCTTCCATCAAAGCAGCGGCTGTGGGGAAACAAGGAGTGTCACTGGGCAATGTTCCCCTCTTCCACTAATGGGGGACTCAAGGACAACACAGGGTTCCCTGTCCTCAGAAGGCACCCTTCTGTGATGAAGATTATTATAATACCATTTGTCAGGCTCCAATCTCTGCCCCTTTCCATTCTTCCCTCAGTCCTTCAAGGAAGGATCATTTCCCAGTTTAAGGATAAGGGAATATAAGCGCCAAACAGCTCTATACCCAGGGCCAAGTCTGGCTTCATGTCTAGGTTCTTTCCCTGACCTGACACTGGATGCACTGAACTGGTCTGCTCATGTCTGCAATGTCCTGAGTCAGCTTGTCCAGCACAGCCTAACCAGGGACCTCTCTCTACTGTAAGAATGTGTCTGTATCCCAAATCCTATGGGAAAGCCCAAACCCACCATCAGTGAGTGAATTCCGACTCATAGCAACCTTGTACTGGGTTTCAAAGGCTGTAAATCTTTACAGGAGCAGAAAGCTTCGTCTTTCTCCACTTAATGACTTCGTGGCTGGTGGGTTTGAACTGCTGACCTTGCAGTGCTTATCCTATAGCGCCACCAAATCCTATGGTTGTTATTCTTAAGTGCCATCGAGTCGTTTCCGACTTACAGTGACCCTGTACAGCGCTTCCAAGGAGCAAACTGCCAACATTATGCTTCACAGTCCAGTGCTGATCCTATAGGGCCACACCAGGAGTCCTTAGAGCCTTTGACTCTGTTCTGACTCATAATGACCCTGTGTAGGGTTTCACAGGAGCAACTGGTGAGCTTGAACTGCTGACCTTAAGGGTCAAAATAACATCGCAGTCTAGCACTTTAACCCACAGAACCACACCAGAGACCCACAAAACTCTGCTCTCATTAAGGATCTAAAACTCATCACCAAAACTACTGAAGGTTCTCAGCAGCATGAAGGAATAACCTGTATCACGTCCAGAAACAGTGCAGCTGTGATAGGGACCTGCAGCTTCCAAATCTGATTGCACACTGGATTCACCTGGGAAGTTTTCTCTCTCTTTAATTGAAAGAGAAATACAAATAGAGGAAAGAAAGACATTTATGTCTGTGTAGACAAGGGCTCTGGTAGCGTAGTGGTTACGAATCGGGCTGCAAACCACAAGGTCAGCAGTTTAAAACTACCAGCTGTTCCGTGGAAGGGAGAAAGATGAGGCTTTCTGCTCCCGTAAAGATTTACAGCCTCAGAAACCCTGTACAGGGTCGCCATGAGTTGGAACCAACTCCACGGCACATAACAACAACAACAGACAAGGGAACTTCAAAACATACATGGGAGATTCCATCATCTTCCACAAAGTTATTGAAGCCCCCTCATGTATGTAAATCTTTTATTTTTAATAGCATGAATAAAATATCCTATATAGGCTGTTCCGTATCAATTTTTAAAATTTAATAATAAAAAAGTTTTCTTCCAACATTGATAAGACGCTGTTTTTTCTTTTTGTTTGTTTTAAGTAAACACATTAAGATGGGAAGTTATATTATGACTTTTATGATATTCTTATTCCTGTGAAAATCAGCTGGGATCACACAGGCTGTCAAAACCTCAGTTTTGGGTCTGTTAAGTTGGAACTGTGAAAATACCTGTCTTCCCCTACTTGTCAAGGAAGTATTTAAGTCTGTACCTACCTGGATCCCACCACCCACCCACTGCCAACCAACCCTGTATAGGGTTTCCAAGGCTGTCATTCTTTATGGGAGCAGAAAACCTCATCCTTCTCCCGTGGAGTGACTAGTGGGGTTGAACTACTTATTTATAGTACCACTAGTGCTCCTTTTGTTCCTGGAAAGACCCCCGTGAAAAGTAGAAGTGGTACACAAAGAGAAGGATACTCCCAGGTAGCTGATTCATTACTTTGTGTTCCATATTCAAATCTGGGCCAACTACTAAACTCATTCTTTAAAACCACAAGAGTCCTCCTGGTGTGGTGCTGTGGGATAAGGCCTAGACCACAAGGTTGGTGGTTCAAACTCACCAGCAGCATCTCAGAAACCCTATATAGGGTCACTATGGGTGGGGACAAACTCAATGGCACTTAACAACAAACAAGACCTAATCAAAAGTCCTCCTTTATACTCCCGTGGTTCAATAGGGAATGATTGCTATCAGGTTTGACAGTGAGTGTTGGAATGTAAATGTAAAATGTTTGGTAACAAAAGGAGGGGAGTGGCCAATTCTGCAGTCCAGGAGTGGAGATCCCTGGAACCATCAAGGGAGAAAAGTGAAGTGCGACCCTGTTCAGAGAGGTGGTGACCCTAGGGATGGAGGCAGAGGCAATGATGTGGACAGAAGGAGCGGCTGGGGACTCTGGACTCGAGTGGGGGCGGGGAAGCAGGAGTGTGGGGTGTACCCTTTGGGTGTTTGATGATGCATGCAGGGGATTGTGATCATTGCAATGAAATAAAGTATGATAAGATGAATGTAAAGATAATGTTCACCCATGTAAACTAACACATAATTCACAATTCAAAAAAAAAGTCATCCTTTAGATGAAGTGATGACAAATATACCACTTGATGAAGAACTTCACTGTGGGGCAGATTAAACTGCTTAAGCAAATAGAATACAGATTAGAAGTTATAATGCAGGGATAGAAATATGCAAACAATGCTGCCAAGGACTAACGAATTACACTAATATCATAGCACCAACAAAACTGCTTAGAAAACTTCTATTAGCAGTTAGAGCTATGTTTCTAAGTAAAGACAAACATTTCATACAAATATTTCAAAATTCAGACTATTTCACTGATGTCAATTAGCAAAGATTTTTTGCTTTAAATGTTTTATCAAAATTTGTTGCCTAATATGCCAATTCATCTTAAGGGAACACTCATATAGATACTGGTGTTATTATACTTACTGATTTGGGTCTGATCCATAATCCACTAGAACATCAACTAATTTCGTCAGACCCAGTAAGGAAGCAATGAAAAGCGCTGTCTGGCCCAGGGAGTTAACTGCGTCAACATAAATTCCTGCAAGCAAATACCAGGGGTCAATGCAATATCAGGCATTTCCCTAAAATGTGTATCAAAGTCTAAAATCAAGGGCACTTGGCATGTGTAAATAGAGCAGTCAGAAAGAAGAAAGTTAACTCCATTTTAAAGTCTGCATACATCTAGAATCCATGTTGAATTTTAAAACTGCCTTCTTTAACAGTAGTCCCTCTATAACTTGGAGATACTTTTTTTTCTCTCTGATGTCTGGCAGGTGCAGGATATCTGAGGTCTGGCAGGTACCTGTTCCCAGAGGATCTTCCTGCCTAAGAAATGCATGATATGATAGTTTATACATTCAAGGTCTTAATGAGCAGCATTATCAACAAATCTTTACAAACGACTCATAGAAACAGGAATGAGTGAGAAGGCAATTTTCATAGCAGGTTACCATACAAACTTGTTCTGCCATTGTCCTGTGACCATCTTGTAATGAACTGAAGCGCATATATGTCAAAAAGTATTGCTACTAGGATTTCAGTTCACACATGTACAGGTTAATTGCAAATAAAACATGTTTAAATATTTGTCTCTGTGATCAGTGGATAACTGCAGACAAGTTCTGTCAGTAATACACCTGTCTTAGCTTACTGCTGCTACTGCTGCATGCTATCCAGTCAGGTCCAATTTATAAGAACCCTCATTTCCTGGAGTCCTGGTGTGGTGCTGTAGGATAAACCCTAGATCACCAGGTTCGTTTGAATTGCAAGGTCAGCAGTTCAAATTCACCAGCCACTCCTCAGAAACCCTATACAGAATCACTATGAGTCAGAACCGACTTAACATCACTTAACAACAATATAGTGTTTCCGAGGCAGTAACTCTTTGCAGGAACAGAAAGCCTGATCTTTCTCTTGCAGAGCATGTTTTGGGCAAAACTCGCTGACCTTGTAGTCTGTAGTCTAGTGCTAATTTTACAGAGTCACTGCGCTTCCTAATCTCTTTGCTATTGTTGTTAAGTGTCATTGAGTCGGTTCCGACTCCCTGCATAGGATTTCCAAGGAGTAGCTGTTGAGTGTGAACCACTGATCTTGTAATTCAAAGCAACCTTGCAGTCCAGTGCTTTCTCCCACAGTAACAAGACTCCTAATCTCATGGTTATTGTTAAGTGCCATCGAGTCAGAGTCAGTTGCGACCCTTATAGGGTTGCTGAGGAGCAGCTGGTGAGTTTGAAGCACCCACCTTGAGGTTCAAATCGACCTTGTAGTCCAGTGCATTAACCCACAGCACCACACTAGGACTCTTACTCTCACTGGTGGTGGTGGTTATGTGCTGTGAAGTCTTATTAGGATGCCTTAAAAAAAAAGTATTTTTCGTTTTTGTTGTAAAAACTATTTTGAGGTAGGGATAATACCAAATTTTTAACAAACCTCAAGTGGGCAGCTTCCCAAATCATTGCAGCTTTGCAACAATCTTATGGGAATGTTGCTTCACACAAAACAAATTCTTAGATAGATCAAGCATTTTAAGGAAAGGTTGGAAAGACCTCAAAGATGAGTTAAAAGAGGGAAGAAAGACTGTCAACCTGGACGAATGAGGATACTGAATTTCAGAAACTGGTGGAAGATTGTAGAATTACCATGGATGCAAAAGTACTAAAGACAGGCTCTAACATGGTTCAACATTTTCAATTTAAAGCAAACATCTTGGTAACAAGCTTTTGGCTTAATGGGTACCAAAAAGGCTGCACAAAGATCAGCTAGCTCAAAGAGCTGATCTTTCCATGTCTCTTAAGCAAGACTGAAGCTTTTATTAAATGAATTCGTAACCAGAGATGAGTTTTGGATATAACAATATCACCCAAAAAGCAAGGTGCAATCAAAGCACTGGCTTCTGAGAGGATGTGCTGAGGTGGTGAAATTCAAGGCAAAATGTAATGGTGACTACTGGGGTGATTCCAAAGGGGTGATCTTGGTAAATTTTCCTGAAAGACAGAGGATGATCATGAGGGCTTATTAAGAAGGATTTTAAGAAAAGTAAACATTGCAATGGTGAGAAAAAGGCCAGGAAAGTTGCACCAAGGAATGTTTTTTTTTTCTATCATGACAAAGTACCTGCTCATTATTTGAGAGTAAGTAGGAAGGGCTATCCTATGAAAATTTTGAAAACTTATCCCCACATTCACCCTCTAACCCTGATCTCAAAGTACATTTAAAGGAACATGACTTGAGTCCCCTGACGATACCTAAATTGCCATTTAGACATAACATGAATGGAAGAGTGCAGAATTCTTCAGAGAAGGTTGTTGTTAAGTGCCGTCCAGATGCTTCGGATTCATAGAGAGCCTATACAGAGTTTCTGAGGCTGTGAGTCTTATCCTTTTCCCACGGAAAGGCTGGTAGTTTTCAGTGCTTATCCTTCCTCTAAAGGAGCTAGCAGCATTCCTTTAGAGGAAGAATAAGAGAGACAGAAACACTGCATTCAGAAGTGTATGTTGTTGTTGCCGCTAGGTGCCATTGAGTAGGTACGGACTCATCGGGACCCTACACACAATAGAATGTAACACTGCCTGGTCCTGGGTAACCTCATAATTGTTGCCACATTTGAGCCCATTGATGCTGCCACTTTGCCAATCCATCTTGCTAAGGGTCTACCTCTTTTTCTCTGACCCTCCACCTTACCAAACATGGTACCCTTCTCAAGCGACTGGTTCTTCCTGACAATATGCCCAAAGTATAAGACGAAGTTTGGCCATCCTGGCCTCCAAGGAGCACTCTGGTTGCACTTCTTCCAACACAGATTTGTTAGTTTTGGCAGCCCATGGCACTTTCAATATTGTCCTCCAACACCATAACTCAAAAGCATCAATTCTTCTATGGTCTTCCTTATTCACTGTCCAGCTTTTGCATGCAATTGAGGTTACTGAAAATACCTTGGCTTGGGTCAGGCACACCTTAGTCCTTAAACTAACATCTCTGCTCCTCACTTAACACTTTAAAAAGGTCTTGTGCTGCAGATTTGCCTTATACAATATGTCCTTTGATTTCTTGACTGCTGCTTCCAAGAATGTTGATAGTTGATCCAAGAAGAATGAAGTCCTTGACAACTTCAGTCTTTTTTTTTGTTGATAAGAATGTTGTTTATTGGTCCAGTGGTGAGAATTTTTGTTTTCTTTACAATGAGATGCAATCTATACTGAAGGCTGTGTTCTTTGATCTTCATCAGTAAATGTTTTAAGTCCTCTTCACTTCCTGCAAGCAAGGTTGTTATCATCTGCATATTGCAGGTTGTTAATGAGTCTTTCTCCAACCCAATGCCATGTTTTTCTTCATATAACCCAGCTTCTCAGATTATCTGCTCAGCATACAGGCTGAATAAGTATGGTGAAAGAATACAACCCTGTTGCACACCTTTCTTAAACCATTCAGTGTTCCTATGTTCTGTCCGAATAACTGCCTCTTTGTCCATGTAGATTCCTCACGAGCACAATAAAGTGTTCCGGAATACTCGTACTTTGCAATGTTGTCCAGAGCTTGTCATGATCCACACAATCGAAAGCCTTTTCATATTCAACAAAGCACAGGTAAACATCTTTCTGACATTCTCTGCTTTCAGCCAACATCTATTGGACATCAGCAATGACATCCCTCGTTCCGTGGCCTCTTCTGAATCTGGCTTGAACCTCTGGAAGTTCTCTGTCAATGTATGCTTGCAGCCATTTCTGAATTACCTTTAGTAAAACTTTACTCACATGGGATATCAAATATATTGTCCGATGATTTCCGCATTTTGTTGGGTCACCTCTCTTTGGAATGGGCACAAATACGGATCTCTTCCAGTCATCCAGTTGCCTTCCAAATTTCTTGGCAGAGATAAGTGAGTGCCTCCTGTCCCGCCTCACTTTCCTGAAAGATTTTAATTTTTATTCCATCAATTCCTGGTGCCTTGTTCTTTGCCAATTTCTTCAATGACCTTTAGACTTCCTCCTTCAGTATCATTGGCTCTTGATCATATGCTACCTCTTGAAATGGCTGAGCATTAAACATTTCCTTTTGATACAGTTACTCTGTGTATTCCTTCCATCTTCTCTTGATGCTTTCTGCATCATTCAATAATTTGCCCAGAGAATCCTTCAATAACAAAAGTCGAGGCTTGAATTTTTTTCTTCAGTTCCTCCAGCTTGAGAAATGCTAAGCGTGTTCTTCCTTTTTGGTTTTGACTCCAGATCTTTGCACATTTTCTTGTAAAATTTGGCTTTATCTTCTCGAGCTGACCTTTGAAATTTCCTGTTCCATTCTTGTACCTCCTCATTTCTTCCATGTAGCATCTCTATGCTGGAGAGCAAGTTTTAGTCTCTTCTGACATCCATTTTGATCTTTTCCTTCTTTTTTGTCTTCTTAATGACTTTTTGCTTTCTTAGGTACTTTGTCAAAAATCAGTTGGTTGTATGCGGGTGGGTTAATTTCTGGATTCATCATTCTGTTCCATTGATCACTGTATCTTTCATTATACCAGTACCAGGCTGTTTTGACCACTGTAGCCATGTAATAAATTTTGAAATCAGGGAGTGAGAGGCTTCCCACCCGGTTCTTCTTCTTAAGCAGCGCTTTGCTTATCCTTGGTCTCTTTCCTTTCCATACAAAGTTTGTAGTTGTTTTTTACCATCTCTTTGAAGAAAGTTGTTGAATTCTGGATTGGGATTGCATTATATGTGTAAATTGCTTTGGGCAGTATTGACATTTTCACAATGTTATATAAGTCTTTCTATCCAGGAGCATGGTATATTCTTCCATTTTTATAGGTCTCTCTTGGTTTCTTGTTCTGTAGTTTTCTTTGTATAGGTCTTTTGTTTCTCTGGTTACATTTATTCCTAGATAGTTCATCCTTTTTGGTGGCTATTCTAAATGGTATTGTTTTCCTAAAGTCCTTTTCAGCACTTTGGTTATTGGTAACATCATTCTTCAATTTGTCATTCCCAGCATAGTTAACCATGTGGTTGTCAGATTCAAAATGGCCAATACCAATCCATTTCAACTCACTAATGCCTAAAATAGGATGTTTCCATTTTCTTAATTTCCTAGACTCTGGAGTCCTGGTGTGGTGCTGTGGGTTAATGCGCCAGACTGCAAAGCCGTTTGAACTGCAAGGTCTGAGGCTCAAGCTCACCAGCTGCTCCTTGAACACCCTATACAGGGTCGCTATGGGTCGGAATCGACTGGACGGCACTTGACAACAACCCTGTAGAGGTAACTCTTCTCCATTTGCATTTTGAGTGCCTTCTAATCTGAGGGGCTCAATTCGCAGCACTATATCTGACATTCATAAAGTTTCCAGCGACTAAACACCCTAAAAGCGCACTTGAAACCTGTCTACCTCGTTAGTGTTTAAAATACCTATAGCTTTAATAACTACAACTCACAAACCACCACAGATTAAAAATTGAGTTATGGCCCAGCCCAGGAACACAACTCTCTCATGCAGATGGCCCTTATACAGCGTTTCCAACATCTTTACTAAAGCTTCACAGATAATGAGAACCTTATTTTTCCCTCCAAGTATACTTCAAATGGCTTGCTTTCTGTGATCATAACACAAATACAAACCCCACCAAACCTGAAGACTCATCTAATCTTATTAAGTACAAGCGTTAAAAGAAAGCCACTCAGACTGCGTTTCCTCCCTCTCACTCCCCTGAACAGGAGAGAAGAACGATCATCAATGGCAAGCGGCAGTCGCAAAAAAGCAACACCGAGAGCCAGCTTCACGCTCAGGAGAAAACGCTGTGCCTCTTCCTCGTGGTTTTCGGTGCTCTACACGATCAGAGAAGTTTCTCTAGTAACGAACTATAGAAATGATCCCTGAAAGTATAGTCTTAACAACAATTCGAGTTTCTCTCTGAAGTAGGCGGGCGCTACATATATTCAGCTGATGGTGAGGTATTTTTTTCTTTTTTTAAATTACGTTATTCCCTTCAAATGTATAATCGTTAGTTATCTAAGGTGCTTCTTTTAAGACTAAAACTTCAAAAACGAATTTTACATACTCTTGAGTTTCCAAGAGCATTCCAAACTGTTAATTAACATACAGCTGCCAAACAGCCAATCACACGCCACTTACTAACACCAATCCGCACGCATTCACGTCACGTTCGGTTACGTAAGTGCTGACGATCGCACAGCGCGCCGGAGCGTCAGCAACCGTCGTAATCATGCTTTTTAAGTTTGCTGCCCTGGTTGAGAATGAGACGTCTTCCCTTAGAAAAAGCAAAGTGTCGATGCTGAAAGCGACAGACATTGATATCTGTCATCGAGTCGATTCCGACTCATAGCCACCCTGTTTAGGGTTTCCAAGGAGCTGCTGGTGAGTTTGAACCGCCAACATTATAGTTCAAACCGACCATGCGGTCCAGGTCCAGTGATTTATCCTATGTTGTTGTTGGTAAGTGCCGTCGAGTCGGTTTCGACCAATAGCGACCCTGAACAGGGTTTCCGAGGCTGTAAATCTTTACGGGAGCAGATTGCCTCATCTTTCTCCCGCGGAGCAGCTGGTAGTTTTGAATTGCTGACCTTGCGGTTCGCAGCCTGATTCGTAACCACTACACTACCAGAGCTCCATGATTTATTCTATAGCACCACACTAAAGGGCTTGGTGGTGGTAGTGATGTGCCCTGGAGTCGATTCCGACTCATAGCGACCCTGTACAGGGTTTCCAAGGCTGTAAATCTTTACGGGAGCAGAACACCTCATCTTTCTCCCGCGGAACAGCTGGTAGTTTCGAACTGCTGACCTTGCGGTTCACAGCCCGATTCGTAACCACTATGCTACCAGAGCTCCTTAAAAGGCTTAGCCTCCATATTTAAATTTTTTTGTAGATGAACAAATGTGTTTTCTGCTTAAAGCTTCAGTAACTTTCCAGCTCTTGGCCTAAAGCACAATTTCTCTACACAGCTTGTTAAGTACCATCGAGTCGGTACCGACTTATAGCGACCCTGTGCACACAACAGAAGGAAACACTGCCTGATCATGGGCCAACCTCACCATTGTTGCCACTCTTGAGCCATTGATGCTGCCACTTGGCCAATCCATCTAACTCGGGGTCTTCTTTTTCCACTGACCCTCCACCTTACCAAACATGATATCCTTCTCCAGCGACTGGTCCCTCCTGACAATATGTCCGAAGTATGAGAGACGAAGTTTAGCCAATATGGCCTCCAAGGAGCACTCTGGCTGCACTTTTTCCAACACAGATCTATCTATTGGTTCTTTTGGCAGCCCATGGCACTTTCAATATCCTCCAACACCATAATTCAAAAGCATCCGTTCTAGTCTTTCTTATTCAGTGTCCAACTCTCGCATGCATATGCATGTGCACAGCTTACAGGGACTTATATGGCTAGCCCTCAACCACCACTCCGGTTTCATTTTGCACCACTCTCTCCAACCACACTGGCCACGTTTCACTTCCTCATACTTTACTCACCATACTCGGCTTCTACCATAAGGGCCCTAAATCCATTGTTGTTTTTGTTAGGTGCCATCAATTCTTAGCGACGTTATGCACAGCAGAACTAAACACTGCTCGATCCTGGACCAACCTCACTACTGTTGCCACGCTTGAGTCCACTGATGCTGCCACTTGGCCAATCCATTTCGTTGGGGGTCTTCCTCCTCTTTTTCTCTGACCCTCCACCTTACCAAACATGACATCCTTCTCCAGTGACTGGGCCCTCCTGACAATATGTCCATAAATCCATTGAAGTCACATAAATCCAGCTTCCTTTGAGTTCTTTCTGATCATTAACCAGCAATGTAAAAAGCATTGCCCTCAGGCAGAGTGTGTTTGAAAGTGGATTACTATGACTCCCCTAGCCAGCCCACTGAGGCGCAGTCTCACCCTCTGCCTTGGTGTGCCCTTAATGTAAATCAGGGTACCAGGGCCACGTGGTAATGAGTTATACCCCTTATGACGGTGGGCAGACTGTTAACCCAAAAGCTTGGGTTTGATGTCCTTAAGTTATTGAATCTAATCACTCCAGATAAAGAACTTATTAAATCAACTGACAACACCCACAGCAGAGAGGTTTATTTAGTATTTATTAGACGTTGTTATTAAGTAATATTTACTCTAGTTTTGGAGTTCTGGTGTGGCGCTGTGGGTTAATGCACTGGATGCAAAGTCAGTTTGAACCACAAGGTCAGCTGTTCAAGCTCACCATCTCACCTGCTCCTTGGAAACCCTATAAAAGGTCGCTATGGGTCGGAAATGACTTGATGGCACTTAATAATTCCAGTTTTAACAATCCTAAGTCCTAGTGTAGCACTGTAGGATAAGCACTGGACAGCTAACTGCAAGGTTGGTGATTCAAACCTGTTAGGGACAGAGTAGGAACCTAACAGGCCAGTCTAATTGCACCCCAACACCTGGTACTTGGAGCAACAATTCCAGGCAACCGAGCCCAGCATACCTTCCAAGAAACAGAGAAGTGCTAGACCACCAAAAAATGGTGCAGATGAAGATATGTGCCACCAAGCAGAATTAAACTTGAGGGGAATGAGCCATAAACCCTATAAAGGAGAAGAAAGAACAGAAGGTCTGTGCTCTCTCTCCCCAGCAAGAAAGACTCCCACTTCTCTTCTGAGAAGCGTACTATTCATAGCTTGATTAACCTTGCATGCTACTTGCTGCTTTTTGTCTGTGTGTGCTGTTTGTGTCAACCTTAGTGGGTCTTGCTAGACCTGCAGAAGTCAAGTTACTGGACCCTAACAGTGCCCACCAGTCGCTCCTCGGAAACCCTACACAGGTTAGCTATGAGTCAGGTACCAACTAGAAGATACTTAACTACAACAATTAATATAACATGTAAGTGGGCTATAGTCTTATCATTATAACATTCACACTCAGTCACAAGGGCATCACAGTGTCCCAATAAACATATTAAAAGGGAGTACGAGCTTAACTCTCCTAGTGCTTGTTTGTCTTCATGACTACATCTTATCAGAAGTTACACAAACAGACCAGGTTTCAAGTGGAATAAGGTGATTATTAACATTTTAACAGTGGTTAAAGCAAAGACAGGACAGGGGATGTGGGATGTGTATAAGATGCTTTAAGGCAAGCTTGATTCTATTTTATTATGTTTTTAAATAGCATAAACAATGTGAAGTATATTTTATTTAAGCAAGATGAAATTTCAAGGCACAGTTTTAGACATTAAAGAGGACACAAAGGCACAGATTAGTGTACACTGCTTGACAGTCTGAATAAATTACATTGCTAGCCATGCCGTAGAGTTGATTCCAACCCATAGCAACCTTGTATAGGGTTTCCAAAGAGCAGCTGGTAAGCTTGAACCACTGACTTTGCAGTTCAAATGGCTTTGCAGTCTGGTGCATTAACCCACAACAACACACCGGTCCTCAGCCATGATTAGACATCACTTATCTATCAAGTCAATACATGTTTAATAACATACTGGTACATGCTGATCCATAGATATTATTCATATTCTAAACACATCAATCTCTCTATATTGCCTTTAAAATTTATACATTGAACTTACCAAAAAAGCAAAATCATTGTACAGGAAATCCAAATAACTAGCTTTGTACTTTATGCTACATGTGTGTATACATACATACATATATAATATGTATGTACATACATAAAGAGATACATTATAAGCAATGGGTTTATGGCTAACAATTTTTCTTGTAAGAAAACATCAGACAATCTAAAGCTGCAAAGACATAGTATTAATGTAGGTGAAATGGAAGGAATCATCAAAATAATAGGGAATAAGTTTGTACCTAATTCACACTGCAAACTGTGTTAATTCTGCTTTATATACAAATTTGAATAGTTTCATTATAAACATTATATATCTAATATAAAAGTTATATATAAACTTGTGTTTATACTGAAAGGCAAACCAGTGTTTTGGATACACAACAGTTTTTATGGTGAACTCAGCTTGTTTGTAATCAAGATGCTACCAGAGCTCCTTACAATAGCACATAGGTGACTTTTAAATTATTTTTCCAATGCTGATTTCTGCTAGAGGGCCAAAAGCAATGCTCTAGTGTCTTTGTGAAAAAAAAACACAACTATTTATAACCTTTATATTAGATATAAAACTGTGTTTATAATGAAACTATCCACATTTGTATATAAAACAGAATTAACACGTTTGCAGTGTGAGATTAGGTGCAAACCATTCCCTATTGTTTTCATGATTTCTTCCATTTGAACAATCAAAAGATTCCCTTAACATATATGCATCATGATTATGTGCACAAATCAGTCCACCCATCAGTTACTTAGTGGACCTGGTGATAATCAGAAGAATTCTACTCCTCTATTGGACTCCTGGTGTGGTGTTGCGGGTTAATGTGCTGGACTGCAAAGTCGGTTTGAACTGCAAAGTTGGCAGTTCAAGCTCACCAGTCACTCCTCAGAAACCCTACTACACAGGACCACTATGGGTCAGAACCAACTTGATGGAACTTAACAACACTGGACTGGGAGTTCTGGTGTGGTGCTGCGGGTTAATGCGCTGAACTGTAAGGTCAGTTTGAACCCTAAGGGCAGTGGTTCAAGCTTACCATATCTGCTCCAAGGAAACCCTATAAAGGGTCGCTATGAATCATAACCAACTCACAGCACTTAACAACACTATTGGACCTCTGAGTCCTGTTGTGGTGATGTGGGGTAAAGCACTAGAACGCAAGGTCGGTTTAAACTACATGATTGGCGGTTCAAATTCACCAGCCACTCCTTGGAAATCCTATACAGGGTCACTATGTCAAAACCAACTGGACAGCACCTAACAACAAATTGCACTCTTGGTTTGGTGCTGTAGGATCAGCACTGGACTGTGAACCACAAGGTCAGCAGTTCAAACCCATCAGCTGCAAACCCTATACTGGGTCACAATGAGTCAGAACTGACTCAACGGCACTTAAAAACAACAACATTGGACTCCTGGTGTGGCACTATAGAATAAGTACTGGACTTCAAACCACAAGGCTGGTTCAAGGTTCAAACCACAAGGTTAGTGGTTCAAACCCACCAGCTACTGCTCGGAAACCCTAAAGCGAGCAGTTCATTAGGAGTCGTAAACGACTTGATGGCACTTAAACAAGATTGAGACATTGGAATCCTTGTGTGACACTGTAAGATAAGCACTGGACTGCTAACTGACGAGTTGGCAGTTCAAACCCACCAGTCACTCCTCGGAAACCCTATACAGTGTTACTATAAATCAGAACCACCTTTAAACCACATTGAGATGACAATTAAATACTTAAATAGCTTTCTACTTTTGTGAGTTTTAAACAAAAGGATCATCCTGATTGCTATGCTTTTTTTTTTTTTAAGTTCTTACTGTGAATTATGGGAGAACATCGGTTTTACATTCATCCTATCCTGTTTCGTTTCATTGCAATGATTACAGTCGCCTCCATGCATCATCTAATATAACCAAAGGGTACACCCCACAGGCCTGACCCCCGACTGTCAGCACACAGCCCCTCTCCCTCCCTGAGTCCAGTGTCCCCATCTACTCATCTGTCCACGTCATCATCTCTGTCTCCATCCTTGGCGTCAGTGTCTCTCTGGGTAGGGTCATGCTCTCTGCTCTTCTCACTTGATGGTCCTAGGGACCTCTGTTCTTGGGCTGCAAAATCAATCACTCCCCTCATTTCGTCAAAAAACATCTACCTCTATATTTCCAACCCTCATAGTCAGTCCTGATGGCAGTTATTCACTATTGTACCACAAGAGTCTTATCCCCATATCCTTTCGCCAGTCCAGTCCCAACAGACTGGAAATCATTCAATGGAGGTTCTACCTACCCCTGCCCCATCAGGAACTAGGCTCCCTCTTGAAAGCTTGTGAAAACTTGTAAACCAGTCACTTCTTTCCTGTATAGCC
>NW_006408525.1:10498254-10505256 GCF_000296735.1 Chrysochloris asiatica | reverse complement strand
CAGAGAAAAAGAGGAAGACCCCTAACGAGATGGATTGGACAGGTGGCATCATTGATGGACTCAAGTGTGGCAGTGGTAGTGAGGTTGGCCCAGGATTGGACATTGTTTCGTTCTGCTGTACATGGGGTCGCTATGAGTCTGTTCCAACTCGATGGCACCTGACAACAACAACAACAACAATGTTTAAGTTGCCCATCCCTGTCAACCCTGTGTACCGAGGGGGTGGGAGTGATCCTTGCTGTAAAGATTTGTTCCCTTTTTTGAGCTACATATAAGTTCATCAAATTGTAGTGCATTCTTCTCTTCTTCTGTTTTTTTTTTCTTCTCCTTCTTTTCATCGAGTTCTGATCATCCAGCCATTGAAGCCAGGCCAAGTGGGTGCTATCTGCAAGTATAGGTGTTCTTGTGCATCTCCCTCACTTCATATCAGCTGGATGCTTTACACTCCGCTCTAGTCCTCTGTGGCCATGTCACTGCCTCTGGGCCCAGGAGTCCCCAGGTCTTGCCTTACTGCTGACCATCCAGGTCTCCACCCGGGTTCACAGGAGTCTATTGAATGTGGTTGGACTTCGATCCCAACTTCATTGCTGTTTTTCCCCCTCTTCCCCTTGTCAGTGATCAACATTTTCACCAGCTGGACCACTTGCCTGCTCGTATATTCCCCTTAAGTCTTAGTCTTGGAAAGGAGTTTGCTCTGAGGGGACCCAACCACTTGCCTTGATGGTTCCCAGGCGAACAGCTTACTTGTTCTTGAAGTAATCAGACTGCTGGTCTTTCTTCACGAAGTATCTTCTACTCTTCTAGCTGCTCCAGGCTAGTCTACTCGTCCTTTCCAGTGAAAATTTCCCACCTCAGACAATTCTGGATGGGGTTCTGGTTTCCACTTACGATCTTATGCAATGCAAAAGCTCCACAGGAGGTCTCTTTCTCTGGGCAACTTTTAGCCCCCTTTAAGATATTTCAATCAGTTACAGGCTGAAGATGGACTTACAAGCTTTCTTTTGTGGTATTTCTGGCTATTCCTTTTTGCTATGCTCTTTTAAACTACAGTGCACACAGAATAATTATTAATTTTCAGATTAACATCATTTCAATAACGAAGACTTCTTCAATTTTATCATCACTGGCTTCAGTGGTTGGTGCATAAATTTCAGTAACAGTGGTATTAACTGGTCTTCCTTGTGTTATTTTTGTTGTTGCTAAGTGCTGTCCTTGAGTGGGTTCCAACCCATAGCAACCTTGCGTAGGGTTTCCAAGGAGCACCTGGTGAGCTTGAACCACTGACCTTGCCGTTCAACTTTGCAGTCGAACACATTAACCCATAGCACCACACCTGGTTCTGGTCTTCCTTGTAAGCATATGAATATTATCCTATTACAGATAGCATTATACTTCAAGATAGATCTTGAAATACTCTTCTGGATGATGAATGTGATGTCATTCCTCTTCAATTTGTCATTCCAGGCATCATAAACCACGTGATTGTTATATTCACAATGGCCAAACCAGTTTATTTCAGCTCACTGATGCCTAGGATATTGATGTTTATACATTCCATTGCATTTTTGACAATCAAATTTTCCTAGACTAATACTTCATACATTCCATGTTCTGATTTTTAATGAAAGTGTACAGCTGTTTCTCCTCATTTAGAGTTATGCCCCAGCAGCAAATGACGGTCCTAAAAGCTTTCCTCCATTTGTGTCATCACAGTCACAACTCTACTTTGAGGAGGTAGCTCTTCCCTAGTTATACTTTAAGTGCCTTCCAATCTGAAGGGTTCATCTTCCAGCACAATATCTGACAATACTCTGGTGCTATTCATCATGTTTGAATATTCAGTATTCTGGTGCTACTGTCATGTAATTATTAGGACAGGGAAAAGCAGAGGGGCTTCAAGTCATTCTCTGTAAAACCTACCTCAGCAGAAACAAGCCAACATCAGTAATGAGGCTGTTCTGAGAAAAGAGATGGGTGAGAAGGGGAACTGTTGTAAGGGTGCTAAAACCTGAAAAACAAGACTCAAGGAAACCATTTTTAGACAAACTCCCCATATCTCAACAAAAAATCAGACTAGACTCAGCAGTAAGGAGACCCTTTTTGTTGTTATTAAATGCCATCAAATCAGTTCTGACTCATAGCAACCCTGTATAGGGTTTCCGAGGAGTGGCTGGTGAGATTGAACTACCAACCTTGTGGTTTAAACCAACTTTGCAGTCCAGCACATTATCCTGCAGTGCCACACCAGGATTCCTAGGAGACCCCATAGCGGGTAAAGTTAGTCAGACATGAGATGTGGAACACAACTAGGAGTAAGCACATTTAGACAAGTTCTCCTGTTTAACTGCTTAGACACTTGAACCCGGAATACAGCTCAAGCCCCTGACAGAAGGGTATATAAAGGAAAAGCCAAATTGTATTTGGGACTCTTCCTCAATCATAAAAGATAGGCCTATTGTGCGTATCTTTTATCCTGCTTGGTGCTGTAGGATAATGCACTGGACTTCAAGATTGGTTTGAACGGCTTGTCAGTCGTTGAAATTCACCAGGTGTTCCTCAGAAGTCCTACACAGCGTCACTATGAGTTGGAATCGACTCAACAGCACTTAATAACAACAACCTTTTATCTGCTTAAGCCTCTTGTCTTCCTAACCTCTTTTGTGTGGGGTAAGTGTACTTTGCCTTCCCAATTCTTTGGAAGAACAGTAGCCCCATTCCAGGGATAAAATTCCAACCATGACACTGTTTGACAATAGTGCTATTCACAATGTTTTCAATGGCTAAACATTCAGAATAGTCTCCTTGTCCTTCCTAGTCTGTCTCAGTCTAAAGGCCAGCTGAAACCTGTCTACCATGGGTGACCCTGCTGGTATTTAAAAAACTTGTGACAAAGCTTCCAGCATCACAGTGACAGGCAAGTTTGTACAGTACCACAAACTGACAGATGAGTGAGGGTAAATGAAGTTGGTGGTGGCGTGGTGGTGGTTGTGTGCCATACAGTCAGTTCCGACTCACCGTGACCCTGTACAGGGTTTCCGAGGCTGTAAATCATGGGAGCAGAAAGCCTCATCTTTCTCCTGTGGAACTGCTGGTAGTTTCCAACTGCTGATCTTGAGGTTAGCAGCCCGACTCATAACCACTACGCTACCAGAGCTCCTAAATGAAGTTAGATTAGGCTAAAATAGGCATATGTCAAGTCTTAGTTCTTTATTAGAATTTAAATTCTTGGTTTATGTCAAAAGCTATGGTTTATAAGTAGATGTCCTAGAATTTGTATCAAGACTCCATTTTGAGTCTTGACATATATTCCACCTCATTGAGTTCATTTTGACCATAAGTAATGTTGTTAATGTGCCATGGAGTCAGTTTCGACTCAGAGACCCTGTACAGGGTTTCCGAGGCTGTAAATCTTTACGGGAGCAGAAAGCCTCATCTTTCTCCCGCAGAAAGTGGAACACCTGTTAGTTTTGAACTGCTGACCTTGCAGTTTGCAGACCGATTCCTAACCACTATGCTACCAGAGATCCCTTCTGACCACAAATAGGCAAGGTAAAAACGTTGCCTTCAGGCAAGGTGTGTTTAAAAGTAGAATGCAATTCCTTTAGCCAGTCCTGGGAAGTACAGTCTTGCCCTCAGGGAACTTGCCGGTGTGTATGCCCTAGCTGGAAATGGGTCATGAATCATACCTAGACCATCAAGTAGCCAGATGGTCAGAGGGCCCCAAATCCAATCCTAGTACTTTTCTAGTTTGCATTTGTGTACGTGTCCCAATGATGGTTCTTCTCCCAGCCCACCCCCACTTCTGTAATCCCACTTTCCGCGGTGACTAACTGATCTGTTGTCAATCTTCATTTTCTGATGACTTCCTTTATTTTGAATAATTAATTGAGTGGCCATGAATCCTTTATGGCCACATGCTGATTGTTCCTCATCTGGATTTTTTTTTGTCTTGTCTTTGTTTTCTTTAAGACTTAATAAAGAAGCAATCGCTACCATCAAAGAGGAAGGGTTAGGAGTAGAGTGTATCTTTTGGATTCAGAGATCCCTGTGCATTGAATCTCCTTGACCCAGGAACAGACAGCTGTGACATGAGAGGAGTGACAGAGGAGCCATAGCAATGGAACCAAGAGCCAGAGCACAAGTCAGAGTGGTACAGTTTGCAGTCCCAGATGAACCAAGGGAACCCTCCACCGTATTTTGGCCCTGGTCCATCGGCCCCATACTCACCTTATCCACAACAACCAATGGGGCCTGAGGTCTACCCTCCAGGGTCTATGGGGGGACCCTATCCACCTCCTCAGGGATACCCCTACCAAGCATACCCACAGTACGGCTGGCAAGGTGGACCTCAGGAGCCTCCCAAAACCCCAGTGTACGTGATGGAACGGGAAAGGAAGACGGAAGACACCGGGTGTCAGGCAGCCTTGGCCGCATGCTGGGCTGCCCTCTGCTGCTGCTGCCTCCTGGACAGCCTGGATTGAGCAGCCAAGACCCAGGTTCTCTGTGGCCTCCAAGAGCTCCTGACAAGCCCGCTAGCTGCTGTTACTGGAATAAACAACTAGTGTGGCACAGTTGCTTTTTTCTTTCTAATCTGTAAATGTTTAAATTTTTAACACATATGACAGGTGTGAAATGGTATCTCACTATTTTAATTTGCCTTCCCCAACTACTGGAGACCTTGAACATAAAAATATTAAAGTTTTGGTGATGTGGTTAAAAAAAAAAAAAGACTTAATAAAGAGGTCCCTATGAAGTATATTTCCACCACTGGTCTGTCAGTTTGTCATACTGTGGTGGATTCTGCATTGCTGTGATACTAGAAGCTATGCCACCAGTATTTTAAATATCAGCAGGGTCACTGGTGGTGGACAGGTTTCAGTGGTGCTTACAGACTTTATAAAACAGACTAGGATGGAGGAGAGTAGGACCACTTCTAAATGGTTAGCCACTGAGAACTTTATGAATAGCAGGGGAACACTGCTGAATAAGAGCCCTTCAGGTTGGAAGGTATTCAAAATACACGACTGGAGAGCTGCCTCCTCAAAGTAGAGTTGACTTTAATCACATGAATGGATAATGTCCATACACCTACCAGGAAGACCAGTTAACACTATTATTCAAATTTATGCACCAACCTCTAAAGTCAATGATGATGAAATTGAAGAAATCTACCACCTCCTTCAATTTGATATTGATCAAACATTAAATCAAGAATTGATAATTACTGGCAATTGGAATGTAAATGTTGGAACAGAGGAAATATCAATTGTTGGAAAATAGACACCGTTAACAGAAATAAGTATGGTGATAGATAGCATAATAGAATTTTGCAATGGTTTATTCATTGCAAATATCATTTTTCAACCATCACCAGATGGAACATACAGGAATCAAACTGACTACATTTGTGGGAAGAGTCGATGGAGAAGCTTCCTATCATCGCCCAAAACAAGGACAGGGGCTAACTTGAACAGATCATCATTGCTCACATTTAAATTCAGGCTGAAGCTAAAGAAAATTAAAACAAATCTACAAGAGCCAAGGAGTACTGGTGTGGTGCTATGGGTTAATGCTTCAGATTGCAGAGTTCTTTGAACTGCAAGGTCGGTGGCTCAAGCTCACTAGCTGCTCCTTGGAAACCCTATACAGGGTCACTATGGGTCGGAATCCACTTGATAGCACTTAACAACAACAAAACGAGAGTCAAAATATGACCTTTAACATACCCCACCTGAGTGTGGTGCTGTGGGTTAATGCGCCAGACTGCAAAGCCATTTGAACTGCAAGGTCGGTGGTTTAAACTCACCAGCTGCTCCTCAGAAACCCTATACAGGGTCGCTATGGGTCGAAACCAATTTGGCGGCACTTAACAACAACAACCTGAATTTAGAGACCATCTCAATCAAAAACAGATTTAATGCATTAAACACTAATGACCGAACACACAGAAGAGTTGTGGGATGACATCAAGAACATCATACAGGAAAAAAGCAAAGATCATTAAAAAGACAGGAAAGAAAGAAAAGACAAAAATGAATGTCAAAAGAGACTCTGAAATTTGCTCTTGAGCCTAGAAAAGCTAAAGCAACTGGAAGAAATAAGACAGTGAAAGAGCTGAAATGAAAATTTCAAAGAGCAGCTCAAGAAGACAAAGTTAAATATTATAATGAAATGTGCAAAGAACCGAAGTTAGAAAACCAAAAGTGAAAAACACACACTTAATTCTCAAGCTGAAAGAAATGAAGGCAAAATTGAATCCTCGGGTAGCAATATTGAAGGATTCTATTGGCAAAATGTAGTCAGTTTGATTCCATCTGATGTGTATATTCACTTTTTGTGTTATTTTTGAAAAGTTTTTGCAACAAGTAAGTCCTTGGTTTTGCAAAATTTTATCATGCCATCTCCAGCATAAACCAAAAAGAGTAAGACCCTCAAGGAAATCGACAGAAAATGGCAGCAAGAATGGGTTCAAACATATTAATTGTGAGGATTTCCTTCTGTTATGCATAAATTCGCTATGAATGGGAAGCAACTCCCAGCACTACAACGAAGTGGACTATAAACGAAAATGATGGATTGACACAGTGCAGCACTAATGGCCTCAAACATGACAGCAATTGAGAGAATGTTGCAGGGTTGTGAAGTGTTTTGTTCTATTGTATATATAGTCACTATAAGTAGGAACTCACTAGGTGGCACCTAACAACAAAAACAACAATGCCATTTAAGAAGTAAGGTGTGCATAGGCAGACCCACTGTTACTACAAGAACAAGCAACTTGTTTGCCCAGGAAACATCAAGGCACGTGCTCAGGTCCCCTCAGTGCAAACCCCCTTCCAAGACTAAGACTCAATGGGAATACATACTCTGATTGGTGACCACGCTCATCACTGATAAGGTGAAGTGAGGAGAAAACAGCAGTGGAGCGGTGAGCTAAGCCCTACAACGTTCAATAGACTTCTATGAACCCGGGTGAAGGAAGACCTGGATGGCCAGCAGTGT
>NW_006408525.1:10492417-10497417 GCF_000296735.1 Chrysochloris asiatica | reverse complement strand
ATGGGGGACAGGCTTGGTTGGTTGATGATGCATAGAGGGGATTGTAACCATGGCAATGAGACAATATATGATAGAATGAATGTAAAACTAATGTTCTCCCATGTAAACTATCACATAATTCACAATAAAACATTTAAGGGAAAATAAAAGAAGTAAGGTGCGTTTTTCAGTTGTTCTCTGTGCGTGGGAAAACTGGATGATGAATAATGTAGACCAAAGAATTGTTGCCTTTAAACTATGGTGTTTGTTAAGAATATTGAATATACCATGGGCTGCCTGAAAAACAAATCTTGGAAGAAGCACAGCGGAATGCTCCTTAGAAGAAAGAATAACTAGACTTGTCTCATACTTTAAACATGCCTTCAGGAAGGACCAGTCCCTGCAGAAGGACATCATGCTTGATAAACTAGAGGATCAGCCCCAAAAAGGAAGACCCTAAAT
Organism: Chrysochloris asiatica; assembly: GCF_000296735.1. NCBI lineage: Eukaryota > Metazoa > Chordata > Mammalia > Afrosoricida > Chrysochloridae > Chrysochloris > Chrysochloris asiatica. Next base: position 10,496,976 of record NW_006408525.1, on the reverse strand, counting down.
GAGATGGATTGACACAAAGGACTCAAACCTAGCAACAAATGTGGGGATGACGTAGGAGCGAGCACTGTTTCATTCTGTTGTATTTGGAATCATTATGAGTCAGTACCTACCACCACCAACATGCCTTTTATATAAAGGACTTGAACATCTGTTGATACTGAGGGATGAGTGTATTAAGCAATCAACAAACCTTCTCAGAAGTCATTTAGAAGCCACTGGAAATGAGACTTTATGGCCACGGCCAAGAAGCCACATCCAATATAAAGGCAAACCCCAGAAGCCCTCTTTCCAAAATTTCTCTCCTTAAGAGCCACTGTGACTAGGGGGAATGTATGTGTGTCTGCTCCCATGGAAAGTATATAAATTATTGATCTTTGAAGTGACCTACAGTTTGTTCTGGATTCTTAAACTAGTTACCTAATTATCCTATGTTTTAAAGATAGAGGGTTGGTGAAATCAACAATATAAAAAATGAATACTAAAATTGTTATGACTAATTTCAATTGTCATAACTGTAAAGGTAGACGTCTTGTAGCAAAAAGTGGGGAGTGGTTGATCTTACAGTCCAGGAATGGAGGACCCTGGGACCATCAAGGGAGCCAGAGCAGAGTGTGGGACCCTATCCAGAGAAGCAGTTTAATGCCAAAGATGAAGGCAGAGATGATGACATGGAGAGAGTGAGCAGCTGAGGACTCTTGACTCATGGAGGGAGAGAGGCTGTGTGCTGGTGGCCAGGAGGCATGCTTGCAGGCTGTGCCCTTTGGTTGTTTAAATGATTGTATATTCCTGAGTGTTTTGTTCTATATCAAACAGAGGAAATCGAAGCAAATACTGTTGAATGATGATGCATGAAGGGGACTGTAATCATTGCAATGAAACAAAACACGACAGGATGTACTTCCATGTAAACTGCCACTCAATTCACAATAAAAACTTTAAAAAAATGAATACTGAGAATTTCTCTTAATCTCTCCACTTTGTTATAACGAGAATAGGAGGAACATGATCCAAATTGTAACAACAGTTCCTGGGCAAATTTCAGCAGAATGGAGAGTGGGGACAAATAAGTGAAACTGCAAAGAAAAGCCAGTAATTTTACTTGCTGGTGTGAAAATTAAGTATGCTGAATATCCATTGCTTTCTCAGTGTAGTAAAGTAAAGGCAGTTTTCAAAGGGATTGCCACCTCTAAAGGAAAGAGATGGCTGCTTAATTACCTGTTTTTAACCAAAATGAATCACATAATGGTCAGCAGATGATGACCTCCAATATTTTGCAGTGTGTTCTAACAAACACTGAGATTACAAGCATGATGTCTTAGAGCCCCAATGTAAAGCCAGAGCATGAACACACACATAGCATTGAGGATACCCTCTGTGCTTCCTAGAGTGGAGAGCAGGGGAGTCAGTTCTTAGGTGCTAGCTGCACAGTGTTGAAAAATACCTAACAGTCCTGGTGTGACTCTGCAGGATAATGTACGGGACCTAGATAGGGTCCAGCACTTATCAAGCTTAAACTTTAAGGTGAGGCACTAAGAAAAACAGAGAGAATGGTAAAAAAAAAAAAAAAGACTGAAAAAGGTTTATTTATTTAAAATGAGTTTCAGTACAAATGAAAAAAAATTTAAATAACCATGAATCACACTGAGCCAAAAATGCAAACACAACAAAACACCTGATACGTGACAACTTAAAATTTCACTTCATATTAAAATAGACTTTTACCTATTTTTAAAAGGAAGCCCATCTCTTTGAAGAATGTTGTTGAATTCTGGATTGGGATTGCATTAGATGTGTAAATTGCTTTGGGCAGTATTGACATTTTCACAATGTTATATAAATCTTCCTATCCAGGAGCATGGTATATTCTTCCATTTTTATAGGTCTCTCTTGGTTTCTTGTTCTGTAGTTTTCTTTGTATAGGTCTTTTGTTTCTCTGGTTACATTTATTCCTAGATAGTTCATCCTTTTTGGTGGCTATTCTAAATGGTATTGTTTTCCTAAAGTCCTTTTCAGCACTTTGGTTATTGGTAACATCAGTCTTCAATTTGTCATTCCCAGCATAGTTAACCATGTGGTTGTCAGATTCAAAATGGCCAATACCAATCCATTTCAACTCACTAATGCCTAAAATAGGATGTTTCCATTTTCTTAATTTCCTAGACTCTGGAGTCCTGGTGTGGTGCTGTGGGTTAATGCACCAGACTGCAAAGCCGTTTGAACTGCAAGGTCTGAGACTCAAGCTCACCAGCTGCTCCTTGAACACCCTATACAGGGTCGCTATGGGTCGGAATCGACTGGACGGCACTTGACAACAACCCTGTAGAGGTAGCTCTTCTCCATTTGCATTTTGAGTGCCTTCTAACCTGAGGGGCTCAATTCCCAGCACTATATCTGACATTCATAAAGTTTCCAGCGACTAAACACCCTAAAAGCGCATTTGAAACCTGTCTACCACTGATGAACTCGTTAGTGTTTAAAATACCCATGGCATAGCTTTAATAACTACAACTCACAAACCACCACAGATTTAAAACTGAGTGAAGACCCAACCCAGGACCACAGCTCTCTCATGCAGATGGCCCTTATATAACGTTTCCAAGATCTTTACTAAGGCTTCACAGATAATGAAGACCTTATTTTTCCCCTCCAAGCACATTTCAAATTGCTTGCCTCCTGTAACTTCAACGCAAATACAAAACACAGAATAAACCAAACTCCACCAAACCTGAAGAATCCATCTAATCTTATTAAGTACAAGTATTAAAAGAAAGCCACTCAGACTGCGTTTCCTCCCTCTCACTCCCCTGAACAGGAGAGAAGAACGATCATCAATGGCAAGCGGCAGTCGCAGTAAAGCAACACCAAGAGCCGGCTTCACGCTCAGGAGAAAACGCTGCGCCTCTTCCTCGTGGTTTTCGGTGCTCTACACGATCAGAGAAGTTTCTCTAGTAACGAACTATAGAAATGATCCCTGAAAGTATAGTCTTAAACTTACACTTACAGCCTTTGCTGGGTCCTGAGAAGCAGCACACATTACACGGATGGCGAAAAGTTTAACCCAGTTCTATCTAGTCTTATTGCAAAATATTTAGGAAAACAGATTCTGCTAAACCGTCCTTAAAAATACAATCATTTAGCAAATGTATTTCCAGCATTTTAACTGAAAATATGAAAAAATTAATTAATTAGTTGTTTAATTAGCATAATATTAAGCGTTAGCCAATCACAACCCTCATATTTAAATATTTCTTAGGAGTCCGAGTGTGGCGCTGTGGGTTAATGCGCCAGACTACAAAGGCTTTTGAACTGCAAGGTCAGTGGTTGAAACTCACCAGTAGCTTCTTGGAAACCCTATACAGATCTGAATGGACTCAACAGCACTTAACAACAACAGTAGTTCAGTGGGTTAATGCGCTGTTTTCATCAGTCACTCCTGGGAATCGGAACCAACTCGACTGCACTTAACAATAACAGCAGCAGTAGTTCGGAGAAAGGGCCCCGCCCTAAAAGCAAAAGGAAACCTGTTTGAACAAGGTCGGTGGTTCAAACCCATCAGCCGCTCCTTGGAAACCCTACACAGGGTTCGTATGAGCTGGAACCGACTCGACGGAAGTTAACAACATGGCTACTACTGGACTCCTGGTGTGGATAAGCACTGGACTGCAAACCACAAAACCAGCAGTTCAAGTCCACCAGCTGCTAGGGTTACTATGAGAGGGAACTTAACAACAACATAACTACTACTAAGCTTGGCACTAGAGGATTAGTAAATTTGGGTAGTTGCAGACAACTGCTGTCTCAAGAGTTTGATTTCCATTCAGACATCACTTGAGTAACAGACCTATAGCTAGAAAACCGAACTACTTTTCACTTGATCCTATTAGAATCTTTAAATTGTGAATTTAGTGAAGTTTGCAGAGCAAATCTGTCTTCCATTCATACACATTGTTTCATGTCATTAACTGAAATCCCAACTAGTCCTCACCAGTGTTAACATCACTTATCCCATTTCCTCCCTTTGTTTCCTGTTTCCATTCCTCTTTATTTCCTAAAGCTTCTCAACTTTGGCCCTTTTGTTCTCAAAGGTTTTGTTATTATAGGGTATGAATACTTCCACATGCTACTGTTCTCCTTAGACCTATTGTTTGGCTGAAAATTAAGCTACGGCAGTGAGTTCATTCATTTCCAGAAAGATCTGAAGTCTTGGGGGTACTACCAATTTCTATCTGACCAGTAAGCTTAGGCTTTTTTATAATTTTGAGTTGTGTTCCATATTTTTCTCCAACTCTATCCAGGATCTTCTAATGTGCCCCGTTTCAGAACACTCCGTAGTGTTTCCTTATTCTGTTCAAACAACTGCCTCTTGGTCTGTGTACAGGTTCCTTGTCACGCCCACTCCGAAGGAATCTGCGTGACAAAGGTCGCCGGATTGGAGGCATTGGCTTCAAAGGGAGCAAGCCCCTCAGAGGTGTTCCAGCTAGATTTATAGTCAGCCTTTAAATTTCTTGCTTTAATATATATATGTGTGTTTTTCTTGTGCTTCCATAGCAGACCCCTAA
>NW_006408525.1:10482290-10491682 GCF_000296735.1 Chrysochloris asiatica | reverse complement strand
TCTCATCCCCTCCACTGTAGTGGTCGGTAGCAGTTCCTCATGAGCACAATTAAGTGTTTCAGAATGCTCATTCTCGGCAACGTTGTCCATATTTTGCCACGATCCACACAACTAAATGCCTTGAAACATCTTTCTGGTATTCTCTGCTTTCAATCAAGATCCATCTGACTTCAGCAATGACATCACCCGTTCCACATCCTTTTCTGAATCTGGCTTGAATATCTGGATTTTTAAATTATCTTTAGCAAAAGTTTACTTTCATGTGATATTAATGATATTGTCCAATGATTTCCACATTTGTTGGGTCACCTCTCTTTGGGATGGGCAAAAATATGGATCTGTTCTCATCAGTTAGCCAGGTAGCTGTCTTTCAAATTTCTTGGCATTTGACCAGTGTGTGCCTCCAGTGCTGCATCCATTTGTTGAAAGACTTCAATTTTTATTCCATCAATTCCTGGTGCCTTGTTCTTTGCCAATGCTTTCAACGCACCTTGGGCTTCTTTGTTCAGTATCATTGGCTCCTGATCATATTTGTTGTTGTTGTTAAGTGCCGTCGAGTCGGTTCCGACCCATAGCGACCCTGTACAGGGTTTCCGAGGGTGTAAATCTTTACGGGAGTAGAAAGCCTCATCTTTCTCCCGCGGAGCAGCTGGTAGTTTTGAACCGCTGACCTTAAGGTTCGCAGCCCGATTCGTAACCACTACTCTACCTGATCATATGCTACCTCTTGAAATGGTTGAACATGCATAATTTCTTTTTGGTACAGTGACTCTGTGTATTCCTTCCATCTTTTTTTTTTTTTTTTTTTAGTCCTCACAATAATGATTTTACTAAATTAGTTGCTTTATAAAACATTGCAGATATCATAATTGTTAACATAAAAATTTCTCAAAAACTGTAGTTAACTGGTGCAGTTTGCTGAGCATGTTTTATAAAGAAAAGGAAATGCCAAAACCCTGTTAAAGTTGTTCCATTGCAGCCTAGGAGAACAAAGGAGTTGCTTCTCAGACATTTAAACCAGACAGTTAAAATAAGCGAAGTTTCCCTCCCTTATCCAGAACACTGCATCAGTAGAAATATTCTGATAAATATGAACTTCACAGTCTTTGCATTTAAGAGATGCCAGAGCTGGAGATGCAGTGAAGGTTTACTTTCTTCATTTTTAAAGTTGGAGGGTTTGGGTCATTTATTTTTAAGTATCAAACTCTAATGGCTTTTTGGTTGCAGTATCTTCACTCTGAGATAAGTAGTCTTCTTCACAATGTATTTTAAATATCTTCACGCTCAATTTTAAGACAAACCAATTTTAATACTAGGGGCACACCACATGCCCTGGCTGCAAACTGTTTTGCTTGGCAAGTTTTAAAGTAGTTCAAGGAGGTATGGTTAAGGCTGTGTTACTGAATGGTGCTGGTAAATACTACACAATTTGTCACATTGCAACCTTGTTTCCAATTTAGTGACTGCTGCTATGGAATCAGACAGCAACAATGACAACATTAGGTTTTCTTTTTGTTTTTTACTATGATTTAGTTAGCAACTGAGATTCCTGATTTTAATCCCTTGGCAGCAAGATACAAGTTCCCTCATTGGTACATTAGCACCTAAGAGTCAAAGGCTTAAAATAACCTGCACAAAAGATACTGCACTTTTGATTGTACCATTTGGCAGAACTGAAAGGAAAGCTAAAGTGGATAAAGAGAAATACTTTTAACTGATGGTATATGGAGGGGATTATAATCAATGTAATGAAACAAGTTATATGAAGTGTTGAATGTGAAACTGATGATGTGCCCTGTAAATTTTCACTCAATCCACAATAAAAACCTTAAATTAAAACAAAAAAAAGAAAAGATTTGATGCATTAGACACTAAAGACCAAAGACCAGAAGAGTGTGGGATCGTCCGTCTTTCATGGTAGCCTTCCTTCAATCCCCCTCCAGGAACCATAACTTTGTTCTTCTTTTTGGCTTTGCTTTGCTTTTCTTGCTTCTGTTTTTCACTGCAAAGTATAGTCAATGAATTGGTAATCTTTTTTAAATCATCAATTTCCAATGAAACACACACATATCAAACTAAGGCTTCCAAAAAGCTGGCATAATAGAGTGACTTTTCATATTGTGCAATTTTATCCTTTAGTAACTTCCCAAACTCTGTGAAGTCATCTCTTGAAAATGGGTTCATAGCATCTATTCCATAAACTGTATTATTAACACCAAAAGTTTCTTCTGCTAATTCAAGGTCTGCCTCTTCCAGAAATTTCTTTAGTCGCCGTTTGTCTGCTAGTTGTTCTGGTGTTAGCACTTTAGGGTCTTCAGGTTCGTCTCACCTCTTTTTAAGTTCGTCTTGCCTTTTCTTTTGTTGCCGTTCTTTTTCTTTGATCTTCTCTGCTATTTTTTTCTTTTCTGAAACTTTTACTTCTGGCTTTTCAATTTCTTCTCTTTTTTTCTTCATCATCATCCCGTTATCCTTGACGTCTTTGTCCTCGTCCTCGCCTTCTCAGAGGTCCCCACCGGCAATGCCGCTACCCCCCACCTTCGCACGGGGTCCTACACAGAGAACATGTCCGTGTCCCACGAATCGGAGTCCCCCACCGCCGCCATCTCTGGCAGGGTGTGAGCGTGTGCGAGCGGGCTGTAAGCAAGGAGTTTCTTCCATCTTCTTTTGATGCTTTCTGCATCATTCAATATTTTGTCCATACAATCCTTCAATACTGCAAGTCAAGGCTTGAATTTTTTGTTTCCTCAGCTTGAGAAATGCTGAGTGTGTTCTTGCCTTTTGGTTTTAACTCCAGATCTTAGCACATTTAATTTTAATATTTGACTTTGTCTTCTTGAGCTGACTTAGAAATTTTCTATTTAGCTCTTTTACCTTCCTCATTGCTTTAATTTGCTTTGGCTTCTCTACGCTGCTGGAGAGCAAGTTTCAGAGTCTCTGCTGACATCCATTTTGGTCTTTTCCTTCTTTATTGTCTTCTTAATGACCTTCTGCTTTCTTCCTGTATGATGTTCTTGATGTCATCCCACACTCTTCTGGTCTTTGGTCTTTAGTGTCTAATGCATCAAATCTTTTCTTTTTTTTGTTTTAATTTAAGGTTTTTATTGTGGATTGAGTGAAAATTTACAGGGCACATCATCAGTTTCACATTCAACACTTCATATAACTTGTTTCATTACATTGATTATAATCCCCTCCATATACCATCAGTTAAAAGTATTTCTCTTTATCCACTTTAGCTTTTTTAAAAAAACACACAAACAAAAAAACCCACTCAGGCATATATAATAAATTACATCTCCAAAGGGCACATTCTGCAAGTCTGCTCCTGGCCACCAGCTCTTAGTCCTTCTCTTCTTAGTTGATGAATCTAGAGTCCTCAGCCGCTCCCCCTTCTCCATGCCCCCATCTCTGACTCCATCTCAGGCGCTGCTGCTTCTCTGGATAAGGTCCCGCTCAAATCTTTTCTTGAGATGCTCTCTAAATTCAGGTGAGATATGTTCAACATCATATTTTGACTGTGTGGATTTGTTTTATTTTTCTTCAGCTTTAGCCTGAACTTGCGTATGAGCAACTTATGGTCTGTTCCACAGTCAACCCCCGGCCCTTGTTTTGGCTGATGATATGAAACTTTGCCATCATCTCTTCCCACAGATGTAGTCAATTTGATTTCTGTATATCCTATCTGGTGAGGTCCATGTGTATAGCTGTCTCCTTTTTTTTTTTTTTTTTTAAATCTTGAATTGAATGATAGTTTACATGGCAGAACATGGGTTTTACACTCATCCTATCGTATTTTGTTTCATTGCAATTATTACAATCCCCTCCATGCATCATCATTCAACAATATTTGCTTCTATTCCCTCTGTTTTTTTAAATGTACACAAAAACACTCAGGAATATATAGTCATTTAAACAAACCAAAGGGCACATTCTGCAAGCCTGCCTCTTGGCCTCCAGCACACGGCCTTTCTCTTTCCATGAGTCTAGAGTCCTCAGCTGCTCTATTTCTCCATGCCCTCATCTCTGTCTCCATCTCTGTTGTCGCTTCTTCTCTGGATAGGGTCCCACATTCTGCTCATGCTCTTCTCCCTTGATGGTCTTAGGGTCCTCTGTTCTTGGACTGTAAGATTAACTACTCCCTCCTTTTTGTTACCTTTACAGTTGTGACAATCGCAATAAGTCATGATAAGTTACTCACTATTGAATTATAATCTTATCCCCATCTTCTTTCACCAGACCCATCTAGACAAGATGAAAACTATTCAGTGGGGGATCTACCTTCCCCCGCACACTCTGAAACTAAATTCCCTCTTGAAAACTTGTAAGTCAGTCACTTTGTGCCTTTATTGCCCCCCATCTCAGTTGCCTGTCCCTATCAACCCTGTGTAGAGGTGATGGGATCGATCCTTCTTGATGTGAAGACTCCTTCCCTCTCAGTTGGTATTTTGAGCTACTACATCCATAAATATAGGTCGTTCCTCAAATTATAGCAATTTACACTTGTTTCCTTTAACAAAAAATTTTTTTATCTTCCTCTAGTGTGTTCTGATCATCAAGCCATCATAGCTAGGTCAAATAGGTACAGTATAGCTATCTTTTATGTTGTTTTAAAAAGACTTGCAATGAAGAAGTCACTGGTTTTGCAAAAGTCTATCATGCGTTCTCCAGCCTCATTTCTCTCATCAAGGCCATATTTTCCAACTACTTATCTTTCTCTTTGTTTCCAACCTTTGCATTCCAATTGCCAATAATTATGAATGCATCTTGATTGCATGTTTGATCAATATTAGATGAAGAAGTTGGTAGAATCCTTCAATTTCATCATCACTGGTGTGGTGCTGTGGGATAATGTGCTGGACTGTAAAGTCATTTGAGCCACATGGTTGGTGGTTCAAGCTCATCAGTTTCTCCTTGGAAACTCTATAGAGGGTCGCTAAGGGTCAGAACCAACTCAATGGCACTTAACAACAACAACAGCTTTAGTGGTTGGTGCATTACTTTGAATAGTAGTATTAACTGGTTTTCTTTATAGGCATGTGGACATTATCCTATTACAGATAGCATTATATTTCAAGATAGATCTTGAAATATTCTTTTTTTTATTCAATTTGTCATTCCAGGCATTGTAAACCACGTGATCAACATATTCACAATGGCCAAACCAGTTTATTTCAGCTCACTAATGACTAGGATGTGGATGTTTATGCGTTCCATTACATTTTTGACAATCCAATTTTTCTAGATTCATACTTCCTACATTCCATGTTCTGATTATTAATGGATGTTTATAGCTGTTTCTCCTCATTTTGAGTTGTGCCCCATCAGCAAATGACAATTCTGAAACTTCACTTCATTTGTATCATCACAGTCAACTCTCTTCCCCAGCTGCATTTTGAGTGCCTTCCAACCTGAGGGGCTTATCTTTTGGCACAATATCTAACAATATTCTTTATCATGTTTCAGTATTCGGGTGCTGACAGGGTTCCACTGCTATTCATAAGGTTGTCAGTTGTCACGCCCACTCCGAAGGAATCTGCGTGACAATGGTCGCCGGATTGGAGGCATTGGCTTCAAAGGGAGCAAGCCCCTCAGAGTTGTTCCAGCTAGATTTATAGTCAGCCTTTAAATTTCTTGCTTTAATATATATGTGTGTGCTTTTCTTGTGCTTCCATGGCAGACCCCTAAATGATGTTGTTTTAATAATCATACTCGACCCCTGTTTTAATAAAGTCGTTGTGCTCTGAGAAGTTGGCAGAAGAATAGAGGTTACAATTAGCTGTGTAGAATTCACATTTAGGTAATGTTTGACAGAGCCATTTGGCCACAATGCATTCACCTGTTTGAAATAAATTGTTAACTTAATACTTATACATAATACTGAAGATAATAGTTAGAACACTAGGAGTTAGAAAAACAGGATAAAAGAAAAAATCACATAGGAACATATGATTAACTTGAAACATTATTATAGTATATAATGAAATCAGATAATAAAAAGAATATTGTGATCATACTTACGTCCTTTCCTTTCCCTCACAATAAAGTAATAATTGTAGCTAGTGAAGCATATGTAGTCTTAACAGAATATGGTAGAAGAATCATTAAATGTAGATGTTTAACTATAGAACTAAGAGTTTCTGATGTATTTCAAAGAAACTGTGATTACGCACATCCCCTGACTATTGTTGTAAAGAAAAAATTATTGATTTTCCGAAACTGGCATTGATTAAACGCTTATGTAATGTAGTAAAACGATATAAAAACTGTGGTCTTAGAGCAATAAAGAGAGACTTCATTGGACGGAAAAAAGACACAGAGCACCAGAGCAAGAATAAAATGCACACTGTAATTCAAGCCTCGGTGTCTCATTCATCACCGAACCTCTACCCACTCACGGTTCTAGTTTTGAAGACCCTCGTCCCCAGGCTAAAGCCCTCCGGCTTAGCAGTCTGCGGCAGTCAGTGACTAAGTATTTGGAATAGTCTGTCTCTTCTTCTTCCTAGTCTGTCTGTCTGGAAGCTCAGCTGAAACCTGTTCACTGTGGGTGACTCTGCTGGTATTTAAAATGCCTTTGGCATAGCTTTCAGAATCACAGCAACACACAAGCCACCACAGTACGACAAAATGACAGATGTGTGGTGGATGCCAACTAAGACAGCAGCCAAAAAACCAAACCAGATGTCATGGAGGCAGTGATCCTGACCCATGGTTCCCCGATGTGTCCCCGAGTAGAGCTGTACGATAGGGTTATAGGGTTAGCTTGGTTGTAATCCTTATGGCGGACTCTTGGTGTGGCGCTGTAGGATTAGCACTGGGCTTCAGATCACAGGGCCAGCAGTTCAAATCCACCAACTGCTCATCAGAAAACCCGATACAGGGTCTTAACAACAACAAAAATCTTTATGGAAAGGTGACCTGCTGATGTTATGAGTTAAGCATTTGACTGCTAACTAAAATGTCTAGGTAATAAATAAAGCAGTCTGCTTCCATCAAGATGACTGCTGTCATTGTTGTTCAGTGCAGCTGAGTAGGTTCTGACTCATAGGGATCCTGTATAGGGTTTCCTAGGAAAAGCTGCTTGTGAGTTTGAACCTCTGACTTTATGGTTAGCAGTCCAGTGCTTATTCTATAGTGCCACATCAGGACTACATAAAGACTGCTGGTGTTAAGTGCCACTGAGTTGGTTCCAACTCATAGAGACCCTGTATAAGGCTTCAGAGGAGGGGTTGGTGAGTTTGAACCTCCAAACTTATGGTTAGCAGTCCAATGCTTCTCTTACAGGGGCATATAATATATGTAAATCTTAGAATGGTGCCAGGCATACGGTAGCTCTCAATAAATAGCTTAGTTAATATTGTAATATTAACTACTTGTTGTTAAGTGCCATCAAGTCATTATTACTTATTATATCATTATTCTCATTATATATATGTCATTAATGGGGTACTGGTATGGCCCTGCACATTCATGCTCTGAACTACAAAGTTGGTTTGAACTGCAAGGTCGGCGGTTCAAGCTCACCAGTTGCTCCTAGAAAACCCTATACAGGGTCACTATGGGTTGGAAGTGACCTGACAACACTTAGCAACAACATTTAGTTATTATATCATTAATATCACATGCAAGTAAAAGTTTGCTGAAAATAATTTAAATACAGCTGTAACAGTACATCAACAGGGAACTGTCAGAGGTTCAAGCCAGATTTAGAAGACTTGGAACTAGAGATATCATTGTGGACATCAGATGATTCTTGATTGAAAGCAGAGAACACCAGAAAGATGTTTAAGATGTTTACTTGTGCTTTTATGCAAAGGCATTTGACAGTGTGAATCATAAACTATGGATAATAGCAAAGAATGGGTATTCCAGAACACTTCATTGTGCTCATGAGTAACGTTTACATAGATCAAGAGGCAGTCTTTAGAACAGAACAAGGGGATAGTGAATGGTTTAAAATCAGGAAAGGTATGCACTAGCGCTATTCAATCTTATACCATATTTATTTAATCTGTATCCTGAGCAAATAATCCAATAAACTGGATCATATGAAGAAGAACGTGGCATCAGGATTGGAGGAAGATTCATTAACCACCTGTGAAATGCAGATGATAAAACCTTGCTTGCTGAAAGGGAAGAGGACTTAAAATACTTATTGATGAAGTAACTCAATGTAAAGAAAACAAAAATTCTCACATTGGACTAATAAATAACAGCAAGGTAAACCAAGAATCTTAAAGTTTTCAAAGACTACATTTTGCTTGAATCCACAATCAACACTCATGGAAGCAGCAGTCAATGAATCAAATGTTTGCAGTGGGCACATCAACTGCAAAAGGCCTCTTTTTTAAAGTGTGAAACAACAATGGGCTCAAAGAAATTACTGTGAGGATGGCACACAACTGAGCAGTGTTGTTTTCTGTTGTACGTGGGTCTCTATGAGTCCTAACCAACTCAAGAGACACCTAACAACTGTAGGTTGACTGATCTATTATTTCCAACAATGCCCTGGGAAACATTTATTTGGGTCAGTTTTTATTTTTGTTCTGATCCTAGGAAAGCTCCTCCCCACTGTCCTGTTCTTCTATTCTCTCCAGTACACTAGTTAGTCTATAATTCAACTTCACAACAACCTCCAGAGATCTTGAGAGAGGCTTTAGGCTTAAAGTTCTTTTGTGTTGTTAAGTGCCATCAAGTTGGTTTCAGATCATAGTAACCCATGTAAAACAGAACGAAACACTACCTGGTCCTATGCCTATGTTTGAGCCATTGTTGCAGTCCATCTGTGTCAATCCGTCTCATTAGGTGTTGCAGACCGTGTAAGACTGGTCAGAGGTTCGAGGCCCTGTAGGCCCGAGTGTAACAAATGAGGCCACTGGCAGTTAATGGCAAATTGGTTTCCTTCTTAATATTCAGTTACATGTATTAATTTAATACACGGAGCCCTTGATAATCCACAGATAACTGATATTTTCCTAAAGCCTAAAACTAAAAGTTGCAAGGTCAAGCCTTTCTCCAAAAGGATTAACTAAAAATATCTTAGCTACTTCTCGGTTCTTTGTTCTATAGACAAAAAACCCATCCTCCCTAATCCTTTTCCAGGTGCAGCCCATTCACCTGGGCGTCTCACTATTGTTACTATTGTTATGTGCCATCAAATTGGTTCCAACCCGTAGCAACCCTGCCTAGGGTTTTTGAGAGCAGCTGGAGTCCTCCTGCAGACCTGGCTCAGGAAGGCGAAACAGCGGGACTCCGCCCAAGCTTTTGTCCTTACCTCTCACCTTCCCCCACCTGAGCTCAGAGGCTATAGATATGTTAATTGGGCCTGAGAATCCAAGTTGCTGGCCTGGGATTCGAACCAGCGAAGTACGATGTAAAGTTACCTGAATGTCTGG
>NW_006408525.1:10469561-10482115 GCF_000296735.1 Chrysochloris asiatica | reverse complement strand
CAGAGGCCACGATGCCTGTAGTCCCAAGCCTGCCCACCAGTGATGTATCCACCCTGGCTTTGGGGTGCCTCATTGTCTCTCTCTTTGTCTCCTTCTGTGTATTCTTGATATATCTTTACCGCCGTCAGGTATCTCCTCCTCGTGAACCGAACCCCTATGTCGAGGCAGGTCCCCAACAATTAGGGGATCTTCTTCTTTTTCACCAGCCCTCTAATTCACGAGGATGTCCTTCTTCAGGGACTGGTCCCTCCTTACAACATGTTCAAAGTATGTGAGACGAAGGTCTCACTATCCTTGTTTCTAAAGAGCATTCCAGCTATATTTCTTCTAAGACAGATCTGTTTGTTCTTTTGGTTGCCCATGGTAATACTCAATGTTCTTTGCCAACACCATAATTCAAAGTCATCAATTCTTTTTCAGTAGCAACTGTTGTTGTTGTTAAGTGCTGTCGAGTCGATTCTGACCCATTACGACTCTGTATAGGGTTTACAAGGAGCAGCTGGTAAGATTGAACCACCGACCTTGCAGTTCAAACGACTCTGCAGTGTGACGCATTAGCCCACAGCGCCACACCAGGACCCACTAGCAACTAGAGTAACCTTAAACTTAACAGCTGATCACATCATGTCACTCCTTTAATTCTACTATCCATACGATGTAGGTCTAAAGGTGTAGGTCTGTCCATTGACTTCTGTTGAAAAGCAGCCTTCTTTCATTCCTCTTCTGCGCTAAGGTCTATAAGCCTCATGCTACCAGTTAACCAGCTGCTATGAATCAATTCTGATTCATGTTGACCCCATGTGTGTTAGTGCACAACTGTGCTCCACAGAATTTTCAATGGCAGCTTGCTCTTAAGTAGATCTCTAAACTGGTTTCCAAAATACCTCTAGGTAGATTCTAACTGCCAACCTATACAGGGTCGCTATGGGTTGGAATAGACTTGATGGCACTTAACAACAACAACAACCCTTTAGTTAGCAGTCAAGTACTACCAAGGGGCTCCTGAAGGTTACAGGAAGAAATCCTAGGACAGAGGATAGAGGACAGAATCCATACTCCTTATTTGCACCTGAGGGGGCAGGTGAGGTGGTGTCTACATGAATCAGGGAGAGCAACTTGGCAAACAGAAAAGTAGAGAAAGGCAAACCAATTGTTTCAGTACCCTTGGGGCTGCTCCAAGTGAAAGCTCAAAGGTATGCTGTAGTTTACAGGCTATATAATCTTTATAGAGTGGACTGACAACATTTCTCCTGTGGAGTGGCTGGTGGGTTCACACGGAACCACCAATCTTTCAGTTCGCAGCGGAGCTCTTAACCACGGCTCCAGCAGGGCCCTAAATGTATGCTACTTTCCCAGATAAAATCACATGACCACTATTCCCTAACCTCCCCTGCCCCCAGAGATTCCAGACAGTGTTAGACAAATCCTATTTAATGGTTCATTTCTTTCTAAATTGTGTAGATCAACAGCATATACAAAAGTGGAATTATAATGAAGAACTACTAAGTGCATTCATGGTGTGGTGCTAATGCGTCAGACTGCAAAGTCATTTGAACTTCAAGGTTGGTGGTTCAAGCTCACCAGCTTCTCCTTGGAAACCCTATACAGGGTTGCTAGGGGTCAGAATCGACTCAATGACACTTAACAATAATATGCATTCAAGTGTGCCTGTGTTGTCGCTGCTTGGGGCAGTTGACTGGTTTCTACTGAGAGCGACCCTAAGCACAACAGAAGGAAAAACTGCCCAGTCCTGAGCCAATTCATCTTGTCAAGGGTCTTCCTCTTTTGTTCTGACCCTCCACTTTACCAAGAAGACTCCCTCCTGGTGTGGCACTGTAGGATCAGCACTGGACAGTGAACCAAAATGTCAGCAGTTCAAGCCCACCAGCTGGCTCCTCAGAAACCCTATATAGGGCCCTTATGAGTCGGAACCAACTTGACTACACTTAACAACAACTTTACAAAGTATGATGTCCTTCTCCAGGGACTGGTTGTTTCTGATAACATGTTCAAAGTATGAAAGACAGAGTTCTCATCATCCTGACTTCTAAGGAACATGCTGGTTGTACTTCTAACACAGATTTGTTTGGTCTTCTGGCAGTCCATGGTACTTTGACTATTCTTCTACAACACCATAACTCAAATGCAACAATTATTTTACAGTCTTCCTTAATCATTGTCCAACTTTCACATGCATATGAAAGAAAATACCATGGCTTGGGTCTGGTGCACCTTAGTCCTCAAACTGACATCTGCTCTTAAATCCTTTGAAGAGGTCTTATGCAGCAGATTTATCTAATGCAATAAATCATTTGGTTTCTTCACTGCTGCTTCCATGTGTTGATAGTTGCAAGCAAAATGAATTCTTTGATAACTTCAATCTTCTCCATTTATTTTGATGTTATTTTTTGCTCCAGTGGTGAGGATTATACATGTACCCATGCACTTAACAACAGCAACCATTAAATGACTCAAGAAAATGAGAAATATAATATAACATCCTTAATGATTTACAACTTATATATGCTCTGGGTTGCTGTTTTGAGTTCTGATACAGGACCAGAAGAAGCCTCATCTTTCTCCTGGGAAGCTACTAGTGGATTCAATCTACTGACCCGCTACACTGTCAGTTATGACTCACAACGTCCCTGTGCATATGCTTCCAATCTTGTAATTCAAGACCTTGCAGTTCAGCGCATTTAACACACAGGACTCATATACATTTGGATTAAGGATTGTGTTGTTAAGTGCCATCAGTTCCAACCGATAAGCGACCCTGTACAGGGTTTCCAAGGAGCGACTAGTGAGCTTGGACTGCCGAACTTGCATTTTAAGGATTATTGTTGTTGTTGTCATGTGTCCTGGAGTCAGCTCTGATTCATAGGGACCCTGCATAGAGTTTCCAAGGCTGTAAATCTTTACAATTGCTGGCCTTACAATAAGCAGCCCGATTCGTAACCAGTTATGGGCTACAGTTGTTTTGCGCTATGGAGTCAGTTCCAACTCTTAGCGTTGCTGTACAGGGTTTCCAAGGCTGTAAATCTTTGTTGTTGTTGTTAGGTGCCATCGAGTCAGTACCGACCCATAGCGACCTTATGCACAGCAGAACGAAACACTGCCCAATCCTGGGCCAACCTCACTATTGTTGTCATGCTTGAGTCCATCAATGCTGCCACTTGGCCAATCCATCTCATTGGGGGTCTTCCTCTTTTCCTCTGACCCTCCACCTTACCAAACATGATATCCTTCTTCAGTGACTGGTCCCTCCTGACAATATGTCCAAAGTAAGACAGACGAAGTTTGGCCCTCTTGGCCTCTAAGGAGCACTCTGGCTGCATTTCTTCCAAAACAGATCTATTGGTTCTTTTGGCAGCCATGGCACTTTCAATATTCTCTTCTGCAGTCTTCCTTATTCACTGTCTAGCTTTCGCATGCATATGAGGTTATTGAAAACACCACGGCTTGTGTCAGGCACACCTCAGTCCTTAAGCTGACATCGTTGCTCTTCAACACTTTAAAAAGGTCTTGTGCAGCACATTTGTCTAATGCAATACTTCCTTTGATCTCTTGACTGCTTCTTCCTTGAGTGTTGATAGTTGATCCAAGAAGAATGAAATCCTTGACAACTTCAATCTTTTCTTTGTTGATAAGAATGTTGTTTATTGGTCCAGTGGTGAGGATTTTTGTTTTCTTTACATTGAGATGCAATCCATACGGAAGGCTGTGTGCTCTTGGATCTTCATCAGTAAGTGTTTTAAGGCCTCTTCACTTTCAGCAAGCAAGGTTGTATCATCTGCATATGGCAGGTTGTTAATGAGTCTTCCTCCAATCATGATGCCACGTTTTTCTTCATAGAACCCAGCTTCTCGGATTATTTGCTCAGCATACAGATTGAATAAATATGGTGAAAGAATACTACCTTGTAGCACACCTTTCTTAATTTTAAGCCATTCAGTGTTCCCATGTTCTGTTCAAACAACTGCCTCTTGGTCCAGGTACAGATACCTCATGAGCACAATTAAGGGTTCCGGAAGAGTCCTAGTGTGGCGCTATGGGTTAATGCGCCAGACTGCAAAGCTGTTTGAACTGCAAGATCAGCAGTTCAAGCTCACCCATCGCTCCTAGGAAACCCTATACAGGGTCGCTATAGGAAGGAACTGACTTGAAGGCACTTTACAACAATACTCATAAAACTTTATAGGAGGAAAAGTTGACCTTGCGGCTCACAGCACAATTCACGACTACACTACCAGGGATACAGTTTCTGCTACGTGCCCATCGGTTGCAACGCTGTAACAAGCTTTCTCCAGAGTGTAAATCTTGACGGGAGTAGAAAACCTCATTCTTGCCCCGATTTTTAACCACTACGCTGCTAAAAGAGTTTTGAAACTGTTAGCTATAAGGAATACCTAGCGGACTCGAAGTGCTAACCTACAACACCAGAACTCTACGTTTAAATTACAACCAAAAAGAGTAACACGAAAACCACTCAGACTGTGTTTTCTCCCTCTTACTCTGCCAAAAGAAGAGAAGAACGATCATCAATGGCAACAGGCAATCACAATGAAGCAATACCCACAGCCGGCTTCACGCTCAGGAGAAAACACTGCACCTCCTCCTCATGGTTTTCGGTGCTCTACACAGTCAGAGAAGCTTCTCTAGTAACAAACTATAGAAATGATCCCTGAAAGTATAGTCTTAACTTCCTGGTTATGGTCTCTGGAGAGTCTATGACAGCCAAACACTTTTTACTGATGGTGATTTGTTTTTCACATTATCACTTCCGAATTATCACAAGAATGTATTTTCAAAGTATCATTTATATACAACTTTCAAAATGCATTCTGAATACTCATAAGAGGATTTTTTAAAAAAAGAAACTTTAAGACTTCACGTTTCCTAATTAGCCTATTACAGACCGACAGCCAATCAGAAGTTAGTATCTGTCTCTTAAACCACTTCCGGACTCATTTAAAACGAAAATTGTGTTTCAGAGTATCAAACTAGTTTTCTGATCTTAAATATGACATGCAGCCTTTGTGGGTAAGATTTCAAAAATACATAAACACATATACAAAAAATTTCCCCTTAAGATCCTAAATTAAGTAGCATTGATGGTACAGTAGGTAGCTGGACTGTCAACCAAAAGGTCAGCAGTTCGAAACCACCAGCCATTTCTTTCCTTAAAGATTACAGCCTTAGGAATCCTATGGACAATTAGCTCTATTCTGTCTTATAGGATTGCTATGAATCACAGTGTTGTCAGTTAGTACTTTGTACTACAAGGTTGGTTTGAACCTCAAGGTGGGCAGTTCAAGTTCACCACTAGCCGCTCCTCAGAAACTCTATACAGAGTCTTCGTCCTTACAAGTGTGGATGTGAGAAGTGTCTATGCCACTCACGTGTGTCACGCACCTGTCACTTTTCCAATATAATGTGTGGACACTAAGAGGTCAATCTTAAACTGAAAAACAGCGGTTTATTTGAAAGCCACTTCTCAGTGTTTTTAATTTAGTATGCAAAACTATGAAATGTTTTGTTTTCTTTTTTGGGGGATGTCTTTTTTTATCATTGATTTTGTGCTGTTTAAATTTAATTTACGACTTGGATCAAGAAGCAATACCCATGGAAGCAGTCAAGAAATCAAAGGACACATTGCACTGGGCAAATCTGCAAAAAAGATATCACCTTGAGAACTAAGGTACATCTGACCCAAGCCATGGTATTTGTAATCGTCTCATATGGATGCAAAAGCTGAACAATGAAAAGACTAAAGAAATTATATATTTGGATTAGGGTGTTGGTGAAGAATATTGAACATACCATGGACTGACAGATGAACAAACAAATCTTTTTTGGGAGTGCTGTCATAATGTTCCTTATAAGTAAAGACGGGGAGACTCTGTCTTATGTACTTTGGACATGTTATCAGAAAGGACCAATCCCTGCAGGACATCATGCTTGGTTTTGATTTTGTCTTTTCAAGCTGACCTTTGAAATTTTCTGTTCAGCTCCTTTACCTCCTCATGTCTTCCATTTGCTTTAGCATCTCTACGCTAGAGAGCAAGTTTCAGAGTCTCTTCTGACATCCATTTTGATCTTTTCCTTCTTTCTTGTCTTCTTAATGACTTTTTGCTTTCTTCCTGTATGTTGTTCTTGATGTCCGCTTACAACTCTTCTGGTCTTCAGTCTTTAGTGTCTAATGCATCAAATCTGTTCTTCAGATGATCCCTAAATTCAGGTGGGATATATTCAAAGTCATATTCTGGCTCTCCTGGACTTGTTTTCATGTTTTTCAGCTTGTCTGAATTTGCATCTGAGCAATTGATGATCTGTTCCACAATCTGCTCCTGGCCTTGTTTTGATAATGGAGCTTTTCCGCTGTCTCTTTCCACATATGTAGTCAATTTGATTTCTGTGTATTCATCTGGTGAGGTCCATGTTTACAGTCCTCTCTTATGCTGTTTAATTGGTGTGTAAATTTGAATAATAGTTGTATTAGCTGGTCTTTCCTGCTGTTGTTGTTAAGTGCCCTTGAGTAGGGACCCTGTATAGGATTTCCAAGGAGCAATGGTGAGCTTGAACCACCGATCTTACAGTTTAAATGACTTTGCAGTCTGATGCATTAGCCCACAGCACCATGCCAGTCTTCCCTGTTGTTGTTAGGTCCATCGAGTCGGTACCGACCCATAGTGACCTTATGCACAGCAGAACGAAACACTGCCCAATCCTGGGCCAACCTCACTACTGTTGCCACACTTGAGTTCATCGATGCTGCCACTTGGCCAATCCATCTTGTTGGGGGTCTTCCTCTTTTTCTCGGACCCTCCACCTTAC
The DNA here is from genome assembly GCF_000296735.1 of Chrysochloris asiatica. Taxonomy (NCBI): domain Eukaryota; kingdom Metazoa; phylum Chordata; class Mammalia; order Afrosoricida; family Chrysochloridae; genus Chrysochloris; species Chrysochloris asiatica. The sequence continues at coordinate 10,475,278 of NW_006408525.1, read as the reverse complement.
CTAACATAATATCCTTCTCCAGTGACTGGTCCCTCCTGAAATATGTCCGAAGTATGAGAGATGAAGTTTGGCCATCTTGGCCTCCAAGGAGTTCAATACTAGAGAACCAGAAAAATGATCCATGTTCAACCATTTCAAGAGCCAATGACCCTGAAAGAAGTCCACAGTGCACTGAAGTCACTGGCAAAGAACAAGGCACTGGGAATAGATGGAATACAAATTGAAATCTTTCAACAAACTGATGTGGCACCGGAGGCACTCATTCATCTATGCTAAGATATTTGGAAAGCAACTACTTGGCTAACTGACTGGAAGAGATCTATATTTTGCAACTACTGATCCTTCCTCTTTGCTCCCAACCTTTGCATTCCAATTACCAGTAATGATCAATACATCTTGATTGCATGTTTGATCAATTTCAGATTGAAGAAGTTGGTGTCATTCTTCTATTTCATCCTCATTGGCTTTAGTGGTTGGTGCATAAATTTGAATAATAGTGGTATTAACTGGCCTTCCGTGTAGACACATGGATATTATCCTATCACACACAGCTTTGTACCTCATGACAGATCTTGATACGTTCTTTTTAACAACGAATGCAACACTATTCCTCCTCAATTTATCATTCCCAGCATAGTGAACCATGTGGTTGTCAGATTCAAAATGGCCAATACCAGTCTATATCAGCTCACTAATGCCTAGAATATTGATGTTTATGCATTCCGTATAATTTTTTCTCTCTCTTTCTCCAGCTGCTCCGTCGCTCCACGTCATCATTTCTGGCTCCATTTCAGGCATCACTGCTTCTCTGGGTAGGGTCCTGGTCTCTGCTCTTCTCCCTTGATGGTCCTAGGGACCTCAGCTCCTAGACTGAAAGTTAATCACTCCCCTCCTTGCTATAAAACGTCTACCTTTACATTTCCGGCCCTTACAATCAGTCCTGATAACAATTATTCACTATTGTATCGCAAGAGACCTATCCACATCTCCTTCCATCAGCCTTGCCTAGATAGATTGGATATTACTCAGTGGAGATTCTACCTTCCTCCAGGCCCTCTGGATTTAGGTTCCCTCTTGAAAACTTGTAAGCCAGTCACTTTTTGCCTTTGTAGCCCCCCGCCCCCCATTTTGGGTAGCCAATGTCCAAGTTGCCCATCTCTGTCTACTCTGTGTGTGGAGGGGGTGGGAATGATTCTTGCTGTAAGTACTTGTTCCCTCTTTTGAGCTACTGCTTCCATAGGTGTAGATCAAGTTCATCAAATTGTATGAGAATACTTTTTTTTTTCATCTTCTTACTTCTGGTTGAGCTCTGATCATCCAGTCACTGAAGCCAGGTCAAGTGGGTATTATCTGCAAGTGTGGGTGTTCTTGTGCATACCTCTCTTCTTCTTATCAGCTGGACGCTTTACTTTCCACTCTAGTCCTCTGTGGCAATGTCACTGACTCTGGGCCCAACAGTCCCCAGGTTTTGCAACACTGCTGGCCAACCAGGTCTTCCTTCACCCGGGTTCACAGAAGTCTATTGAACGTTGTAGGGCTTAGCTCACCGCTCCATTGCTGTTTTCTCCTCACTTCCCCTTATCAGTGATGAGCGTGGTCACCAATCAGAGTATGTATTCCCATTGAGTCTTAGTCTTGGAAGGGGGTTTGCACTGAGGGGACCTGACCACTTGCCTTGATGTTTCCTGGGCAAGCAAGTTGCTTGTTCTTGTAGTAACAGTCGGTCTGCCTATGTTGTTTTATATTTTTCCTGTAAGTCTTTCTTTCAAGTAGTATCTTCTGTTCTTGTAGCCACTCCAGGTTGGTCTGCTTGTCCTTTCAAGTGGGAGATCTGGATGTGGTTCAGGCTTCCACCTATAGTCTTGCGTATTGCAGAGTCTCTGCAGGAAACCTCCTTCATTGGGCACGTTGTAGCCTCATTTTAGGTATTCCAATCAGTTATAGGCAGAAGATGGACTTACAAGCTTTCTATGGTGATGCTTTTCGCTATTCCTTTCTCTCTCCCTCCAGCGTCTATTTTATAATATAATGCAAGGAAAACCAAGATTCAAAAGACAGCCAAGCATCTTAATATTATCCCCCCTTTTTCCACATTCCAACCATGTCCATATCATTTTTGACAATTTCCAATTTCCATACATTCCATGTTTATGTACGTTCGATGTTCCAATTATTAATAGATGTTTACAGCGGTTTCTCTTCATTTTGAGTTGTGTCCCAGCAGCAAATGAAGGTCCAAAGGGCTTTACTCCAATCACATCATCATAGGCTACTCTACTTTGAGGAGGCAGCTCTTCCCCAGTCACATTTTGAGTGCCTTTCAACCTGAGGGGCTCATTTTCTGGCACTATAACTGACAATGTTTCTCTGTTATTCATAAGGTTTTCAGTGACTAAATATTCAGAAGTAGTTAGTCTCTCCTTCTTCCTAGTCTGTCTTCATCTGGAAGCTCATCTAAAACCTGTCCACCGTGGGTGACCCTGCTGGTACTGAAAATACCTATGGCATCACTTCCAGAATCACAGCAACTCACAAGCCACTCGTCTGTCAGTTCCGACCTATTGAGTTGGTACCTATTCATAATGACCCTATGCACAGGAAAACAAAACACTGCCCAATCCTGGGTCAACCTCACTATTGTTTCCACGCTTGAGCCCATTGTTGCTGCCACTTTGCCAATCCATCTCCCTGGGGGTCTTCCTCTTTTTCTTTGACCCTCCACCCTACCAAACATGATATCCTTCTCCAGCGACTAGTCCCTCCTGACAGTATTTCCTAAGCATTTTTATTCCATCAATTCCTGGTGCCTTGTTCTTTGCCAATTCCTTCAATGCACCTTGGACTTCTTCCTTCCTTCAGTATCACTGGTTCCTGATCATATGCTACCTCGCTATGAGTCGGTACCGACTCAATTGCACCTAACAACAACATGAGAGACGAAATTTGGCCATCCTGGCCTCCAAGGAGCACTCTGGTAACACTTCTTCCAACACGGATCTGTTGGTTCTTTTGGCAGCCCATAGCACTTCCAACACCATAATTCAAAAGCATCAATTCTTCTTCGGTCTTCCTTATTCACTGTCCAGCTTTCACATGCGTATGAGGTTATTGAAAATACCATGGCTTGGGTCAGGCGCACCTTAGTCCTCAAGCTGTCATCTTTGCTCTTCAAGGCTTTAAAAAGGTCTTGTGCAGCAGATTTGCCTAATGCAATAGTCGTCTGATCTCTTGACTGTTGCTTCATGAGTGTTGATAGTTGACCCAAAAAGAATTAAGGCCTGGACAACTTCAATCTTTTCTCTGCTGATAAGAATGTTGTTTATTGGTCCAGTAGTGAGGATTTTTGTTTTCTTTACATTGAGTCCGACATTTGGATCTGACTCATAGGGACCCGAAATATACGGTTTCTGCATCTGTAAAATTTTAGTCTCTGGTGGATTTGAATTGTCCACCTTGTAGAGCAGTCCAGTGCTTATCCTGCAGCCCCACCTGGATAGAAGTGGGTACTAAAACCCCTTACACAGATCACCTATTTAAATTAAGGAATTAACCGATAATCATTTGGAGAACATGGAAACATAGTGATTTTACCCAGTCTACAAAGTTACCTCTACAAAGTGGTCTTGAGGACAAATATTCCTCTATTTTGTGTCTTGTGAGTCTTCATCTCTTTCCATTTGTGTTGTGTGCCTCATTTAAAGACAAATTGTACATAAAATTGAACCCATAAACTGACCTTAACCTATTGCTGTTGAGCTTTGTTTAAAATTCTATTAACAGCACAATTACAACAAATAGTCCCATCCCACAAGTTCAAAAGTACGAAACTAACAACAGTTTACAGTGCCACACAAGAAGTAACAAGTAGCTAAGTACAGGAAGCAACTAAACATATTGTTAAATGCAGTGGAGTTGGCTCTCTCTCTCATAGCAATCATGAAGTGGCATTTATGACTTAAACCAAACACCTTTAAATTAACACCTCATCTTTACACTTCTGACTAGTAAGTGAACCCAAGTAAGATAGAAGAAAAAAAAAAAAAAAACTACAAGAAGTCTACTTTTATAATCTATAAGTAGAAAGAAAACCCACTCAGACTGCATTTTCTCCCTCTTACTCTCCCATAAGAAGAGAAGAACGATCATCAATGGCAAATAGCAGCTGCAATAAAGCAACACTAGGAGCCAGCTTCACGCTCAGGAGAAAATGCTGCGCCTCTTCCTCGTGGTTTTCGGTGCTCTACACGATCAGAGAAGTTTCTCTAGTAACAAACTATAGAAATGATCCCTGAAAGTATAGTCTTAAAAGCGAGCTCACAGCCTGTGCTAGGTCCAGGCAAACAGCACATATTACACCGATGGCGAAAATTTTCTCAAGTTGTAGAAAATATTTTTTAGCTATGTTTTCTATCTCATAATTATTTAATCATTAATAAGACCAATATTCCAGATACTATTATCACTTTTAAATCTTTCAGTAATTCTTCAAAGCACCAACAAGCCTCATTAACATACGATCTCCAGGCAACCAATCACATGCTGCGCTCGCTGCGAACTTTTGGCTCTTCTGAAGTTCGGAGTTGGCCGCTTCTAAACAGCACAAAATCGCTTAGAATTAACGCGACCCTGGTCGAAGTCTGTGTCTCCACCCATCCATCGAGTCGGAAAAACGCTGCCGGCGGGAGGTCTGCGTGGACCGCTCCTAGCGCGCTCAAGAAGTAGTTTTAATTAGAGGCAGTTTCCTACGACCTGAATATTAAAGCAGAAAGGCAGGAGGGCAAACATAAAGATGGAAAAACAGAAAAACAACAACAAGCAAACAAGAAAGAACTAGTGTGTACACCTAGTCTCATTGCCATGGTGTCACAGAAGCCACCCTTTTGGTTTCCTAGCTAGCCTGTAATCTTTATGGAAGCTGACTTTTCTCCTGCGGAATCCACTCAGTTAGCCCCACGCTCCTTATACTCTTGCTACCACATTTATTCTAATGCCAAACTCATTTATTGAACGCCTACTGGATGATTTAACCCGTTTTCTCATTTCATCCTCGAAAACAGCTGAATGAAAAGGTACAACTTTTTATAAGAAAGAACGAGTAACCAGCCTAGCGCTAAGATAAAACTGCTGTAATTTAAATCTAAATCAGGACCGTACTCTTCACTAAAAGTCTAGTCTCCATGAAAACCCATTTGTTAGTTGTTGTTGTTGTTAAATACCGTCGATTTCGACACATAGCGACCCTGTAGAGGGTTTCCGAGGAGCAGCTGGTGAGCTTGAACCACAGACCTGGCAGTTCAAACAAACTGCTTTGCAGTCTGGCGCATTAACCCACAGCGCCACATAAGGCACGGAATATATCTTCCCTTCAAAATTCAGTGTGAATTTTTAGCCTTCCTGGCTTCTAAATCCCAGAGAAAGCCTACTCATTTACTTCTGGCAAAATTTCACGTATATGTTAATGTTAGTTCATGTCCTGCTGTAAAAATGCATCTGTCCCACAATTTTTTCTGCATGCTAGGAAGCACAATGCCACCTGGACAATGATATGGCATTCTGAATTAACCACATTTTGAAACTGCATGCCTAATAAAACCATTAGTTACATCACCCAACTACCTGTCTAATGTTGTTGTTGTTGTTGTTGTTAAGTGCCGTCGAGTCGGTTCCGACCCATAGCGACCCTGTACAGGGTTTCCGAGGGTGTAAATCTTTACGGG
>NW_006408525.1:10464652-10469461 GCF_000296735.1 Chrysochloris asiatica | reverse complement strand
TTGTTCACTTTTAGACTGAAGAAGTTGGTAGAATTCTTCATCATTGACTTTGGTGGTTAATGCATACGTTTCAATAGCAGCTGTATCAACTCATCTTACTAGGAGACATATTGTTGTTGTTGTTAAGTGCCGTCGAGTCGGTTCCGACCCATAGCGACCCTGTACAGGGTTTCCGAGGGTGTAAATCTTTACGGGAGTAGAAAGCTCATCTTTCTCCTGTCTAATAGAACCTTCTTAAAATGTTCTGTGCTTGAAGTCTTTCAGAGGAATGAACTGTGTTGGGTAACATGATCAAGTCTGGTTGAAGTTATGAGTACTTTTTAGTCATTTTCACTCAAAGGCTCCTGCTGTGGTCTGGGCCATTCTATATCTAAGATTTTTTCATTATCACTTCCACCAATCTTTCTGGAAACCCTTCACCATTTATGACATCCTTTGGCCTCCTCTGGGCAGATCCTCCAACTGCAAATGAGTATCACCATCACTCACTCCAGCATATTCTAAATTTAGCTCCTGTCACCTCTGACAAGCCCCTGGCCTTTCCAGGTAGCAGTGACCACTACGGGCTTTCTACCTAATTATGTACCTCTACATAGCTCCCAATATTTCAAGCAACTACATTTACATCCTGGTATACTATAGGCTACACACTGGACTGCTAACTGCAAGGTCAGCGGTTCAAACCCACCAAACTACTCCTCTGAAACCCTATACAGGGTCACTATGAGTTGAAACTGACTCATTGGCACTTCACAACAACAAAACTACGAAGGAGCCGTGGGATGCCATGGATTAAGCACTGGTCTGTCAACCACAAAGTCAGCAGTTCAAACCCACCAGCTGTTCTGCTGAAGAACTATGAAGCACTCTGCTTCCTTAAAGAATTTCCGTCTCAGAAACCGTATGGAGCAATTCTACTTTGTTCCTTGGAAACCCTGTACTGGGTTGCTATGAGTCGGAAACTACTCGATGGCACTTAACAGCAACAAGAAGTGGGTACTAAACTGTGAGCTCTTTAAAAGGAGGTACTGGATACCTTTGCATTGCCAGCACCCTGCCTGGCATACAATTGTTGTTGTTGTTATGTGCCGTGTGGAGTCGGTTCTGACTCATAGCAACCCTGTACAGGGTTTCCAAGGCTGTAAATCTTTATGGGAGCAGAAAGCCTCATCTTTCTCCAGCAGAACACCTGGTAGTTTCGAATTGCTGACCTTAAGGTTCCCAGCCCCATTTGTAACTATGCTAACAGAGCTCCTTTGGCATACAATAAGTGCCCAATAAATGCTGACTGATTGATGAGTAAATTAATTATGTTCCTCACCTCAGGCTGGCTACTGACTAGCTACCTAGTTTTCTTTTTTTTTTTTTCCCCTCATTCTACACCAAGACCTTACTGACAGGTAAAGGAGTGAGGCCACTGGCAGTACTCATGGGCCTCTTCTTTTGCCTATTCTTGGTTTCAAAATGTGAATGTATGGCTCAGGCCTCTCTACTTTTAAAAAAACAACAAAACAAAACACGTTTTATTGTGATGGTTTACAGTGCATCAGTTTTACATTCAACAAACCATACACTTTGCTTCATTACAATGATTGCAATCCCCTCCATGTACCAACAGTTAACAGCATTTACCTCCATTCAATTAACTATTGCATCCCTCCCTTGTCTCCCGATAACTTCATCTTTCATTTGCTAACCTCCCTCTTATATATTGCCCACCCTGTCATCCATGTTAGTATGTGTCTACCCTCTAGCCCATGAATAATTTTCCCTTCCTTCTGCCCCCCTAACCATCATAGATTGTTATCAAGAACCTTTTTTAAACTTTTTACATTAGTCTCATACAATGTTTGTCCTTTTGTGATTGACTAATTTCACTCAGCAAAATGTCCTGGTGTGGCACTGTGGGTTAATGCACTGGACTGCAAAAGTTGGTTTGAGCCTCAAGGCCAGTGGTTCAAGCTCACCAGTCACTCATTGGAAACCCTATACAGAGCCACAATGGGTTGGAACCAACTCAACGGTACTTAACAACAACAATGTCCTCCAGGTTCAACCATGTTGTGAGGTGTTTCACAGATTTACCATTATTCTTCAACTTTTTGTAGTATTCCTTCCATTGTGTGTATGTGCCAAAGTTTATTTAACCATTCTTCTCTTGATGGGCCTTTAGGAAATCTCTATCTTTTAGGAATGTCTCTTGTAGACAGCATTCTGAAGGATCCTGTTTTCTTATCCATTCTACTCTTTATGTCTCTTGACTAGTACATTTAATCCATTTACATTCAGTGAAATTATCAATAGGTATGAATTGATTGTTGTCATTTTTCTGTGTCTTTTTGTGGTGCTGTTGGATTTTTTATTCCACATACTTTTCTATGCTGAGTTCATTTTGTTTGTGCGTTTTCTTCTCATTTTCATTTCTGCTGTGTTAATGTTTACTAAATCTTTCTGATTTTCCTCTTTTTAAAATTCTGATGTGCAAGTGTATTATGTTTCTTTGAGGTTATTGTGTAATTTATTAATTTTTTCCCCTGCTTAAAACAGTCTGTTTTATCTTGAAATCTACTTGACTTCCTTGCCATTTGGAAGTTCTGTATCCACATTATTCCTTCTTTTTGTTATGTAGTTGACTTCATTATACATTGATATTTCTGGTTCTCTATTTTCAGTCTTGTAAATTTGTTTTACTTTAAATACTTCTGTATCTGGATTGAGTTCTGCATTGTGTTGGTATGGTAATCTCGTGTATGTCATGTATGGTAATCTCATGTATGTCATGTATGGTAATCTCAGGTTGTTGTCTGCTATTGTTGGTTCTCAGTCTCAAGATCACCCTTTAGCATTTTTTTGTAAAGTTGGTTTGGTCATTATAAATTCCTTTAGTCTCTGTTTATCAGGAAATGTCCTAATTTCACTGTCATATTTGAGGGACAGCTTTGCTGGGTATTTGATACTTGGCTGGCAATCTTTTTCTTTCACAGTTTTGTATATGTCATTCCATTGCCTTCTTCCCTGCATAGTTTCTGCTGATAAATCAGAGTTTAGTCTTATTGGTTATCCTTTGTAGGTAACTGTCTTAGGCTGGGTTCTCTAGAGGAGCAAAACCAGTGCAACTTATATATTTATATATATAAAGAGAAGTTTATATTAATGAAATAGATCACAATTACAGAGATAGGAGAGTCTCAAGTACAGGCCAAGTGAATCAAGATCAGCAAGCAGGTTCGGAAGGCAGGAATCCCAAGTCTGAGCACAGAGCAGGAGGTTGGCTTCCTGTGATAGTCAAGTGGCTCCTATTAGATCACCCTTACCACAGATAACATAGACTTGGAACAGAATATACAAATATGTCAGCAGTAGAGAGTGTCAGCAGTAGAGAGTGACAATATATGTGTTAATTTGGCCATGTTTCTCAGCTGCTTGGCAAGTTATGTAATGATATAAACACCCTCCATGATGTGATCTGATTTGAATAGCCAAGTAGGGTGGGATGCAACACCCTTCCTCAAATCACAGTCTTGATCCAGGTAAGAGGAGTTTCCCTGGGGTGTGGCCTGCATATATAAGAGATTAGGTAGACACACTACATGGATCCTCTACAACAAAGATATAAGAAACAAAGATGAAAATTCTGGTATCCTGAATTTCAGAAGAAAGGTTAAAGAGATAGGGATAGAGTGTTTGCTGAGAGGAGAGGCAGAGTAAGGATGGCAACAGACCGAGACAGAGCATAGTTTCTGCTGATAAATCAGTTTAGTCTTATTGGTTATCCTTACTGACTGCCTTGGCCAGACGTTGCTCCACGGTTTTGTGAGCAGCTTTGGCAACAGAAAGTGGCCTGGCAGAGCAGATTCACACAGGTGCCTAGAGTGGTGCAATTTCTTTTTTTTCCTCACACTTTCCTGGTGACCAGAAGTGTGGCCAGCTCCCACCAACATCCACTCTCAGCATAGAACTCCAGGAGTTTGAAGTCACGTGGCTGGGAGAGATGCCAGTATGAGATGGAGGCCAGCTGCGCTACTTTGGTGCCTGGATTCAGGCAGGCTTGGCTCCAGACTTACAAAACTTGCAGAACCATCAGACCAGCATTTAACCAGTCACCATACCCCCAGCTTCCCTGTGGTCTTAACAGACACTGAAACCAGCTCCATCTAGGGGCCCCATGAACTATTCTGGATTGAGTGCCCTGAACATAGATAACACTGAGGTCAATAAGAACTCCATCAAAAGCCAGTAACTCTGCTGTCACATCCCTTCCACAACCAGCATATGAACTCCTTGAATTACAGGAGCCCACCTGATATTTCTCCCCTACAAGTCCAACCATGGCACTGTTTGTTTTTACAAATACAATAACCACACAATGCCCAAGACCAACAGATAATTTAGGTCACACAAAGAAATTTAGGTCAAACAAATGACCAAGGTGCATTTCTGAATAAAAGATAATAGAACTAACTGAAAAAGAATGAAAAAGAATAATAAGTTAGGTACCTTCAAAGATCCAGAGCAAGATCCAGGAAAGCACTTAAAACACAATAAAAACTTTCTAAGAATTCAGGAAAACACAACAAGAACAAACAGACAAAATACATGCAAATTTTGAAACAATACAAAATCTGCTATTAGAAATTCAGATTAATACTAAAATCTCAGAAATGGACAATATGTTGAAAATACAAAGGAGTAGATGCAAAGTAATAGAAGCCTGAATTACTAGCATGCTAGAAGAAGAATCAGAAAAAAGAATGAAAACTTATAAAGAGTTATGTTGGACACCATGAAGAGGAGCAACTTACAGGTGAT
>NW_006408525.1:10462083-10463907 GCF_000296735.1 Chrysochloris asiatica | reverse complement strand
AAAAAAAAAAAAAAAGATCAAAGACCACACACACACCAAAAAAAAGTTGTTGGAAAAAAATTTCCTTAACATCAAGAAAGACAAGAAGATAAGCATTCAAGAAGCTGAATGAACCCCAAACAGGATAGATCCCCAAAGGAAATCAACAAAACATATCATAATCAAACTTTTCAAAATCAAAGATGAGGAAACAATATTGAGAGCAGCTTTGGAAATGAAAAGTTACCTACAAAGGAGAGTCAATAAGACTAAGCTCTGATTTATCAGCAGAAACCCTGCAGGCAAGAAGGCAATGGGATGATATACAAAACTCTGAAAGAAAACAAATCACCAACCAAGCAAGAATCATATACCCAGCAAAGCTGTCCGTCAAATACAGTGGTGAAATTAGAACATTTCCTGATAAACAGAAATTGAAGGAATTTTTAATGACCAGACCAACTTTACAAAAAATGCTAAAGGGTGCTCTTGAGACTGAGAACCAACAACAGCACACAACATGCTGAGATTACCATACATGACAACACCACACAGACTCAATCCAGATATAGAAGTATTTAAAGTAAAACAAGCCTTTGTTGTTTTTGTTAGGTGCCACTGAATTGGTACCAACTAATAGCACAACATAAGGAACCATTGCCTAGTCCTTCACCAACCTCAGAATTGTTGCTGCCACTGTGCCATTCCTTCTCACTGATGATCTTCCTCTTTTTCTCTGACCCTCTACTTTATCAAACATGGTATCTTTCCCAAGGACTTGTCCCTCCTGGTAATATGCCCAAAGTATGAGAAACGAAGTCTGGCCATTCTGGCTTCTAAGGAGCATTCTGGCTGTAATTCTTCTAACATAGATTTGTTTGTTCTTTTGGCAGTCCATGGGACTTTTAATATTGTCCTCCAACACCGTAACTCAAATGCATCAGTTCTTCTACGGTCTTCCTTATTCACTGTCCAACTTTCACATGCATATGAGTTTATGGAAAATACCATGGCTTGTGTCAGGCACACCTTAGTTCTCAAACTGACATCTTTGCTCTTAAACACTTTGAAGAGGTCTTGTGCAGCAGATTTGCCTAATGCAATAGGTCATTTGATTTCTTGACTGGCTTCCATGAGTGTTGAAGGTTGATCTGGTCAAAATGGCCTTTGACAACTTCAATATTTTCTCCATTTATATGGATGCTGTTGATTGGTCCTGTAGTGAGGATTTTTGCTTTCTTTACATTGAGATGCAACCCATTCTGAAGGCTGTGGTCGTTGATCTTCATCAGGAAGTGTTTTAAGTCCTCTTCACTTTCAGAAAGCAAGGTTGCTTTCATCTGCATATCGCAGGTTGTTAATGGGTCTTCCTCTAATTCTGATTCTGTTTTTCTTCATATAATCCAGCTTCTTGGATTATTTGCTCAGTATACAGACTGAATGTTGTTGTTGTTAAGTGCTGTCGAGTTGATTCCGACCCATAGCGACCCTGTAAATCTTTATGAGATCCGAGGCTATAAATCTTTACGAGAGCAGAAAGCCTCCTCTTTCTCCCGCGGAACAGCTGGTAGTTTCGAACTGCTGACTTTAAGGGTCACAGCCTGATTTGTAACCACTATGCTACCAGAGCTCCTTATACAGATTGAATAAGTATGGTGAAAGCATACAACCCTGGCACACTGTTGCAGACCGTGCAGAGGTTCGAGGCCCTATAGGCCCGAGTGTAACAGATCTAGCCACTTGGCAGTTAATAGCAAATTGTTTTTTATCTTAGTGTTCAGTTATATTTATTTAATTCCAAACATGAGCCCTGGATGTCCACAGAGAAATGCAATATTCCCCTAA
>NW_006408525.1:10441179-10458584 GCF_000296735.1 Chrysochloris asiatica | reverse complement strand
ATATTATCCTATCACAGCATTATACACTTTAAGGCAGATCTTGAAATGTTCTTTTTGATGATGACTGTGACATCATTCCTCTTCAATTTGTCATTCCTGGCATTGTAAACCATGTAACTGTCAAATTTAAAATGTCCAATACCAGTCCATTTAATCTCACTAATGCCTAGGATATCAATGTCTATGCGTTCCATTTTTGACCATTTCCAATTTTCTTATATTCATACTTCGTACATTCCATGTTCCAGTTATTAATGTATATTCACAGCTGTTTTACTTCATTTGAGTTGTGCCTCATCAGCAAATGAAGGTCCTGAAGGCGTTACTCCATTAGCAACATCACAGTGAGTTCTAATTTGAAGTGGCAGTTCTTCCTTGCCCAGTCACATTTTGAGTGCCTTGCAACCAGAAGGGCTCATCTTCCAGCTACATATCTGACAATATTCTGGTGTTCCACATCCTGTTTCAGTATTCAATAATCTGGTGCTGAATGTGTTCCAGTGCTATTCATAAAGTTTTCAGAGACTATTCAGTAGTAGTCCATTTCTTCATCGTCCTAGTCTGTCTTCATCTGAAATCTCAGTTGAACCCTGTCCATTGTATGTGACTCTGCTGATATTTAAAATACCCATGGCATAGCTTCCAGAATCATAGCAACATACAAGCCACCACAGTATGACAAACTGACATATGAGTGGTGGAAAACAAACCCACAAGAATGAAATAGGAAACCAGAGATATCGTGTATAATGAAGTCAATCAACTATAAAAGCAAAAAGAGGGAATAGTGTAGTTACAGTACTTCCAATGGCAAGGAAGTCAGGTAGATTTCAAGATAAACAGACTGCTTTAAGCAGAGGAAAAAAATTAACAAATTACAGGGTAACCTCAAAGAAAAATAATATACCTGCACATCAAAGTAAAAAAAGAGGAAGATCAGAAAGATTTCATAAACACAACAGAAATGAAAATGAAAAGAAAACCCCAAAACAAAATGAACTCAGCATAGAAAATTATATGGAAAAAAGAATTCAGCAGCATTACAAAAAAAACCCACACACAAAGAAAAAACGACAACACTAAAACACTAAATTCCTATTGATCATTATACTAAATGTAAATAAATTCAGTGTACCATTCAAGAGACAAAAAGAGCCGAATAGATAAGAATATGCTGTCTAAAAAAGAAATATCACAAAGATGGAGACAGCCTGAATGCCCATCAACAAAAGAATGGTTAAAAAACTTTGGTCTATACACAAGGTTGAAGAATAATGATGAATCTGTGAAACACCTCACAGGCTGAGCCTGAAGAACATTATGCTGAGTGATACTAGTCAGTCACAAAAGGACAAATATTATATGAGATCAAAGTTGTAAAGAGTTTGTTTTTTAAAGGTTTCTTCATGAAAGAAACTATCTGGTTATAGGGGGATGGGAGGAGGGAAAACTGTTCATGGGATAAAGGGTAACCATGTTAACCTAGGTGATATGGTAGACCATATACAAAAGGGAGGTTAGCAGAGGGCAGAGTAAGGTAGCGGGAGACAAGGAGGAATGCAATAGATAAATGGAATAGAGAGGTAAATACTGTTAACTGTTGGTACATGGAGGGGATTACAACCATATAAAGAAGCAAAGTATAGGATTTGTTGAATTTAAAACTGATGACTTACTCTGTAAACTTTCACTCAATTCACAATAAAAATTTTAAGAAATAATAATAAAATAAAGGAGAGAAAAGTGAGCACAGGGACACCACTACCACCAGGAGTCCCTCTCTGTATCTGCTCAATTCACCTTCTTTTTGTATTTCAAAAGAGATTGACTCAAGGCACAACCTAATCCTGGAAATGGCATCAAACCTTATTAGCATTATGTTGTTGTTAAGTGCCGTCAAGTGGGTTCTGACTCATAGTGTACCTGTGTAGGATTTCCAAACAGCAGCTGGTGGGTTTGATCTCCTGGCCTTGGGTTCAAACCAACCTTGCAGTTCAGTCCTCATCCTACAACACCACACCAGGACTCCTAGTAATATCACAGAAGTGAGGATTTACAACATAGGTTAATTACATCAGAGCAGGGCTTATCATATCAAATCACATCATGGGGATGATTGTATTATATTGGATCTCACCACAGGAGATTGCTACACCTTCACTGTCAAACCACTGAGAATCCAGGCGCAGCCCAATGGACACAAAACCTACCACAATGTGTTTACTGGGGCACTATGACCACCATGTGACTTTGTGTTAATGTTACAGTGATAACATTATAGCCCACCAGCATGTTGCACTAATTAGCATTGTTAAAACTAGTATAAATATTGCTTGTCACCAAAGTCAGTAGAACGCCATTTAAATCAGCCTAGCTACTAAAGGGGAGAGTTCTGGTATGGCATAAGCACTGAACTGCTAAAACCAAGGTCAGATGTTCGAATCCACCAGCCGCTCCTCAGAAAGCCTATATAGGATCACTATGAGCCAGAACCGACTCCAAGGCACTTAAGAACAACAACAAAGTTGTAAAGCGTGTCCAGGTAGTCAAAGTCCTACTAATAAAGGCTTTTCTTTTTCTTTGTTTATCTGGAGTGTTTGTTAATTGGACTCATTCACTCCAATTAATAAACACTCCAGAGATAAACATAGGACCCAAGCTATGGGGTAATAATATCATTCCTAGTGTTCAGGAAACAAGGAAAAAAAAAAAAAAATCCTCAACACATGAATAAGCAGGAAAATACGTGACCCATACCCTAGAGAAAACGCAATCAATGAAGAGCAAGTCCAAGATGACCCAACTACTGCAATTAAAACACCTACAAGACCCAAGGGATGGTCGTCAAAAAGTCTCAGAAATGTTTGTGCAAACTATTCGGTAGGACAGTTGGTTTCTATAAAAATTGGGGTTGCCATTCCAGAAGCCCTCAGGAATGCTGTTGAGACAAAATGAGAAATATTGTAGAGAAACAACGTGACCCTGGCTGTTCACACACTAACTGAAAGCAGAAACTAATACCTGTCCCCTTCAACACCAAGAAGGGAAAGGAAGGCATCAGCAGAACTGCTGGTTACCCTGAAATAAGTTGGTCTAGATCTCTAGCTCAGGGGTCTAATAAAGCAAAGATTTTATGTGTGTGTTTGAAGATTGTCTGAACTGTGTTTGCTATTTCTGTTTGTTTTGTCAGCTGAGCTGCTTACAGCTCTGGAAACTGAAAACACTGTACTTGTAAGTTGCAAGGCAAGGAGTTGAGCAGATTTCAAGGAGAAAAGGGAATCAGGCAGAATCAAAGGTGGGTGTCCTGGGCCTGAGGTAAAGCCTTAGAGGCCAAACCAGTCCCCAGCACAAAACAAAAAGGAAGTAGAACAGCTATTCAAGACCACTACTGAAATGCATAAATGCATACTGCAAAGCCCTGTGAACTGCCAGGTCGATGTTCAAACTCACCAGCTGCTCCTTGGAAACCCTATACAGGGTCACTATGGGTCGGAATTGACTTGATGGCACATAACAACAACTGAAATGCATAGGTACAAACCATCTCATCTCTAAATTTAATTTGCAGATTATCCTGAGAACTCAAGAGTTTTTTCATATCCCAGGAATTCCTCCTAATGCTATCCAGAAATGTGGACCCAGCTGAATCTTCCATATCGAAACAGTGCGTACCTTTCTTAAGAATCTTCTTCACCTTCACATAGTTCCCTTGTTTCACATATTCATGCAGCTGAGCTTCCAAGGAGTCATTTCTGAAGGAACCAAGCTGAACCGGACAGGGGACTGGAAGATTGACAGGCCGAGACATCCTGTTTGCAAAAGACAAAAGCAGGCTTATTCTAACTGACCCAGAAATGCAGGGAAGCAATACAGATTTCTTCATACTAAGAAAGCTGTCCACATTCATTTATCATTATCTAAATGCTCCAAGATTAACATTTATCCTGGATGTTATAGCTGAAATTGAAGAAATGAATATTGTTCTAATCAATTCCCAGGACTGAAAAAGAGATGACAACTAGAGAATGAGTCCTGGTGTAAGAATGTAGGATAAACACTGGACTGCTAACCGCAAGGCTGACTGATTGTTCAAAACCAGCAGCGGCTTCTTGGAAACCCTATATAGGGTCACTGTGAGTTGGAACCTACTGGATGGCACTAGGAAATGAAATTAGGAATAAACACATTTGTTGTATCATTAAGGTAATTAGGAGAATATTGGCTTTATAATGGGTTTTGTTACCTCCCTGTATGACCTTGGAGAAACTATTCAGCTCAGTAAGCCTGCATTTCTTCATCCATGTAATGAGAATAATAATAACCAGGGACTTGCTGAGAGGTTTAAAAGAGGGAATATGTGTAAAGTGTTAAGAACTGGGCCTGGCACCAAGCAGCTCTCTGAAGCTGTTATAAAGTTTTAAGTCTCCACATGTGGCATCCACGCCTGACCATCACACAATTAAGTATCCTAAATATGGCAGGTGCTGTGAAAAACCCCTCAAGCCAACTGCTGACATCACCATGCTCACCGCTGCTACCGACCACTACAGTGGAGGGGGTGAGACCCCACGGGTGTCTTTGCTGGTGGGAAATAATTCAGCGAATGAATTCACGGAGACTCTTTTTCCATCCAAAGATGTCTCTCTTTATTGCTCTAAGACCACAGTTTTTATTTATATCGTTTTACTACTTACATAAGTGTTTAATCAATGCTAGTTTTGGAAAATCAGTAATTATTTTCTTTACAACAATAGTCAGGGGATGTGTGTAATCACAGTTTCTTTGAAATACATCAGAAACTCTTAGTTCTATAGTCAAACATCTACATTTAATGATTCTTCTACCATATTCTGTTAGACTACTTATGCTTCACTAGCTACAATAATGGCTTTATTGTGAGGGAAAGGAAAGGACGTAAGTGTGACCACAACATTCTTTTTATTATCTGATTTCAATATATACCATCATAATGTTTCAAGTTAATCATATGTTCCTATGTGATCTTTTCTTATATCCTGTTTTTCTAACTCCTAGTGTTCTAACTATTATCTTCAGTATTGTGTGTGAGTATTAAGTTAACAATTTATTTCAAACAAGTGAATGCATTGTGGCCAAAATGCTCTGTCAAACATTACCTAAATGTGAATTCTACACAGCTAATTGTAACCTCTATTCTTCTGCCAACTTCTCAGAGCACAACGACTTTATTAAAACAGGGGTTGGGTATGATTATTAAAACATCATCATTTAGGTGTCTGCTATGGAAGCACAAGAAAAACACACATATATATATTAAAGCAAGAAATTTAAAGGCTGACTATAAATCTAGCTGGAACAACTCTGAGGGGCTTGCTCCCTTTGAAGCCAATGCCTCCAATCCGGCGACCTTTGTCACGCAGATTCCTTCGGAGTGGGCGTGACACACCGCCTAGCAGGGGAAGGCGCTCACTCCATGAGGAGGATGCTTCATTTCCTGGACTCAGCATGGGTGTCAGGGCCTGAGAGCTGTATGGAGAAGCACAGGTGCCACAGAAGACACATTCAGTGGACCTGCGCCAGCCAGAAGGCTTAAGGGATTTTATACGTTACTGAGAAGTAGCACCTTAATTTATCTACTGACAATATGTGTAAAGTGCTGATAAGTTAGTGCTTTTACTTGTTGAATGTAAAACTGACGTTTTGCCTTTTAACTTTTTCTTCATTCCCCATTAAAACCTTTAAAAAAAAAAAAAGTTAGTGCTTTTACCTTAATACTTCCTTTGAGATCTGGTAATATCCCAGATTGACTACAAACAATATCCTAGCAATCCAATAACATGGCAATGTTCTTAAGCAAACACTCAGAAAACATTTTTAACTTTTTATTGTGAATTGAGTGAAGGTTTACAGAGCAAATCATCAGTCCCACATTCAATAAATCAGACTTTGTTCATTACAATGATTGCAATCCCCCTCCATGTACCTTCAGTTCACAATATTGACCTCTATTCGCTTTATTTTTCCTCCCCTCAACCCACCCTGTAACCATCAAAGGATGTTTCATTTAGCAAGAAAATATTTTTTTAATCAGTTAATAGTATTTACCTCTATTCATTTTATTTTTTCCCCTCTACACCCCCACCCACCCTGTAACCATCAAAGAATTCAGAAAACATGATTGCATTTTAAATAAATATAAACAGAATCTCATATAGTAATTTGCCACACCCCACACCTCACCAGAACACCTATATTCTGCCTTCTGTTTCCAGGTATAAAAAGAGACATTTCCATTAAAATTGGGTTAGCTATTAAACAAAAGCAAGCTATTTCTTATGCAGACGGTTTTATTTAATGTCACTTAAAATTAACAAATGGGACAATTTCAATATTATAAAAAAGATTGTGGAAAACATTCTTAAGAAGGGAGTCCAAATTTACTTTCTCCACTTCATGTGTCCATTCAGTGGCCTGCTGGGATGCCAGTCCTCCTCACTTCCCTGACCCTGAGCTGCTTCCACCTGGACAGATGCAATGCGCTCTTCCAAGTGCTGTCATATGAGAATGTTCAGCTGCATGTGACACTGCTGCTCACTTCATCTGGTTATTAAATAGTATTTACACAAATAATACATGAATATGTTCTTCATGTAACATGTTCAAACGACACAGATAAAATTCCCCAGACTCACTTTAGTGCCAAGATGCAAGGCGTACTATCAACTCCTATTTTTTCACTACAAAAAACTCCAGAATACAAGCATCCTGAGAAAGTACAGACTAACATCTACTACTGAGTAAGTATTTCTGAGTATTCTAGTCTTTACTTCTTGTTTCTTTTCCAGCCATTCTCTGAGCAACCATGCCCCCTCCCATTTCTGTTTGGTACCAGGAGAGTACTAGACTCAACAACTAAGTAGGCTCAACATTGTTGTTGTTGTTAAGTGCCTTTGAGTTGGTTCCAACTCATGGCAACCCTGTATAGGGTTTCCAAGGAGCAGCTGGTGGGCTTGAACAGCCAACCTTATGGTTCGCACTCCAGTTTGAGTATTCAAACTGAATTAAGAGATCATCTGACAAACAAATTTGGTGCATTAGACACTACTGACTGAAGACCAGAAGAGTTGTGGAGTGACATCAAGAACAGCAGAAAGAAAGAAAGCTAAGCAAAAGGTCATTAAGAAGGCAAGAAAGAAAGAAAAGACGAAAATGGATGTCAGAAGAGATTTTGAAACTTGCTGTCCAGTACACAGTTGCTAAAGCAAATGGAAGAAATGAGGAGGTAAAAGAGCTAAACAGAAAAGTTCAAAGAGCAGCTCAAGAAGACAAAACCAAATATTATAACAAACTGTGCATACACCTGGAGTTAGGTAACCAAAAAGGAAGAACACGCTCAGCATTTTCAAGCTGAGGTAACTATAGAAAAAATTCAGGCCTCAAGTCGAAATATTGAAGGATTCTCAGGGCAAATTATTGAATGATGCAGAAAGCATCATAACAAGATGGAAGGAATACACAGAGTCACTGTACCAAAAGAAAATGGTTGATGTTCAACCGTTTCAAGTGGTAGCATATGATCAAGAGCTACTGATACTGAAGGAAGAAATCCAAGGTGCATTGAAAGAATTGGCAAAGAACAAGGCACCAGAAATTCATGGAATACAAATTGAAATATTTCAACAAACTGATGTGGCACTAGAGGTGCAGGGGTAGCTAGCTGGGAGGGGGAAATTATTGCTTAAAGGATACTGAGTTTCTGCGTAATGAAAAACATCTGGAAACAGTGATGACTGCACAACTTGGTAAATTTACTGTAATTAATGTTACTGAAAGGAGCTCTGGTAGCGTAGTGGTTACGAATCGGGCTGCTAACCTCAGGGCCAGCAGTTCGAAACTACAAGCTGTTCCACGGGAGAAAGATGAGGCTTTCTGCTCCCATAAAGATTTATAGCCTATGAAACCCTGTTCAGGGTCGCTGAGTCTGAAACAACTCCACAGCACACAACAACAACAACAACAACCGTTACTGAATTGTACATGTAAAAGTGGAGGAAATAGCAAATGCTTTGTCATCTATATTTTACCATAAATTAAAAGCAATATATCTCACCTGAATTTAGAGATCTGAAGAACAGATTTGATACATTAAACACTAAAGACCGAAGACCAAAAGAGTTGTGGAATGACATCAAAAACATCGTACATGAAGAGAGCAAAAAGTCATTAAGAAAACAAGAAAGAAGGAAAAGGTCAAAATGGATGTCAGAAGAGACACTGAAACTTGCTCTCCAGCACAGAGATGCTAAAGCAAATGGAAGAAATGAGGAGGCACAAGAGTTGAACAGAAAATTTCAAAGATCAGCTCAAGAAGATAAAGCCAAATATTACAACAAAATGTGCAAAGATCTGGAATCAGAAAACCAAAAAGGAAGAACACACTCAGCATTACTCAAGCTGGGGCAACTGAAGAAAAAATTTAAGCCTCTACTTTCGTTATTGAAGGATTCTCTGGGAAAATTATTGAATGATGCAGAAAGCATCAAGAGAAGATGGAAGGAATACACAGAGTCACTGTGCCAAAAGGAAATGGTTAATGTTCAACCATTTCAAGAGGTAGCATATGATCCAGAGCCAATGATACTGAAGGAGGAAATCCAAGGTGCAATGAAGGAATTGGCAAAGAACAAGGCACCAGGAATTGATGGAATAAAAATTGTAATCTTTCAAGAAAGTGAGATGGCACAGGAGGCACTCACTCATCTCTGCCAAGAAATCTGGAAGACCACTATCTGGCCGACTGATTGGAAGAGATCTGTATTTGTGCCCATTCCAAAGACAGGTGACCCAACGGAATGCGAAAATCATCGGACAATCTCTTTAATATCCCATGCGAGTAAAGTTTTATTAAAGGTAACACAGAAAGCAAGCATACATTGACAGAGAACTTCCAGAGGTTCAAGCCAGATTCAGAAGAGGCCATGGAAAGAGGGATATCATCGCTAATGTCTGATGGATCTTGGCTGAAAGCATCGAATATCAGAAAGATGTTTTTGCCTGTGCTTTATTGACTACACAAAGGCTTTCAATTGTGTGGATTATGACAAGTTAAGGACATCATTGTGAAGTATGAATATTCCTGAACACTTAATTGTGCTCATGAGGAATCCGTACATGAAACAAGAGGGAGTTGTTCGAACAGAACATGGGAACACTGAATGGTTTAAAATTAAGAAAGGTGTGCGATAAGGTTGTATTCTTTCACCATACTTATTCAACCTGTATGCTGAGCAAATAATCCAAGAAACTGGATTATATGAAGAAAAATGTGGCATCAGGATTGGAGGAAGACTGATTAACAACCTGCGATATGCAGATGACACAACCTTGCTTGCTAAAAGTGAAGAACATTTAAAATATTTACAGATGAAGATCAAAGAGGACAGCCTTTGGTATGGATTGCATCGCAATGTCAAGAAAACAAAAATCCTCACCATTGACCAGTAAACAACATTCTTATCAACAAAGAAAAGATTGAAGTTGTCAAGGACTTCATTCTTCTTGGATCAACTATCAACACTCATGGAAGCAGCAGTTAAGAAACTGAAGGACACATTGCATTAGGCAAATCTGCAGCACAAGACCTTTTTAAAGCGTTTAAGAGCAAAGATGTCAGCTTTAGGACTAAGGTGCGCGTGACCCAAGCCCTGGTATTTTCAATAACCTCATATGCATGTGAAAGCTGGACAGTGAATAAAGAAGATGGTAGAATTAGTGCTTTTTGAGTTGTGGTGCTGGAGGAGAACATTGGAAGTGCCAACATATCAGTGTTGTAAGAAGTGCAGATAGGGTGCTCCTTGGAGGTCAAGCGGGCCAAACTTCTCACGTATTGTCAGAATGGACCAGTTGCAGGAGAGAGATACCATGTTTGGTAAGGTGAAGAGCCAAAGAAAAAGAGAAAGAACCCCAGCAATCAATGAACCCAAGCATAGGAACAATTGTGGTGCAGGTCAATACCAAACTGGTGGTAACTATTCCCAACGCATAGAAGATCAAACCACGCCTACATCCCAAAGAAACGTAAGAAATAACGAAAGGGATAAAAACAGTCCTTAAAACGCTGTAGCTCGCCAAACAGTCTTACATTTAAGACATTATCAGGGGAAAGCGCGAACGCAGTCCCCCACTACCACAAATTATGCAGTCGAGTTTCCCACATTTGGGGAAATCGCAGGGGTCAGCACATCCGGAGTGCAATGGATAAGCCTCGCCCTGGGAAAACCACCTTCATGATCATGGTATCTCCCCTGCCAGGTAAGTATGAGTTGCTTTGCGCGCCTATTCGTTCACCTTCATCCTCAACTCACTGTAGATTCATGGTGATTTAAAATCTGCGTTCTTTCTGAGTCTCTATTCGAGACAACATCGTTCTTCTTATGATACAGATCGGACAACTTTCTTTTACATATTCGCTTGAAATAAGGAAGGCTATCTGTGCCCCAAGAAGGGTTTAACCCCCAACCAGCAATCACCGCGCCCCTCTTCTACATGTCACCGCCTCTTGTAATGATGTCACGAGCCTTCCAGAGGCCGCCTTTTGGCTTATCGCTTCCGGATGAGTCCGCGATAGCACGTTGCCTGAGGATGCGAGAGACTTGTCATTTCCAGCTGAGTCAGAAGAGCTTTAAACATTCATTTCGGTTTCGGGCGTATGGAAAGGTCGTGGTGCGTTTTTGTAGCAACCAAATGTGACTCCTCCCAGCAAAGCAGAGTAGTTTGGGAAGCGGTGGTGTGTAAGTGACAGAGATGAAGGCAGCGGAGTTGGTAACGCATAGTCTGAATCGCTGCTCTAGTCAGTCAGTCAGAGGCTTAGCCCATTCCCAATGTCTTTATGTTTCTTAAATTGTAAAATAGGAATACTACTACTGCTTTCCTACTTTACAAGGCTTTCTAAGAAAAAACGTGTGACGTCGCCAAGATTCAGATTTGCACAGTAGGAAGAAATATCTGGCATAACAAAAACCATCTTTGTTAATAAACTAAGAGCTGCTCTTTACAAACAAGAATGCATGACATTGTGTTTTCCCTTCTGCCCATGCCTTGGGACAACAAAAAATAAAACAATGGTTAATAGCAACTATAGAATCAGACTTTAATGCTATTTCCTTCATAGTCTACATGATTTCTTAAAAAGTTTTAGCTTGTTTTATATTTTATATAGTGGAGATTATTTTAAATTAGGACAACAGTGTAAAAAAATATACACACACATACACAAAATTCAACCAAAAGCCTGCTATAAAATTACCACTGTTAACATTTTGAACTTACATATAGTAAATTCCAGTTTCCTATACGCTTGTGTAGCGTAGTGGTTACGAGTTGGGCTGTCAACCTCAAGGTCAGCAGTTCAAAACTACCAGCGGTTCCGCAGGAGAAAGATGCTGCTCTCGTAATTTTCAGCTTCAGAAACCCTGTGCAAAGTCACTATGAGTCCGACTGACTCCATGATACTTATCATCATACATCTGAAGGGATGTATGGAAGTTTCTGGAAAATTTTCACTATCTTTTCATTCAATTTTTCAGTGAAGTTTTAGGAGCCTCCCCATATTTTTATATTAATTTAATATGATTATACTTCACATGGAGTCCTGGTGTGGCACTGCTGGATAATGCACTGGACCACAAAGTCAATTGGAACCATAGGGTCAGCAGTTCAAACCTACCAGCTGCTAGGTTTCCAAGGAAACCCTACATACAGGGTCACTATGATGGAACTTCACAACAAAAAACAATAATACTTAAGATGCTATATTTTTGTGTTTTGAATTACTCATTTTGTTACACACTAGACTATGTTTGTTAGGTGTCTTGAGTCATTTTCAACTCATAGTGACCCTGTGAGAGGACTGCCTGCCCCCTAGGGTTTTCTAGGCTGTAATCTTTACAGGAGCAGATTGCCAGATCTGCCTCCCACCCAATGCAGATGTTCATTAAATACAATTCCTGAGGGTTTTTATTGCAGAGATCTGAAGTTGAAAAATGCAGGGCCAGGGCCATTGTGTGTCAGAAGGGAGCAAATCGGTTCTGGCCACAGAGTTACAGTTTCCTTGTTGTTGTTAGGGGCCATCGAGTCGGTACCGACTCATAGCAACCTTATGTACAGCAGAATGAAACACTGCCGGATCCTGGGCCAACCTCACTATTGTTGCCATGCTTGAGTCCATCAATGGCTGCCACTTGGTCAATCCATCTCGTTGTGGGTCTTCCTCTTTTTCTCTGACCCTCCACCTCACCAAACATGATAGTCTTCTCCAGAAACTGGTCCTTCCTGACAATATGTCCAAAGTATAAAAGAAGTTTGGCCATCTCGGCCTCAGGGGACATTAAAGGAAACGTTAGTCTTTACTTTGAAACATACTTTTTTTTTTTTATGTTTTATTGTGAATTATATGATAGTTTACATAAGAGAACCTCAGTTCCATATTCATTCCATCGTATATCATTACATTGCCATGGTTCCAATCCCCTCCATGCATCGTCTTCTATCCTAGAAGCCTGTGCTTTACACTCCCCCCTCCCCCCTCAGTCTTCGGCCCACAGTTCCTCTCCCTCTCTGGATTCAAAGTCCCCAGCCGCTTCATCCCTCCATGTCATCATCTCTGTCTCCATCTCAGGCATCCCCAGTTCTCTGGGTGGGGTCCCCGTTCTCGGGTCTTATCCATTGGTGGTCCCAGAGACCTCTGCTCCTAGACTGGAGAAATAATCTCTCTCTTCCTTGCTACAAAACATCTACCCTTGCATTTCCAATCCTCACAATCCGTCTTGATAACCATTATTCACTACCGTATTGCACGTAACCCATCTGTATTTCATTTCATCAGCTCCACCTATACAAATTGGATAGTACTCACTGGTGAGAATTCTGCCTTCCTCCATGCCCCCTAGGTCTAGGTTCCCTCTTGAAAGCTTGTAAGCCAGTTACTTCTTGCCTTTGTAGTCCCTCCCTCGCCATTTGGGTATCCAATGTCCAAGTTGCCCCTCTGTGTCTACTCTGTGTGTGGAGGGGGTAGGAATGTGAAACATACTTTTAACAGCTAATAAAAGTTTTCTAAGCAGTTTTACTGGGCCCTATGAAATGAGTTGTTGTTGTTGTTGTTAAGTGCCGTTGAGTCGGTTGAAATGAGTAAGTGAAATTAATTAGTATTTAACAGCACTGTATGAATATGTTCATCCCTGGATGATAATTTGTAATCTGTACTCCACTTGCTTAAGCAGTTAAATATGGCCCCAAACCAAGTTCTTCACTAGTTTATTCTGTATTTGGCATCATTCTGTTAGAAAGGATAACTTTTGCTTAGCTTTTTAAAGATTCTGACTTTAGTAATTGGCCCATATTTGAATATGGTATTTACTGAACTTATTCAGGCTAGAGGACTCCTTGAGACCATGGCCTCCCAGTTGATCTTCAAAGGACCCCCTGAATCCACCTTTAAACGAGCAGTTTAGCCCAAAGAGTAAAAATTGTCACCTTTGAACCCCAGTCACTGTGACCCTGAGACCAAAATCATAATATGGTGCCAGGCTACCGCAGTTTACTGCTCTACTGAAAGAGAGGTCCTGGCTAGAGTGAGAGAAAAATGTGGAACAAAACTCAAAATCATAAAAAAAGACCAGGCTTCCTGCCCACCTCCCCAAATGATAGTCCTATAGGTGAATAATAACACCAGGGAGAAAAGCACTCACTAGAACAATAAACCTTTAAGAGTTCAAAAGGGCAACATTTGCCCAGGTATAAGCTTAGAAGGCATGATGGGATAGGAAAGAAGAAAGGGAAATGATAAACACAATAAGTGGTAAATTATGGGGACAAATTGGAGAAGGCCATCATGTTTGGTAAAGTTGAGTATCAGAGTGGCAGCAGCAATGGGCTCAATTATAGCAATGATTGTGAGGTTGGTGCAGAACTCATTCTGCGGTGGCACATGGTCACTATGAATTGGTACCAACAAGAAGACACTGTGAGAAATGTCCATATTTAGGACATCAAGATGGTCCATATTTAGGAATAAAGGATGCATGAGATTGCTAGACCAGACAGGTTGTTGATTCACACCCAGGAATAATATGTAAGCAGGATGAACTGGGGAAAGAAATCTGTTCTAGAACTTGTTATTATGTGCCCTGGAGTCGGTTCCGACTCATAGCGACCCTGTACAGGGTTTCCAAGGCTGTAAGTCTTTATGGGAGCAGAAAGCCTCATCTTTCTCCCGCGGAACAGCTGGTAGTTTTGAACTGCTGACCTTACGGTTCACAGTCCGATTCGTAACCACTACGCTACCAGAGCTCCTTGTTCTAGAACTAGGAACTTTAAATCAGAATACAGTCTAAAATGTAAAGACCATGGGTGCCATTACGGCTACTCTGGAGGGAGGGAAAATGGGACGTTTGGTGTAAAACTCCACTGTTGTTAACTGCTGTGAAGTCGGTTCACACCCATAGTGACCCCGTATAGGGTTTCAAAAGAGCGACTGGTGAGCTTGAACCGCCAACCAGTTCCAAGAGCTTTGCAGTTTCCACGTTCTTAAGTACTGTGGAGTCGGTTCAGAGGCATAGTGACCCTGCATAGGGTTCGCAAGGCTGCAAATCTTTACCAGAGCTTTAAGCTTCATCTTTCTCCCGCAGAAGAGCTGGCAGTTTAGAACTGCCGACCTTGAGGTTAGCTCCTTGCAGTCTCCGTTGTTGTTGTTGTTAAGTGCCGTCGAGTCGATTCCGACCCATAGCGAATAGGGTTTCCAAGGAGCAGCTGGTTAGCTTGAACCACCGACCTAGCAGTTCAAACGATTTTGCAGTCTTAAGCATTAACCCACAGCGCCACACCTAATATAAGGAGAACTGGAAGAGAGGCTTTTTCGAGATGGCAAACCGTTTGCACCATCTAGAGGCTTTGAAGGTGACATGTTGTTAAGTGCCGTTGAGTTGTTCCAAATAATATCGACCCTGTGTATGCTTGTTCTCCTAAACAATGCCTGTGGGAATATCCTAGCACAATGGCAACAAAAAAAGTGGTTATGTTTGAAAAAGACCCCATATTTAAATAAATATTTAAAAACCTTGCTTCAGTTTGGCTCAGTCACTCTAACAATTTATGTACAAGCCTTATTAAGCTAGAGGTAAAAAAAAATTAAGTCCAAAAACCCAAATCCAATGCCGTAGACATACAGTGTCCCTACCAAATAGAGCTCATGGAAACACCGTTCAAGAAACCAAAGACATATGTTGTTGTTGTTATGTGCCCTGGAGTCGGTTCCTACCCATAGCTACCCTGAACAGGGTTTCCGAGGCTGTAAATCTTTACGGAAGCAGAACGCCTAATCTTTCTCCCGATGAACAGTTGGTAGTTTCGAACTGCTGACCTTTCGATTCGCAGCCCGATTCGTAACCACTACTCTACCAGAGGGCAATTCTGCCACGCAAGACCTCTTTATAAAGTGTAGAAAAGCAAAGATGTCTGACTGAGAACTAAGTGACCCTAACCCCAGTCATGGTATTTTCAATATCCTCATTCGCGTGTTCAAGTGGGACTGTAAATGATAAAGACCATAGAATAATTGATACAATTCATACATAGGACAGGGTCCTGGAGTGGCGCTACGGGATAATGCGCTGAATTGCAAGAGTTGTGGGTCGGAACTGACTAGAAAGCACTTAGTCTCCTTAAAACACCATACCATCTCTTAGTAGAGAAATCAAGCAAATAATAATAAAAGCTCAACTTTTGCCAGTGCTAGAATCAGGGAGCTCTGGCAGCGTAGTGGTTACGAACCTCAAGGTCAGCAGCTCGAAAGTACCAGTTGCTCCGCGGTCACTATGGGTCTAAAGTGACTCGATAACACTTAACAACAAAGCTTCAAAAAAAACCCTCTAGGAGTCAAAACCGAATAAAATAACAAACATGCTTTGTTATATCACAGCGCAAATTTCCCCAGATATTTACTAGGAAATATTATGTTCAAATAACAACCTAAACTCAGGAAATACTAATATTGTCTGTCATTTAAAAAAACGTTATCAGGGGATAGCGCGAACGCAGTCCCCCACTACCACAAATTATGCAGTCGAGTTTCCCGCATTTGGGGAAATCGCAGAGGTCAGCACACCCGGAGTGCAATGGGTGAGCCTCACCCTGGGAAAACCACCTTCATGATCATGGTATCTCCCCTGCCAGGTAAGTATGAGTTGCTTCTGGACCTGGCACTACCCACTACTGGGTACACCACTTTAAGGTACGGGTCCTTTCGAAACAATGCTAATCTGGCTTTATTTATATATCGCGACTAAAGTCACAAAGCAACTCAGATTATCGCATTTATAATTTAGTATTGTTACTAGAGATGACCCCGGCAACTCTGTCCCCAAAAATGCAGATCCGAAATGCACCGAGTCCTTAATCTACATATTCCACCTCCCTGCGCCACGTCACTCGCAGGCGTGGCGACTGTGTACCTATCCCCGCCCTTTCCGGCAACTTAATTATTCTTTCCGCTCTGGCTTATGTAAGTGATGTGGATTGGAACATTTTCCTGACAGTACCAGTCCATTCCCTTTAATGTCTGTAGTTGTTATGTGCCGTTGAGTCGGTTCCGACTCATAGCGATCTTTACGGAAGCCGAAGGCCTCATCTTTCTCCCTCGGAACAGCTGGTAGTTTTGAACTGCTGACCTTAAGTTTCGCAGCCCGATTCGTAACTACTTAGCTACCAGAGCTCCTTCGTTGCTATCAGTGAAAACCGACCTGATCCCACAGCACTTACAATAACAGCGTATAGGCAGTACTGCTATATATAGGATAACACAGTGGACCGCAAGGCTGACTTGAACCGCATGATTGGCGATTCAAACTCACAAGTCGCTATGAGTCAGAATCGACTAAACAGTACTAAGTAACAGCATTTAGAGACTCCTGGTGTGGCAGATGTAAGCACTGGACTGCTAACGGTAAGGCTATACAAACCATAAGGTTCAAACCCATCAGTGCTCCTCCGAAACCCTGTACAGGGTTGTTACGCGTCAGAACAGACTCAAGGGCACTTAACAAGAGCGTGCACTTGAGCGGACCTATGCGAACCTATTTTAGTTTTAGTCGTCAGCCTATTTCATGCCTTCTCTGATACCTGTGCTGAGATTGCAATCATTGTAATGAATCAAGTTATATGATTTGTTGAATGTAAAACTGATGATCTGCTCTGTAAACCTTCACTCAATTCATAACAAAAAGCTTTTGAAAAATGTGTTGTAAATCCTAACCTCTATTCCTATGATGGAGTCCTAACCACAAGGTTGACGGTTCAAACCCACCAGCCACTCCTCCTAAACCCTATTGTTATTATTAAATGCTGTCAAGTTGGTTCAGAATCACAGCATCCCT
>NW_006408525.1:10431886-10437164 GCF_000296735.1 Chrysochloris asiatica | reverse complement strand
CATGTGTATAGTCGTCTCTTATGCTGTCTAAAGAAGGTATTTGAAATGAACAAATCATTGATTTTGCAGAATTCTATCATGCGTTCTCCAGCATCATTTCTATCACCAAGGCCGTATTTTCCAACTACTGATCCCAACCTTTGCATTCCAATCACCAGTAATGATCAATACATCTTGATTGCATGTTTAACCAATTTCAGACTGAAGAAATTGGTAGAATTCTATTTCATCCTCACTGGCTTTACTGGTTGATGCATAAATTTGAATAATAGTGGTATTACCCTATCATCCGAAAACTGGACAGTGAACAATGACCATAGAATTGATGGTGTTGAAGAACAGCATCATTAAAAGTATCATGGACTATCAAAATAGCAAACAACTCTGTTGGATGACCTCCTCGGTACTGGCTCAATAGCACTGTTAAGTGCCCTCTAGCAACAAAAACCGTATAAAGTTTCCAAAGAGCAGTGGATGAGCTTGAACCACCGACCTTGCATTAACCTAAAAAGCAGCATCTGAACTCTGAAAAACAAAACTATGACACACAGGTGAAATAAACTGCCTCAAGAAGAAAAACTAAACAAGCTAATGAGCAAAAAACATATGGAAAACATTCTGTTTTTATACAAATTACCAGGGGATAGCGCGAACGCAGTCCCCCACTACCACAAATTATGCAGTCGAGTTTCCCACATTTGGGGAAATCGCAGGGGTCAGCACATCCGGAGTGCAATGGATAAGCCTCGCCCTGGGAAAACCACCTTCATGATCATGGTATCTCCCCTGCCAGGTAAGTATGAGTTGGAGACTTTGCAGCCTCCGGACCTATCCTTGAACAACACTTTTCATATACGACGAAAAAAAAAAAAACTAGTTACACAGAAGACCCATTTTAGTGCTACTCAACAGACATTCTAAGAAACAGAAACCTCCCTTCACTTACCATTTTTCTCGGGGTCTTTTTATCTCCAGAATGTGGCATCCCTGAAGATTTGAGCATGCACTGCGTTCTCATTTGCATATACACACACCCTCTGCTCAGGTGACGTCACCTCTGGTTCCTTTCACTCTCCTTCCTCAGTCAACATTACTATTTTTCTACATGTAAATTGTTTAGAAGCTTTAACTTTCGCTGCTTAGGAAATACTAGCCCATAGCAGCTGTAAACAGATGTTTCCAAAATTATTTTCGTTTAGTATTGAACCTGAAAAATCTGAGATTATCTTGCAGTTTCTCATGCTTCTGTGTTCCAGGTCCATTTTACCTGCCTTCCAAACAACTGGCAAAAGCTTACGATACAGCCCATTTTTAAAGGCAAATGAAAGGTGGACAGCAAAAACAATCTAGAAAAAAAGAACAAAACTTGAGGACTTCAAACCTGTTAAAAAGCAACAGTGGTACTGGCATAAGAAAAGATTTAAGTTAGACCCTTACTTCATGCAGTATACAAAGTTAACTCAAAATGAATAAAAGGCACCAGCCATTTCTTGGAAACCCCAGGGTCACTATGAGGTGGACCCCACTCAAAGGTTCTTAACAACAACAATCAGCAAACCGAAAAGACAACTCACCAACTCACAGAAAGGGTAAAGACATGTGCAAATCATCTATCTCATAAGAGACTTGTATCTAGAACATATATATATATGTGGTTCAAGCTCACCAGTCTACGTGGAAACCCTCTACGTGGTCACTATGGATCTACGGCACTTAACAACAACATGCACATGACAAAAAACTCAATTTAAAAATAGACAAAAATGTGAATAGATCTTTCTCCAAAGAAAATATACAAATGACCTATCGTTAAGTGTCATGAAGTTGGTTTCAACTCATAGAAATTCTGCATAGGGTTTCTGAGGAGTGACTGGTGGGTTTGAACTAAGCATATTAAAAAGACACTCAACTGTCTCTGCTATTCACTAATGGAAATCAAAACCACTTTCATCCACTTTATTGTTGTTGTTAAGTGCCCTGAAGTCCATTTAGACTCATAGCGACTCTGCATAGAGTTTCCATGGAGCAGCTAGTGGGTTTGAACCACTGATCTTGCAGCTAACAGTTCAGTGCTTATCCTATGTAAAATGGTGCAGCTCACTTGGGACAAAAAGGTTACACATTTAATTACCATGTAATCTACTAAATTACACACCCAAGATAAATGAAAACACTTGTATACACATAAATTTATACATAAACATTCACAGCAGCATTATTCATAATAGCTAAAAGATAAGAAATTTCTGGAGGCTAAAATCCCTTCTCCACCACTCGTTTGTCAGTGTATCTCTCGTATTGTGGTGACTTGTCAGTTGCTGTGATTCTGAAAGCTATGCCACCAGTATTTGAAATACCAGCAGGGTCTCCCATGGTGGACAGGTTTCAGAGGAGCTTCCAAACGAAGACAGACTAGGAAGGAGAGACAAACTACCTCCAAATATTAAGTCACTGAAAACCTTATGAATAGCAGAGAAACACTGTCAGTTATAGTGCCAGAAAATGAGCCCATCAGGCTGGAAAGCATTCAAAATGCAAATGGGGAAGAGCTGCCTCCTCAAAGTAGAGTTGACCTTGATGATGTGAATGGAGTAAAGCCCTTGGGACCTTCGTTTGCTGATGGAGCACAACTCAAAATGAAGAGAAACAGTTGTAAACATCCATTAATAATTGGAACATGGAATGTACAAAGTATGAATCTAGGAAATTTAGAAATTTTCAAAATGAAATAGAACACATAATCATGGATATCCTAGGCATTAGTGTGATGAAATGGACTGGTACTGGCCATTTTTAATTTGACATTTACATGGTATACTATGCCGGGAATGACAAATTGAAGAGAAATAGTGTTGAATTCATCATCAAAAAGAACATATCAAGATCTGTCATGAGGTACAACGCTGTCTGTGATGGGATAATATCCATGCGCCTACAAGGAAGATCAGTTAATACCATTATTATTCCAAATTTATGCACCAACTACTAAAGCCAGTGAGGATGAAACAGAAGAATTCTACCAACTTCTTCAATCTGAAATTGATCAAACATGCAATCAAGATATATTGATAATCACTGGTGAATGGAATGCAAAGGTTGGAAACAAAGAGGAAGAATCAGAATGTTGGAAAATATGGCCTTGGTGATAGAAATGATGCTGAAAATCGCATGATCGAATTCTGCAAAACCAATGATTTGTTCACTTCAAATACCTTTATTTGAAGCATAAGAGACAACTATACACACGGACCTCACCAGATGGAATACACAGAAATCAAATTGACTACATCTGTGGAAAAAGACAATGGAAAAGCTCCATATCATTGGTCACAACAAGGCCAGGGGCAGATTATGGAACACGCTATCAATTGTTCATATGCAAATTCAGACTGAAGCTGAAGCACATGAAAATAAGCTAGGAGAGCCAAAGTATGACCTTGAATATATCCTGCCTGAATTTAGAGATCATCTGAAGAACAGATTTGATACATTAAACACTAAAGACCGAAGACCAGAAGAGTTGTATGAGGACATCAAGAACATCTTACAGGTAGGAAGCAAAAAGTCATTAAGAACACATGAAAGAAGGAAAAGATCAAAATGGATGTCAGAAGGAAGGAAAAGATCAAAATGGATGAAACTTGCTCTCCAGCGTAGAGGTGCTAAAACAAATGGAAGAAATGAGGAAGTATAGGAGCTGAACAGAAAATTTCAAAGGTCAGCTTGAAAAGACAAAGTCAAACATTATAACGAAATGTGCAAAGATCTGGAGTTTGAAAACCAAAAGGGAAGAACACGCTCAGCATTTCTCAAGCTGGGGGAACTGAAGAAAAAATTCAAGCCTTGACTTTCATTATTAAAGGATTTTCTGGGTAAATTATTAAATGATGCAGAGAGCATCAAAAGAAGATGTAAAGAATACACAGAGTCACTGTACCAAAAGGAAATAGTCTATGTTCAACCATTTGAAGAGGTAGCATATGATCAAGAGCCAATGATACTGAAGGAAGAAGTCCAAGGTGAATTGAAGGAATTGACAAAGAACAAGGCACCAGGAACTGATGGAATAACAATTGAAATCTTTCAACAAAGTGAAGCGGCACTGGAGGCACTTACTCATCTATGTCAAGAAATTTTGAAGACAACTATCTAGCCAGCCTATTGGAAGAGATCCATATTTGTGTCCATTCCAAAGAGAGGTGACCCAATGAAATATGGAAATCATCGGAAAATATCTTTGATATCACATGCGAGTAACATTTTACTAAAGGTAATACAGAAATGGCTGCAAGCATACATTAACAGAGAACTTCCAGAGGTTCAAACCGGATTCAGAACAGGACATGGAAAGAGAGATATCATTGCTGACATCAGATGGATCTTGGCTGAAAGCAAAGAATACCAGAAAAATGTTTACCTGTGCTTTATTGACTACACAAGGCCTTCAATGGTGTGGCTCATGACAAGCTATGGACAACATTGCAAAGTAATGAGTATTCCAGAACTCTTAATTGTGCTCATGAAGAACCTGTACATAGACCAAGAGGCAGTTGTTCCAACAGAACATGGGAACACTGAATGTTTTAAATTAAGAAACGTGTGCGACAGGGTTATATTCTTTCACCATAATTATTCAACTTGTATGCTGAGCAAATGATCTGAAAAGCTGGGTTACATGAAGAAAAATGTGGCATTAGGATTGGAGGAAGACTCATTAACAACCTGTGAAATGCAGATGATACAATTTTGCTTGCTGAAAGTGAAGAAGACTTAAAATATTTACTGATGAAGATCAAAGAGCACAGCCTTCGCTTTGAATTGCATCTCAATGTAAAGAAAAAAAAATCCTCACCACTAGACCAATAAACACCGTTCTTATCAATGGAGAAAAGATTGAAATTGTTAAAGACTTCATTTTCTTGGATCAACCATTAGCACTCATGTAAGCAGCAGTCAAGAAATCAAACGACGTAATGCATTATGTAAATCTGCTGCATAAGACCTTTTTAAAAGTGTTGAAGAGCAAAGATGTCAGTTTGAGGACTAGGGTGCGCCTGACCCAAGCCATGTTATTCTCAGTAACCTCATGTGCATGCAAAAGCTGGACAGTGAATAAGGAAGACCGTAGAAGAATTGATGCTTTTGAGTTATGGTGTTGGAGGAGAATACTGAAAGTGCCATGGGCTACCAAAAGAATCAACAGATCCATTCTGGAAGAAGTGCAGCCAGAATGCTCCTTGGAGGCCAAGATGGCCAAACTTCGTCTCTCATACTTAAA
>NW_006408525.1:10424294-10431786 GCF_000296735.1 Chrysochloris asiatica | reverse complement strand
GTAGAAGAATTGATGCTTTTGAGTTATGGTGTTGGAGGAGAATACTGAAAGTGCCATGGGCTGCCAAAAGAACAAACAGATCTGTGTTGGAAGACGTGCAGCCAGAGTGCTCCTTGGAGGCCAGGATGACCAGACTTCCTCTTTCATACTTTGTACATATTGTCAGAAAGGACAATAAAGTGGAAGGTCAGAAAAAAAGAGGAAGACCCCAAATGAGACAGATTGGCAAAGTGGCAGCATCAGTGGGCTCAAGCGTGGCAACAACTGTGAAGTTGCCCCAGGACCAGGCAGTGTTTCGTTCTGTTTTGCTTAGGGTCACTATAAGTTGGTACCGACTCGATGGCACCTGAAAACAACAACAACAAAATAACTTCTATATTACTGTTTGTCCATAGAGCCAAGAGGATTCATGATAAACAAGGGCCTAAATCAACAATTAGGAGAACTTAGACAGTAGTAACACACTGGTAAAATCGCTTGTACCAGGACTTGGTCTGGTTTCTCTGCCTGGCCCCTAGAGCAGGGTGTTTGACAAAATTCGGATGTTGTTGTTTTTGTTGAGCACCTTTGAGTCGGTTCTGACTCATAGCGACCCTGTATGGCGTTTCCAAGGAGCGGCTGATGAGCTTTGAACTACTGACCTTATGATTCAAACCAACCTTGTAGTCCAGTGCATTAACCTGCAGGGCCACATCAGTACTCCAAAATTGGAATACCACCCCCTGTAATGGAGCTCTGGTAGCGTAGTGGTTATGAATCGGGTTGCGAACCGCAAAGTCAACAGTTTGAAACTACCAGCTATTCCGCAGGAGAAAGATGAGGCTTTCTGCTCCCGTAAAGATTTTACAACCTTGGAAACCCTACACAGGGTCCCTATGAGTCGGAATCGACTCCATGGCACATCACAACAACAACAAAATAATACCTATAATTACTGTGGAGTCCTAATGTGGTGCTGTGGGTTAATGCGCCAGACTGCAAAGCCGTCTGAACTGCAAGGTTGGCGGTTCAAGCTCACCAGTTGCTCCTTGGAAACTCTGTATAGGATGGCTGTGGGTTAGAACTGACTCCATGGCACTTAACAACAACAACATAGTTACTACATATACTATTTTGTCACTAAAATTAATTCTCTTACACTAAAAACATGTTGTTGTGTAGCAGCCAATCAATTCCAACTCACAGAGCCCCTACATAATAGAGTAGAGCTGTCATAGGGTTTCTAAGGCTGAAATCGCCACAGGAACAGATCGCTAGGTCTGTACTACTCTTAAGCGACTGGTAGGTACAAACTGCTGACCTTTCGGGAAGCAGTCAAATGCTTAGTCATTATATCATCATGGTACCTTGAAAATAAATGACAAAAATCCAAACATAGAAAGCATAATTTAAAATATCTGCAAAACAGTCCATCTTATGTTGTTGTCATTAAGTGCCATCAGTTCCAACTCATAGCGACCCTGTATAAGGTTTCCAGGGAGCGTGGTGGCTTCATACAATTAACACAAGACTGTGAACCAAAAGGTCCATGATTCCAGTCTGCTAGTCACTCCATGGGAGAAAGATTGAGTCTTTCTGTTCCTGTGAAGATTTCAAAAGCCTTGGAAACCTTATACAGGGTCGCTATGAGTTGGAACTGACTCAACAGAACTTAACAACACAATAGGCTTTCCAGGAGTGTTGGTGGGTTTGAACAGCTGACCTTGGAATTAGCAGTGCAGTGCTTATGCTACAGCGCCACACCAGGACTCCAGTCCATCATACAGAGGGGCTATAATTCACTTAATCATTTCTCTACTGTTGGGCATTTTGTTTTATCCTGATTATTGTAAATAATGTTGGGTTCTAGCAAAAGAAGGCACACTGAATACCCTCCAATTTCACTCCCTCCCAAAACTCCACAAAAATTGCAGTAAATAATCTTTTTAAAGGCTGCAACTGTCAAGGATGGAGAGGGCACACAGGACAGCAGCAATACGAGTTTGAAAGTTATAAGTGGTTAATGATTGAACAGACCAAAGACACCCAAATCTTAAGTCAGTTTATGGAAACACTGAAAATGAACCCAACTGGAAGAGCAGAGCCCTCAGAAAGCTCCAAACTTAGTAATATCAGAATCTAGAACTGGGTGAAAGTGGGGAATACTAGAAAACCCAATGAAGTGCAGGGAATTACTTAATGACTCTTCTAGCCACAGTCTTTGTAACTCCCATCAAATGAATAGGTGGGACAATGCACATGAGGTGCTAAGATCTGATAGCTTGTTAATAATGTAAATAAGGTGCATAGCACCCTTTTGCTGAAGGATCCAAACAAAAAGGTGTATGGAACTCTAATGGAAAAACTGAAAGCTATAACACCAGAGATGGTGAGAAATGGTGCAAAGGAGTGGCGGCAGAACCAGGAGACCACAGGAAGACAGTGTGGTGGGCTTCAGGCCTACAGAGCAATAAAGCTAAGTGCCTCCAGGATGAACATTTGCTGGCAGAGTCAGGTACCTCTGGGCATTTATTGGTGGAGCTAAAGCCCTTTAAAGGTATGTAGTGGAGCAGAGCAGAAGTGGAGGGGCTACAGGGACATGGGCTTTGGGCCAGAGCGTTAAGAAGAAGCTGTCCTGACCCAAAAACTGTATCCCGAGTAATTTCTGACCCTAAATTGTAACCTGGTATCTTCCCTAATAAAACCCATAATCATATGATCACTCCTGCTGTGGCGCTGTGGGTTAACATGCTGGACTGCAAGGTCACTTTGAACCACAAGGTCATGGGTTCAAGCTCACCAGCCGTTCCTCGGAAATCCTACACAGGGTCTCTATGAGTCAGAATGCACTCACTCAAGGGCACCTAACAACAACAACATAATATCTGTGGGCTCTTTGTGGCCATGGCAGTGAATCATCAAACTCAGCAGAGAAGTAGAGAATGCTATGGGTTGGTGTTAGAACTGGTTAAAGGTTGGCAAGGGGAGGTATGTGTGACCTCTGCCTCATAGGAATCAACCTTGGGTGGTTGATGATAATGATTCTCCTTCCTCCTGTGAAATTAGAAGGTCAGATGCTTCCACCAGGCCATTTTACACCTGGGCTGTTAGAAAATTGATTCAGAAACAGATGTCTAGACTCTTTCCTCTCTCCATGCTGCTGCAAAATTGCCTCAGTAAGGCAGTAGCTAGGAAGACCAGAGAGAGTGTAAGAGCAACTGGACAGGAAGCTGAAATGAAAGCATGGAGCTCTTACTGAAAACAAGAAGCACATATGCATTCCAAAGGCTGAATGCCATTAACTTCCTCTATCCCCCATTCAGCTTCCAGAATGCTGGCAACTGGCCCTTACCTTCTGAGAAGAAAATCGAAAGATGCTGACATCCCCTACAAAGACTTAGGCAGATCATTCTGCAGTGATGCAAAAAGGTTGCACCTCACCTTGTCCCTCAGAGATTCAATCAACCTTTATGCTCTACCTTAGGAGAAGCACTGGGCTGCTAACTGCAAGGTCATCAGTTCAAACCCACCAGTCGATCTTTCTTACAGGAAACCCTATACAGGGTCAAAATGAACTGGAATTGACTTGATGACAATTTAAAACACCACCACCCAGAAGTGGCTCAGAAGAAAAGTACTGGTGATCCATTTCCAAACAACTGCTGTTATAAAGTGCCATCATCAGTTCTGATTCATAGCAATCCTATATAGTAGGGGTGGGGAACCTTTTTTCTGCCAAAATGTATAGTATCATTCACAGGTCATACAAAATTATCAACTTCAAAATTAGTCTGTTTTATTTGGTGAAACATTTAATTAACTCACCTCTAATGTGTTGGCTGGAGTCCTAATGTGGCACTGTGGGTTAATGCGCCAGACTGCAAAGCCGTTTGAACTGCAAAGTCGGTGGTTCAAGCTCATCAGCTGCTCCTTGGAAACCCTATACAGGGTCGCTATGGGTCAGAATTGACTCGACAGCACTTGACAACAACAATGTGTTGGCTGGTGGTGGTTATGTGCCATATTGTCGGTTCCAACTCATAGTATGCAGCCCGATTCGTATCCACTACGCTATCAGAGCTCCTGAGAGCATAGTGGTTATGAGTCAGGCTGCCAACCTCAAGGTCAGCAGTTCGAAACTACCAGCCATTCCGCGGGAGAAATTTGAGGTGTTCTGCTCCCGTAAAGATTTACAGCCTCTGGAACCCTGTGCAGGGTCACTATAAGTTGAAACCGACTCCATGGAATTTAACAACAACGTGTTGGCTACACCACTTGTCTGTTAGCTTACTATATATACTTGGTGGCTTGCGTGTTGCTGTGATTCTAAGCCATGCCACCAGTACTTTAAATATCCCATGGTGGACTGAGCTTCCAGACTAAGACAGACTAGGAAGAAGGAGAGATGGATTTCTCAGTCACTGAAAACCTTATGAGTAGCAGTGGAACACTGTCAGATAGCACCAGAATACTGAATATTGAAATATGAAGAGAACTAGAGTATTGTCAGATATAGTGCTAGAAGATGAGCCCCTCAGGTTGGAATGCTGCCTCCTCAGGTTGGAAGAGCTGCCTCCTCAAAGTAGAGCTGACTGTGATGACCTTCATTTGCTGACAGGTCACAACTCAAACTGAGAAGAAATAGCTGTAAAC
Source organism: Chrysochloris asiatica (assembly GCF_000296735.1). Lineage (NCBI taxonomy): Eukaryota > Metazoa > Chordata > Mammalia > Afrosoricida > Chrysochloridae > Chrysochloris > Chrysochloris asiatica. The sequence continues at coordinate 10,427,154 of NW_006408525.1, read as the reverse complement.
ATCTATTAATAATCAGAACATGGAATGTACAAAGTATGAATCTAGGAAAATTGGAAATTGTCAAAATTGAAATAGAATGCATAAACATTGATATCTTAGGCATTAATGAACTGAAATGGACTGGTATTGGCATTCTGAATCTAACAATCACATGATTTACTGTGCTAGAAATGACAAATTGAAGAGAAATGCCATCACATTCATCTTCAAAAAGAACATTTCAAGTTCTGCCTTGAAGTACAATGTTGTCGGTGATACAATAATATTCATAAGCCTACAAGGAAGACCAATTAATGCAACTATTATTCAAATTTACACACCAACCACTAAAGTCAGTGATGATGAAATTGAAGAATTCTACCAACTTCTTTTTTTTTTTTTTAATGTTTTATTGTGTATTGAGTGATAGTTTACACGGGGGAACATCAGTTTTACATTCATTCTATCCTATATCGTTTCATTGCCTTAGTTACCATCCCGTCCATGCATCTCAGGCCTCACTGCTTCTCTGGGTGGGGTCCTGCTCTCTGCTCTTCTCCGCTGATGGTCCCAGGGTCCTCCGCTCCTAGACTGAAAGGTTAGTCACTCTCCTCCTTGCTATAAAATATCCGCCTTCATATTTCCAGTCCTCACAATCTGTCCTGGTAACAATTTTCACCATTGCATCACATGAGACCCTTCTGTATTTCTTTTCATCAGCCCTTCCTAGACAGGTTGGGTACTATTTACTGGAGACTCCACTATACTCCCTGCCCTGTGGATCTAGGTTCCCTTTTGAAAGCTTGTAAGGCAGTCACTTCTTACCTTTGTATCCCTCCTGCTATTTTGGGTAGCCAATGTTCAAGTTGCCCATTCCTGTCCACTCTTTGTGTGAAGGGGTGGGAATAATTCTTGTAGCCGGGAATTGTTTCCTCTTTTGAGCTACTGCAGTTTTAGATGTAGGTCCAGTTCATCAAATTGTATCAGATGACACTTTCTTTTTTTTTTTCCTCTTCTTTCTTCCTCGGTTGAGTTCTGTTCATCCAGTCATTGAAGCCAGGTCAAGTGGGTATCATCTGCAAGTGTGGGTGTTCTTGCGTCTGTCTGCCCTCTTCTTATCAGCTGGTCTCTTTGCTCTCAGCTCTAGTCCTCTGTGGCTGTGTCACTGACTCTGAACCCATGGGTCCCTTGTCCTGCCTCGCTGCTGACCCACTGAGTCTCCACCCAGGTTCACAGCAGTCTGCAGAACGATGCAGGGCTTAGTTCGCTGCTTCATTGGTGTTCTTTGTCTACCAATTTCTTTAGTCTGAAATTGATCAAACATGCAATCAAGAGGCATTGATAATTACTGACAATTAGAAGCAAAGGTTAGAAAGAAAGAAGAAGTATCAGTCCTTAGAAAATATGGCCTTGGTGAAGAAATGATGCCAGAGATCACATGATAGAACTTCTCAAAACCAATGGCTTCTTCATTGCAAATACCTTTTTTAAACAATATAAAAGATAATAACACACATGGACCTCACCAGATGGAAAACAGAAATCAAATTGACTATATCTGTGGAAAGAAACAGTGGAAAAGCTCCATATCATCAATCAAAACAAGACTAGATGCAAACCGTGGAACAGATGATCAGTTGCTCATATGCAAGTTCTGGTTGAAGCTGAAGAGAATTAAAACAAGTTCATGAGAGCCAAAATTTGACCTTGAACATATCTCATCTGAATTTAGAGATCATCTCAAGATAAGATTTGATGAATTAGACACTAAAGACTAAAGACCAGAAGAGTTGTGGGATGATATCACTAACATCATGCAAGAAGACAGAAAAAGGTCATTTAGGAGATAAGAAAGAAAGAAAAGACCAAAATGGATGTCAGAAGAGACTCTGAAACTTTCTCTTTAGCATAGAGATGCTAAAGCAAATGGTAGAAATGGGGAGACATGAACAGAAACTTTCAAAGGGTAGCTCGAAAAGACAAAGGTAATTATTTAAAAATGTGCAAAGACCTGGAGTTAGAAAACCAGAAGGGAAGAACACACTGAACATTTCTCAGGCTGAAAGAACTGAACAAAAATTCAAGCCTCAATTTGCAATACTAAAGGAACCCATGGGCAAAATATAGAATGATACAGAAAGCATCAAAGAAGATGGAAGCCATACACAGAGTCACTGTACCAAAAAGGAATGGTCAATGTTCAACCATTTCAAGAGGAAGCATAAGATCAAGAGCCAATGATACTGAAGGAAGAAGTCCAAGGTGCATTGAAGGGCACTGGAAAAGAATAAAACTCCAGGAATTGATGGAATACAAATTAAAATCTTTCAACAAACTGATCCAGCACTGGAGGCATTCACTCACCTATGCCAAGAAATTTGGAAGACAGCTACCCGGCCAACTGACTGTAAGTGATCCATATTTGTGCCCGTTCCAAAGAGAGGTGGCCCAATGGAATGTAGAAATCATTGTACAATATCATTACTATCACATGCAAGTAAAATTTTGCTAGAGATAACTAAAAAACGGCCACAAAAGTACATTGACATGGAGCTGTTAGAGGTTCAAGTTGGATTCAGATGAGGATGTAGAAGAAGGTATCCCTCATTGGCTGGTGTCAGATGAGTTTTGGCAGAAAGCAGAGAATACCAGAAAGATGTTTACCTGTGCTTTACTGACTATGCAAAGGCTTTAGATTGTGTGGATCAAGACAAACTATGGACAACATTGCGGAGAATGAGTATTCTAAACACTCAATTGTGCTCCTAAGGAACCTGTACATAGACCAAGAGACAGTCGTTCAAACAGAACAAGGGAACACTAAATGGTTTAAAATTAGGAAAGGTGTGTGCCAGCATTGTCATCTTTCATCATACTTATT
>NW_006408525.1:10421928-10423839 GCF_000296735.1 Chrysochloris asiatica | reverse complement strand
TTACTGGAGCAGAAAGCTTCATTTTTCTCCCACAGAACAGCTGGTAGTTTTGAACTGCCGACCTTGAGATTAGCAGCCTGATTCGTAATCACTATGGTACCAGACTTCCCACGGATAGTAGACAAGAAATCCAATGACGTATACTGCATTAGGCAATTCTGCTATACCAGTCCTCTTTCATGTGTTCAAGAGCAACGAAGTCAGTTTGAGGATTAAGATGGGCCTGACCCAAACCATGGTATTTTCAATAACTTCATATGCATGTGAAAGTTGGACAGTGAATAAGGAAGACCAGAGAAGAACTGATGCATTTGAATGATAGTGTTGGAGGAGAATGTTAAAAGCACCATGGACTGCCAGAAGAACAAACAAATCTGTGTTGGGACCAGGAATATGAAAGGAGGAATCAGTCTTTGAAGAGGGCCAGAGTGTCATCATAAAAGAGGAAGACCTCCAATGTGTTGGATCGGCACTGTAGCAGCAGCAAAGGGCTCAAGAGTAGCAGTGATTAAGGTTGGCGCAGGATGGGGGACAGTGTTTCCTTCTGTTGTCCATAGGTCACTATGAGTTGGTACCGACTCAATGGCAACTAACAACAACAATAAAACGTGATGGCCGGAACTGTGGTTGCCTTGACAGAGCCAGACTAAATGATTTTGAGGGCCTTATATGACCCGCAGGCTAGATGTTCCCCATCCCTACTATATACCGTTTCTAAAGAGCGGCTGCTCCTCAGAAACCCTATACATAGTTGCTATGTGTTGGAACCGACTTGAAGACAGTTAATAACAACAAGGAATGGCTGGTGGGTTTGAACTGCCAAACTTGATGTGAACAATCCAGTGTTTATCCTACAAGGCTACACCAGGACTTTGCAAACAATTAGTCATTGGCAATCCTACAGACACACATGGAGTTACCATGAGCTGAAGTCCACTTGATGGGAACTCCCTCCAACCAACCCCTTTAACGAAAACTAAGCAAATGAAAAAAGGTAACATTAGCCAGAGGGGAGGGGGAAAAGATCAATTGTATGAAAACCAAAATTAATGGGAACTTAATGATAGTTGGCCACAATGTTCTGTTGTGAATCATGTTTGAAAAGGCATTAACAATATGAAAATTGAATACTGATTTAGCCAAAAGTGGTTTTTAAACTGAAAAAAGAAGAGACTGAATAGTGCAAGGGAGTTAAATCTTCATTTACCATTATCAAAAATTAAGAGGCAGTGTCTAAAATGGATGCATCAATCAAGGCAAGAAAATTCAGCCCATCATGGAAAACTCCTCCTAAAACTGAAACTCAGAGGTGAGCAGTCTAGTAGGATCCTTGGGGGAAGTGGGCAAATGCAGCAATGAAAACCTGAGCTGAGTCTGGCCATGTTCCATCAACACCTGTTGATCTTGAGATGAGAGAGAGAAGAGGAAGGCCTGACTGGTCTGAAGTTTAAGGAGATGTGTGAACTCCCGAGTCCAGGAGCACTGACCTAGTCACTGGGGGCTAGAGCTGAGAGTGAAGCGGCCAACTTTTCTGAAGTGTGGGGGAGGCATGTGTGAACTACCAAACTTGCACCTAGTACCCATTTGACCTAGCTTGGATGACTAGCTGACCAGAACCTAATCAGGTGAAGATAAAGATGCTTAATACTGTGAGCAAATATAGATTGCTAAAAGAACAATGAAAAAATCCAAAGAATGTCTAAGAGTTGTGTGGCACAGCATGAAGAAGAACGACTTATGGGTGACTGAAATTCCAGAACAGGAAGAGACAATAAAAAACAGAGAAAATTGTCAGAGTTGTTGGAAGAAAACTTCCTTAACATCATGAAAGACAAGTTACCTACAAAAGAGAACCAATGAGACTAAGTAAACTCTGATTTCTTAGCAGAATCATGCAGGCAAGAAGGCAAT
>NW_006408525.1:10399675-10420023 GCF_000296735.1 Chrysochloris asiatica | reverse complement strand
CTGACTCACAGCGACCCTATGCACAACATAATGAAACACTGCCAGGTCCTGAGCCAAACTCACGATCACTGTTACAACTGAACCCATAGCTACTGGGCCAATCCATAACGTGTGTGTGTGGGGGTGTCTTTCTCTTTTTCTCCAACCCTTCAAATATGATATTCTTTCTCCAGTGACTGGGTGCCCCCTGATAGCATGTCCCAGTTTGAGAGATGAAACTTGGCCATCCTGGCCTCCAAGGAGCACTCTAGCTACACTTTTTGTCCAACACAGATCTTTACTGGAGAGCAGAAATTTTTACCTTTCTAAAACTGCAACAGCTGGTAATTTCAACCTGTTAACCATGAGTTTAGCAACCCAATTCCTAAGCAGTACACTACACCAAAGCTCTCCTGTTGTTAAATGCCATCGAGTCAGCTCCGACCCAGTACAAGATTTCCGAGGGTGTAAATCATTACGGCAGTAAAAAACCTCATCTTTCTCCCGCGGAGCGGTTGGTAGCCGCAAACTACTAACCTTAAGGTTCGCAGCCCGATTCGTAACCACTACACTACCAACGCTCTCCTACAATGAGCAAATTTCTTAACTTTCACAAACCTACACCAACCAACCCACTAAACAACTCTTTCGTTAAACACAATCAAAACAGGGGATAGCGCGAACGCAGTCCCCCACTACCACAAATTATGCAGTCGAGTTTCCCACATTTGGGGAAATCGCAGGGGTCAGCACATCCGGAGTGCAATGGATAAGCCTCGCCCTGGGAAAACCACCTTCATGATCATGGTATCTCCCCTGCCAGGTAAGTATGAGTTGGGAACGCTGCCTGGCACCTCACCTTCAGATTCAAACTACCTTTAGCATAGGGTCACTTTTCGCATGCAGTATTCAGATCCTGTCACTTCTGGACAAAGAATAAAATCTACACTAAAACAACCAAAGAAACATTCTCTAGCGTATGGATGGTGCCATACTCCTGTGTAATATATAACGAGTGTAAGCATGACCAGCAGTCACTGCGCTTTTTATCTACATATTCCACACCCCTTTTGTGATCTCATTTAGCGCGTCCTTCTCTTCCTATTTTATTCGACTTGTTGTTATTTGATTGGATTTATTGTGTCGCTGAGTCGGTTTCGGCTCAAAGTGACCCTGTACAGGGTTCCTGAGGAGCGGATGGTGGGTTTGAACCGTTACGTTGCTGTTCAAATCGACCTCGCGGTCCAGTATTTATCCTACAGCGCCACACTAGTGGTGCCATTCAAATAAAATTTAAAGGTAAAGACGCTCTAGAGATTTAAACTAAAAGTAAACAACTTAAATTAGCACCTGCCTTCTAGTTTGGTGCTAATGACGTCACTCTGATTCTGACCAAATTATTAAACACGTAATCTGAATGCGCCCATCTTAAAAGACGAAATTTGATAAACTTATATTTTAAAATTCAGTCCATGTGCTGCTAAAAATAGATTGTCACTCCAAAATCTCAAGCTAAGTACAAAATGTTCTTTTTCAGACAATCAGCAAATGCACACACACTAATTCTAATTTTGAACGAAGCTGTTACCAGGGGAAGGACTATGCAGCATCCCCCCTCTACTCCATATGCAGAAAGAGTACAATCAGATTTCTTGAATTTTGTGAAAATGCTGGGATCAACGCAATGGAGAAGCCTCACCTTTGGAGACCACTTCGTGATTAGAGATCATCCTAGTGTGGAGCTGTGGGTTAATGCCCCAGACTGCAAAGTCGGCGGTTCAAGCTCACCAGCTGCTCCTGGAGGAAACCCTACACAGGGTCGCTATGGGTCGGAACCGACTCAACGGCACTTCACAACAACAACCGACCCCCGCCCCTCCCCTCCCCAAGCACAGAAAAAAATTGTGTTTCCATCTATTTTACACCCTTCTGTTCTTACTAGGCTCATTTGTCTGATTTTTTTTCACAGCTATCTATGAAATCCTGAGCAAGACTACTGGAAAACCCATTATGCAAGAAAAGCAGTTAAGAAGAGTAAATTCTGTCTCAGGAAAGGGTTAACAATTCACACATTTACATATTCCCTATATCATAAGGAGTCCTAGTGTGATGCTGTAGGATAAACACTGAACTACTAACTGCAAGGCTGGTGGTTCAAACCCATGAGTTGCTCCTTGGAAACTTGATACAGGGTTGCTAAGAGTCTAAAGGACTCCATGGCACTTAACAACAACACTAACAACAAAATCATAAGTTCAAAACCACCAGTCACTCCTTCCATACCCTACATAAGGTTGCTATAAATTGGAACTTGACAGTACTTAACAACAATGCGTCATAAAAATCACAGCCTTCTCAACTTTGTCCTTCCTTCCTCACTGTAAATTAAAGTTGGAGCTTCTAAATTTTAAGAGTTCTTCAGTTGTTTCTCCAAGTTTACACTAAAATCAGAACACCCAAATTTGATGCCAGTCGAGTCAATTCTGACATACGGCCAATCCCTGTACTACAGAGTAGAACTGCTCCATAGGGCTTTCTTGTCTGTAGTCTCTAGGATCTAAATGGCCAGCATTTTCTTCACAGATTGCCAGGACTTCTTCCATGGCATTGCTTGGTGGATTGGACCACTGATCTTTATATTAGCAGTCCAATGCAAATTGTTTATGCCACCCAGGGACCTAGAACAACCAGGGGTAGCTAGAATCACCATATTTCCCAAATCTTTTTATCTTACAGGACTCTTGGTATTATTCTTTGACAAAATTAATTAGCCAGAGTTTCTATATCTTTAAAATGGGAAGAAATGTGCTGTTAAAAAACTATCATTAGAGATTAATAAGTAACAACTGAGGATGCAGAGATTTCTGGGACAGGAAGAGAACAAAATACTGGTATAAGGTAGGGAGGTCCTATGGTGTGAGCAAAAACTATTCCTTAGGTTAAGCTTCTAGCAATCAACTGTCTCCCCCAATGAAGTATTAGGTTTTACAAATACATACACACACGTACATACATGTCTGGATGTATATATATATATAAAACATCTACATTTTCTATTGTGTAATACCCTGAAATCTGGCTGGGAACCACTCAGGTATGGAGGAGACTAGGTGATGTCTGTGGTTACACTACTATTAATCACCAAACAAGTCTTAAATTCAAAATTCCTGTTTCAAAGGATTCTGGCTAATAATGCCCATAGTGTTCACAAAAACCAGTTCCAATATTTCACAGAAGTTTAATTTCTACAGGCTTAATAAACAAAATATCCATTTGAGAGCGTCTGACTTAGTGCAAAAAGACGCAACAGCCCTCAAACCTCTCATGGCTCATGCAGGTTAAGAAAAACCTGAATGCTAATCCTTAAAGAAATTCTATAGATCTTAATATCCTTTGGGTAGAGCCTCTATAGTACTTTGATTAGAAAAATATAAGGAAAAATACAAGGGGGACTTCAAAAAGTTCACAGAAAAATTGCATTTTTTAAAATTCTATTTTTCCACCATATTTTTGAAGCCCCCTCATGTTAGTGGGCTCTCCTTTACTAACAGAAGTTTATAAGCAGACATCATAACAATTGCTATGAACAAAAAAGGCAAAACCTATCAACTAAATCTATTAAAAAACAAAACAAAAACAAAAACCTTTGTAAACTGAATCCACTAGGACATTACAGAACGTAGCCAATGATTCCGTAGGTTTCCTCCAGGAGTATAGTACCTAAGCACATAAAAAAATGTCGTAGATGATAAGCAAGCAGTTGCTGTTGCGATGACTCTGACTCATGATGACCCATGTGTGTCAGAACTGAACTGTGCACAATACAGTTTTCAATAACTATTTTTTTAATAAGTAGATAGACAGCCCTTTCTTCTGAGGTGCTTCTGGCTGAATTTGAACCATCAACCTTTCAATTAGTACACCATTCGTGTCATCCAAAGACTCCAGTATATGATGCATACGTACATACATACTCACTGCCACTGAGTCGATTTCAACTCATAGGGACCTTAAAGGGCAAAGTAGAGCTGCTTCCTAAGGTTTCTTAAGCTGCAAATCTTTATAGCGGCAGATTGCCTCATCTTTCTCTTGAGACGAGGCTAGTGGCTTTGTACTGCTGACCTTTCAGTTAACAGTCCAACACAACCACTGCTCCACCAGGGCTCTTCTAGATTATAAAAGTTGTTGGTAAGTGTTGTTGAGACAACTCTGACTCATAGCAACCCATTTAGAGTTTTCGAGGAGTGGCTAGTGAGTTTGAACTGCTGACCCTGAATTTAGTAATCCAGTATCAATTAATACAGGTAGAGAAAGAACTGACTGTATAGTACAGAGTGCCAAGGAAACTGGTGCTGAGGAAATCGATTCCTATCTTCTACCTTAAGGATTCCTGAAGGGACAAATGGTTAAATAGTCAGCTGTTGACCAAAAAGTTGGGGTTCTAAACCTACCCAGTGGTTTTGTGCTAGAAAATCGTGACATTCTCCTTCCATAAAGACTATAGCCAAGCAAACCCTATGGTTCAGGTCTACTCTGTCATATGGCGTCACTGTGAGTTGGGATTGACTTGATGGTACCTAATATATCCTACCTTTTACAAAAGCTATGCATATACATTAAAATATTTTAATGTAAATAATAAATAACGTTAGTAGTGAAGGGGGAATGATGGTATGTTTATAACTGAAGAGGAGAAAGACTTTCAAAGCATGTCATCAAAATCAGAATCACTAGATTTATGATTTCAAAATCTCTGTAAGGTATAAAACAAAAATTCAAACACATATGACAAAGTGATATTTGCAATACATTGTTGTTGCTAAGTGCCATCGAGTTGCTTCTGACTCACAGCGGCCCTGGATAGGGTTTCTGAGGCTGTAAATCTTTATGGGAGCAGAAAGCCTCATCTTTCTCCTGAGGAGTGGCTGGTAGTTTCGAACTGATGATCGTGACGTTAGCAGCCAGGCTGAAATTAAAACTAAGTTCAGTTATCAATTATCTGTAGCTGTTGCTGACTGCTATCAAGTCAGTTCCAACTCCTAGTGACCCTGCATAGGGTTTCTGAGGAGAGATTAGTGGGTGTGAACCACTGGCTTTGAAGTTAGCAGTCCAATGCTTATCCTACAGTACCACACCAGGACTTCTATTAGGATAATTATATATGCAGCTCAATGTTTTTGCAGGAGTAAATAACACAGTGTATGAGAAATCCCTTAGGGTCTAACATGTATTAGATGTCCAATTAGATCAATCTGGCTAATTGGTGCATTGCACCCCTACTTTACAGTTATAACACAAGATGTATAAGATCAGGGTTTCGTAGCATGGTCCCTAGATGGAAATCAAAGGCTGCTTCTTTGTTGTCATATAATTTCTTTATAAGGAGTCCTGGTGGGATTGTAGCATAAGCACTGGACTGCTAACTTCAAGGTTTAGCAGTTCAATCCCACAAGATGCTTTGTGGGAGAAAGATGAGGTTTTCTGCTCTTGGAAATGCTATTCAGGGTCACTATGTGTCCAACTCCAGGGCAATGGGTTGGTCTGGTCTAAGGTTAGGAATAGATTTGACTGTGTAGTGTGTCACTGCCTCTCTGACCATCTGAGCTGCTGGGGAGGTATTTGTACTGAGCAGAACTAGAGTCCAGGTCCATGGTGGCATCCTGGTGGAGATGGCAGCAGGGAGCCCTCATACCTGGCTTTCTGCCAAGTTCCAGCACTATGTGGTGTGTGACTTTGGGCAAACCAGTGTCCTCCTCTTCTTTTTATTACATATAAATAATCTATCCGAAGATGGAAACTCACAGAGAGGTCATGAAGATGAATGTAGCTTACCTGGAGGAACTCCATTTAAAATGATTTAAAATGAGAATAGTCTTTCTCTTCCCCCACCCCCCCCCATTCTTTGTTAAGAAAAATGAAGGCTAATTATGTGGTCAAATTAGTATAGATGATGAACTCGAAACATGGAGTCTAGCATCTCCCTCCTCCAGTGCTCACTGGTACATTTCACACCAGTGAAATGTCTTATGGGGGAGTCCCAGGAGGAGGTCTATCCATCAGCCCTTGGATTCAGGGGCACTTTGCCCCTGAGCTCAACAGCTCCCATTAAAAATAAAAAGATATTTGAAATACATTGTTGTTATTGTTAAGTGCCATCAAGTTGCTCCTGACTCATAGCAACCCTGTATAGGGTTTCCAAGGAGCAGCTGGTGAGGTTGAACAGCTGACCTTGTGCTTTAAACTGCCCTTGCAGTCCTGTGCTTTATCGTATAGCACCACACCAGGACTCCTTGCAATACATGTTGTTAAGTGCAATCGAGCCAGTTCCAACTCATAGTGACCCTGTATAGTGTTTTCAAGGAGAGGCTGGCAAGCTTGAACCACCAACCTTGTAGTTCAAACTGATTTTGCAGTCCAGTGCATTAACCCACAGAGTCACACTAGGACTCTATTGCAATACACAGAACTAGGAAAAACTGTATAATAGCAGGTAGGCAGCATTGGATTAAGGGTAGGAATTTTAATGGTATACAAAGCTGAACAATATACCTGGCACATAGTAGGCACAATGGTGATGGTGGTTATATGCTGTGGAGTTGCTTCTGACTTCTAGTGACCCTGTATAGGATTTCCAAGGGAGCACAAAGTCTCACTTTTCTCCCGCAGAGTGGCTGATAGATTCAAACTGCTGACCTTTCAGTTAGCAGCCCAACGCATAACCCACTACCTTAACAGAGCTCCTTTCATTGTTGTTAAGTGCTGTCAAGTCAGTTTGGACTCATAGCGACCTGGTATGGGGTTTCCGAGAAGAAACTGGTGGGTCTGAACTGTTGACCTTGTTGTTCGCAGTACAGTGCCACAACACGAGTTTGAAGTTCCTTAGCAGGCCAATAAAAATTAGCTGTTATGTCTGGCAAAACAAGACCTTTTACAAATATACTTTAAAACTAAAAGTAGCTCAATTATGACATTAACAACAACAAAAATTTACCATCATCAAAATAAAGAAACATATGCACTAAAGGATATTATCAAGAAAGTGAGAAAACATTCAAAATGGAAAAAAATATTTGGAAATCATATATCTGATATTTAATTTCCAAAATACATATATTTTTAAAAACTAATTCAACAACAAAAAGACAACCCAATAACAAAATGGGCATGAAAATATCCCATTATTTGAGTACTTCGATTAACTACAAACATCAACAGCAATAGTTGCTTCCTGTCCTAGCATAATTACATTTAGACAACAAGACTCAGAGCACAATGCAAGTCAGCAATGCTTGATAAAGATGCTGATAGATCTAGGTTCCATGAAGGCTGAGATTCTCTTTGTCTTGTTTGCCTCAGCATTTGGCATGTAGCTGTTGTTAAGTGCCTTTGAATTCTGTTGCAATTCACAGCTACTGGAAGCTGTAAATCTTTGTGAAAGCAGAAAGCCTCATCTTTCTCTTGGGAGCAACTGGTAGGCTCTAACCACCAACCCTGTGGTTCGGCCACTACCATTTAATAAATATTTAATCTTACCTCAATGATTAAATCATTTTCAATGTGCTAACCTTAGCTCTGTGTATATGTACACAGGATTATTGTGTGGATCAATTCAAATTTTAAAAAAAGCAAACAACACACTCTATTTTGGCATTTTACACTTGATGGAAGAGCTAGGTGTTCAATAACAAGCTATTCAATTGAGTACACAATTAGAGTACTACTAAATGGAGAAAAAGACTAAGACTTATCACCTTTCCTATACCAAGTATTTTACATTGATTAATTTTATCTTTCCAACAATTCCATGAACTATTATCTTTTTCATACAAATGAGGAAACTTCAGTAATTAGCCGAAGGCCACACAGTTGTTAGCTATCACAGATGTGGTTATCAATCCCAAACCCTTGCCCATTAGTTTGCCAGTAACAGTGTATCTCACTTTTTCATCAAATTACCACCCAAATTGCAAAAGAAAATAAAAACATATTCCCTGGGGGCTTTGGAAGCCTACTGAAATAATCTGAGCAGTCTTATAAGTATCTTAAAATACATTTCAATTTTATTTTACAACATGCTCCTGTTTTTAAGCGTCATCGAATCTAGTCCAACTCATAGCAACCCTGCATAGGATTTACCAAGTTTTTAAAATCCTTGCAGGAGCAGAAAGTCTCATCTTTCTTCTGCAAAGCGGTTGGTGGGGCTCCAACTGCCAGCCTTGTGGATCAAAGTCCAGTGTGGCTTGCAGTCCAGTGCTTACCCAATTACTCAAATTTTCCTACCCTTCAAATATTTGCGTAAAATTGACATGATAGGAAGGTACAATTTCCATATTTGTCCCATATTTATTCCTGGTGCATGGCTTCATAAACCTGTATCCTATTGAAAACGTAACTACAGAGGAAACTGCATTAAGGAAATCTAAAGAATGATCATGAAAATAATAACCATTATAGCTACTCAAAGTCAGAATAAGATATTAATAACTAATTGGATCGCTACAGATAAAGTCTGACTACTCTCTGAACTCTCCACTGTCAATGAAACAAAATTCTCAACAACACTGATGCCATTGAGTTTGACCACAACGAAGTACTATCCTTGAAAGTGACCATCTCCTTACCAAAGGTCTTGGTTGCTTTTATAAGCATGAATAGGAATCTTGGTGTGGCGCTTTAGGGTGCGCAATCGACTGAAAGGGTGGTTTGACCTGCAAGGTCGGTGGGTGGTTCAAATCCACCAGCCGCTCCTCAGAAACCTTACAGAGGATTGCTGAGTCAGAATCGACTGAACGGCACTTAACAACAAAGCATGAATACTCCCTGTGAAAACCATTTATATGATTCCCACTGAACACCCAGACGTGGACTACAATAGAAGTTAAGCAGTGTACAGAGCAGGCAAATCGCATTTTGATTAGTCCTATCAGGGTTTCCCTGGAGTTCTGGTGTGGCGCTGGCTGTAGATTAAGCACTGGACGGCAAGTTCAGTTTGAACCACAAGGTCGGCGGTTCAAGCTCACCAGATGCTCTTCGGAAACCCAATACAGGGTCACACAACAACAACAATCAGAATTTCCCTGTCCTAACAAACGAGGAGAGCCCCACTGCCAGGGGCTCACAGTATGAAGAGGTAGTTCAGGGTAGTAAAAAAAAAAAAAAGACTAAAACCCATTGCTGTGAAGAGTCAATGACTCATAGATTTGAATTTCGGCGCCAAGAAAGCTGTGCTCAGATGGTACCATATCCTTATCTTCCTTATGGTGTTTGTGGTTGGGAGTATTTGAAAATTGTGGGATTTGCCTATGTGCTCAGCATGTTTTCACTCAGATCTTATATGAGGGATATTATCTGCAACATTTAGGAATTCCTTTAAACTGGGAAAAAAGGCAAAGATCAGAATCTTCAGCAAGCTAGGGAGTCACCTCCTTTCGCAATAAACCCTACTCACACACGCAAGGAAAGACCTCTTAAATCGCTATCCAAAACCGCCTCCCAATTCCCCTCAAAGTTCTCTATTTTAGAAGCGAGTGTTCCCCAAAGCTTGAATGCACCCCTTTCCAACTCTATCTGAACAGAGTTCTTGGGTGTCGTGACCCCTCCCTTCAGGAAGAGTGGAGCCCAGGCCCAGAGACATTACTTGCTTACTTTTCCAGCTCCTTAAATTGGGCAGGCTGTGAAGAACTAAAGGTCTCAGACACCTTCCAGCTCCAGACGTCACTCGTGGGAAGGCGTAGTGTCGGTGGGTAAGGAAACTGGGCGCCAAGTGAGCCCTGTGGCTGTCGGGGGTTGGCCCACAAACCTTCCCTGTGGCTATAGGGTGTTGGCCCACAATCCCTCACGAGGAGGGGAAAGATGGAGGGGGTACGCAAGCGCAAACTGGAGGGGTACAGAAGCGCAAGCGCAAGTGGGGTGGGGGGGACTGGTGGTAGCAGGTTAAAGGGTGAGCGGTGAGGGATGGGGGTTGGAAAGAACCTTGACTAGAATACAGATAACGTCTTATATGATCTTTCCCTGGACTTTGCACAACAGGAAAACCGGTAACTGACCAGTGTGCGTGTGTGATCATCACTAGGGGTGGGGGAAGCGAATCTTTCTCTTTAATAAAGTTTCCATTCAACAGGTCAGGGTGTAAGTGAGAAAATGTCATTCATGTGTCCCTAGGGTCCTTTGGGCCTAGCTTTTCTTTACAGTCTCCATCTACTATTTTTTTACTCTTAAATTATATGTTTGGTGGGAAAATTCTAAATGGGATTTGGAGAAATCACAATGGAAATAGTACAAGGAAAATAGTACCTAAGTGTGAAAACTTCGCAGGTAACAGAAGAGTCCCAACTTTTAAGGCCTCGTGCAGCCAGGCCGCCGACCCCGCCCCTTCCGCCTTGCGTCCAACGTCATATGACGCGGGGTGGTGTGGATCTGTATCGTTGTGCAGTCCCGGGTTTAGCTATCCGGGGTTGTGTGCGTAGGCTTCTTGCTTTGAAATGCAGCGGGATTTAGGGAGTTTTCCGTTGTCCCCAGCCGTGCGGGTGAAATTGGTGTCTGCAGGTTTTCAGACTGCTGAGGAACTCCTAGAGGTGAAACCTTCCGAGCTCAGCAAAGGTAACGATTCTCAAAGGCAAACTGATACACGGGCTGTGGTCGGCGCCGCCTCCATCGCTGCCTTCAGGTTTAGCCCAGTCACTACCAAAATTTTCCTGCTTCCTGCGACAGCGTTTACAAAGTGCAACGGCTCCGTGTTTTCCACTTAAAAATATCTGAGCGATTAGGACTATGGTCGAGGAAACGTTTACTGATTGTTTTGTTTGTTTCAGAGCCTAAGGATTATCTCATATTTAGAGAAAGATGAGGCTTTCTGCTCCCTTAAAGATTTACATTGTCGGAAACCCTGCACAGGGTAGCTATGAGTCGGAACAGACTCCACGGCACATAACAATAACAACAACTTTACTGAATTATTATGCCCACCCTATAGATGAGGGGAGTCCTGGTGTGGCGCTGTGGGTTAATGCACCAGACTGCAAAGCCGTTTGAACTTCAAGGTCGGCGTCAAGCTCACCAGAGGCTCCTCTAAACTAGCTCCTCTAAACCCATACAGGATCGCTATGGGTCTGAATCAACTCCACAGCACTTAACAACAACAACAATAGATGAGGAGTCTTGGTAGGCGCTGTAGGGTAAGCACTAAACTGCTAACCCCAAGGTCTGCGATTCGAACCCAACAGTTGCTCCTCGGAAACCTTATACAGGGTCACTAGCCCTGGTGTGGTGCAATGGTTTAATGTCCTGGACTTCAGTGTTGTTTGAACCGCAAGGTCAGTAGTTCAAGCTCGGCAGCTGCTCCTCGGAAACCCTATTAGAGGGTCGCTATGGGTTCGGAACTGATTCGACGGCACTTAATAGCAACAACAAATGAGTGGGAACCGACTTGACACTTAACAACAACATGACTGGACTGCAAGGTCAGTTTGAACTGCAAGGTCGGCTGTTCAAACCCACCAACTCCTCCTCAAAAACCCTATACAGGGTTGCTGTGAGTTGGAACTGACTCGATGGCACTTAACAACAACATAGAAGAGGAAATTGATGGGTGGTTAAGAAACTTGTTCATAATAATTAAATTTGGAAATACTGAAACTACCAGCTGCTCCGGGGAAGAAAGATGAGGTGTTCTGCTCCTGTAAAGATTTACAGCCTCGGAAACCCTGTACAGGGTCGCTATGGGTCGGAATCGACTCGTCGGCACTTAACAACAAAAACATTGATACCCAGAAAGACTGTAAATTTTCGCTGTTCCAATTGGGGAAAAAAAACAACAGGATTCCTGATAGGATTAGAGTGAGAAACTGATGCTTCTTTTAATGTGGGGGAAGTAGTGGAAAGGCGACATACCTTTTATGTAATCTCCCTCCCAATTTTTTTCAATCCCAAATTGTTCCTTAGCACTGTAGATTAAATGTTGTCAGAAACCTCTGTACATTCTGGATGTACAAAACTTGAGGCACAGAGAAGTGGAGTAATTGGCCCAAAGTCACACAGCAAGTGGTACAATCAGGATTTGCAAATCCAAGCACTCTTAACTCTAGTGTTTATGCCCATAAATTGGATTGTTATTGTTAAGTGCTGTTGAGTCTGCTCTGATGCATCACAATGCTTTCCAAGGAGCAGCTGGTGGGTTTAAACTGCTGACCTTGTGGCTGGTTCACAGTTCATTGCTGATCCCTACAGTGCCACACCAGGAATTAAGTAAATTGGATAGGAACTTAATTTCTTAAATGTTTATTACCACCATTATCATTTGTTAGCACCAAGTTCATAGTCTGTATCAACAATAGACTCAAATACAGCAATGATTGTATAGGTGGCACAGGACCAGGCAGTGGTGTGTTCTGTTTGTTATACCAAAACTGGCTCTACTGTACCTAACAACAGCAGTGTTCCAGCTCCAGCTCTGATTTACCAAACTTGCTAAGTGAAATCACCCTCACCATTGTTTCTTTAATCAGCTTGTTTTGTATTTACCATCCTTCTTCTCTGGCACATGTCAGATAGGAAGGAAATTATGTAGTTGAAAAAGCTTGTGTATTTAAGATAGTTGTACATAAAGTAATTATTCAATAGTTTGAAATAACATTAATTTCACACTAGTGTTTCTATGAAAAGTTTTTATTATGGATAATCCATATACTTCAAAGTTATACCTTATTTTAGGCAGGTTAAAGAAGTTAATTTCATTCTCTTCTAAAAAAATCATTTGTATACTTTATGAGAGCAAGATAATTATGTCATCATCGGACCAAAAGGGATAGTGAAAATGTTACTATTACATTTTTATTTCTCCTTCTGAGATAGTCTTGTGAAAAGCTCAGAGATGCTTTCTTTGAATTCTGTTTCTGAAGTAATGGATATATCTTTTTTTTTTTTTCTTAAATGTTTTATTGTGAATTATGTGATAGTTTACATGGGAGCACATTAGTTTTACATTCATTCTAGCGTATAGTCTCATTGCCATGGTTACAATCCCCTCCATGTAATCCTTCCCCTGTACCCCCCAGGTCTTCAGCACACAGTCACTCTCCATCTCTGGATCTAAAATCTCCAGCTGCTCCATCGCTCCACGTCATCATCTCTGGCTCCATTTCAGGCATCACTGCTTCTCTGGGTAGGGTCCCGCTCTCTGCTCTTCTCCCTTGATGGTCCTAGGGACCTTCGTTCCTAGACTGAAAAGTTAATCACTCCCCTCCTTGCTATAAAACGTCTCTACCTTTACATTTCCAACCCTCACAATCAGTTCTGATAACAATTACTCACTATTGTATCACAAGAGACCCATCTGCATTTCATTGCATCAGCCCTGCCTAGTCAGATTGAATACTACTCACTGGAGAGTCTACCTTCCTCCAGGCCCTCTGGATCTAGGTTCCCTCTTGAAAGCTTGTAAGCCAGTCACTTCTTGCCTTTGTAGCCCCCCGCCCCCCATTTTGGGTAGCCAATGTCCAAGTTGCCCATCCCTGTCTACTCTGTGTGTGGAGGGGGTGGGAATGATTCTTGTTGACCTACTGCTTCCATAGGTGTAGGTCAAGTTCATCTAATTGTATGAGAATACTTTTTTTTTTTCCCCCTCTTCTTTTTACTTCTGGTTGAGCTCTGATCATCCAGTCACTGAAGCCAGGGTAAGTGGGTTTTATCTGCAAGTGTGGGTGTTCTTATGCATATGCCCTCTCTTTTTATCAGCTGGACGCTTCACTCTCCACTCTAGTCCTCTGTGGCTATATCATTGACTCTGGGCCTAAGAGTCCCCAGGTCTTGCCACACTGCTGGCCAACCAGGTCTTCACCCGGGTTCATTGCTGTTTTTCCCTCACTTCCCCTTATCAGTGTCGAGCATGGTCACCAATCAGATTGTGTATTCCCATTGAGTCTTAGTCTTAGAAGGGGGTTTGCACTGAGGGGACCCGACCACTTGCCTTGATGTTTCCTGGGCAAGCATGTTGCTTGTTCTTGTAGTAACAGTTGGTCTGCCTATGTTGTTTTATATTTTTCCTGTAGGTCTTTCTTTCAAGAATTACCTTCTGTTCTTGTAGCCACTCCAGGTTGGTCTGCTTGTCCTTTCAAGTGGGAATTTCCCATCTCTGGGGATCTGGATGTGGTTCAGGCTTCCACCTATAGTCTTATGTATTGCAGAGGCTCCGCAGGAGCCAACTTGTTATTCCAATCAGTTATAGGCAGAAGACAGACTTACAAGCTTTCTATGGTGATGCATTTCGCTATTCCTTTCTCTCCTCCTCCAGTGTCTATTTCATAATATAATGCAAGGAAAACCAAGATTCAAAAGACAGCCAAGCATCTTAATATTATTCCCCCCTTTTCCACATTCCAACCATGGCTCGATCTCTGTATCCCAGAACCCTGTTGTTCTCAAGTTGTGCATATATCATTATTTACCTCTGTCTCATTTAGCCCATTGAGACTTGTCTAATTGTTCTCCCATCTGCTTTGTTCTTCCATTCCCCTCTCCCTACTTGTATATTGCCCCCTCCCTAGCACCCAAACTATCCTGTGTCTAATCCCTGCCCTGTGTTCCACCTTCCCCTCCCTCCCTTCCCTCACCCCCAACATCCCAATAATCAACAAAGAATCCCCCTCACCCTCCTTTAGTATGGGTTCTTTCCCTTAGTCTTTTACAGTAGTGGTCCTATGCAGTATTTCTCTTCTTGTGACTGACTAATTTCACTCAACATAATGCCCTCAAGGTTCATCCATGTTATGTGGTGGCTTGCAGCTTCCTTGTTGTTCTTCAAGGTAGCATAGTATTCCATTGTGTGTATGTACCACAGTTTGTTTGAAGTAATGGATATATCTTTTATGTGAAGACCAGGAGAACATAGACAAAATGTCTTTATTAACTTAAATAGAATGTCACATTTTTATGTTTCTCTATTCTTGGTATTTCTCTTGTTAACCCAAAAATTATAATTAAGACAACCCATCTGAGTGCCAACAAGTTGGTTCTGACTCATAACAGTCCTGTATAGGGTTTTCAAAGGAGCAGCTGGTGGGTTTGAACAGCTGACCTTTCAGGTATGCAGTCTAGTGTTCACCCTATGTACCACACCAGGAATGTTAGTTTTAAATCTCTAAAATCATTGTTTTCTCTTTATTTTACTTTCAGAAGTTGGGATATCTAAAGAAGAAGCCTTAGAAACGCTGCAAATAATAAGAAGAGAACGTCTCACAACTACACCGAGACCTGCTGGTACCTCTGAGTCAGGCAAGAAGTGTACAGCACTGGAGCTTCTCGAGCAGGAGCACACCCAGGGGTTCATAATTACCTTCTGTTCAGCACTAGATCATATTCTTGGAGGTGGAGTACCCTTAACGAAAACAACAGAAATTTGTGGTGCACCAGGTGTTGGAAAAACACAATTATGGTAAAATATTTTTCTCTTAAGGGTGGGCTTAATAATGTTTCATGTAAGTAAGTCTGTAGTCAGGAGAAAGCATATATTGACTCTACAGTTTATGTTTGTGTGTGTAAAAAAATAATTTGCTTTTGCCATTATTACAGTTGTTGTTGTTAGTGCCATCCAGTCAGTTTTACCTCGCAGTAACCCTGCATAGGGTTTCTGAGGAGTGGCTGGTGGGTTTGAACTGCCGACCTTGCAGTTCCAACTGACCTTGTGGTCCAGCGCATTATCCTGCAGTGCCATTGTTGTTAGGTGCCATCAAATCAGTTCCAACTCAGACCAACCCTGTGTAAAATAGAACAAAATCCTGCCCAGTCCTATACCAGCCTTACAATTGTTGCTATGCTAGAGCCCATTGTTGTAGCCACTATATTAATCTATTTCATTGAGTTCGTCATCTTTTTCACTGACCCACTACGAAGCATGATCTTACTTAAGTACCCATCTTAAAAAATAGATGCAATTATTTTCATTTAAAAACATGTTTCCTTTGTAGCCTGTAGTATGACCATTAAGGTACACAGGCTGTCTTCTGCTTTATTTTATATTCTTGAAGCTATAATTGGAAGTCAAATGTTTGAAACTAGACTTTTATATAATAAGAGAGAGTTCTGTTCCTACAAACCTAAAAACTCTTGTTGTAAAGTGCTGTCAATTCATAGCAACCCTGTATAGGGTTTCCAAGGAGCAGCTTATGGATTTGAACCTCCAACCTTGCAGTTCAAATCACCCTTGCTGTCCAGTGCATTATTATACAGCACCACACCAGGACTCTAAAATGAATTCTCATGCGACCTAAATGGGACTTGAACTCACAAATCCCCAGCTCCTAGAGACCTTGTATAGGGTTTCCAAGGAGTGGCTGATGAGTTTGAACTGCCAACCTTGTGGTTTAAACTGCCTTGCATTCCATTTATCCTACAATGCCACATCAGGACTCCTGAGTCTCCATTGTTGTTGTTGTTAAGTGCCATTGAGTCGGTTCCGACCCATAGCGACCCTGTACAGGGTTTCCGAGGGTGTAAATCTTTACGGGAGTAGAAAGCTTCGAAATGCTGACCTTAGGGTTCGCAGCCCGATTCGTAACCACTACGTTACCAGAGCTCCTTTAAAAATCCCTTAATCCTGGTCTTTTGGACACGGTTTGCCTCTAATCCAAATAGCAGTTGATTCCCATGTGAGTATCTGACGTTATATATCACTTTGAGAAATTGAGCAGTCAAGTCAGATCAGGTATCTACTTTTTGCATGTACTGCGTAGCGCTATAGGATAAGAACTGAACCAAAAAGTTAGCAGTTCAAACCTATACCAGCCGCTCCTTGGAAACCTATGCAGGGTCACTAATAAGTGGAAACCAACTCATCGACACCACAACAGCCCTTGTTTTCAGGGTTTCTTATTCAGGTAGTCTCTAAACTTTAAACTTTGTTGTCCAAACACCTTAAGAGATAGGAATGCAAAGTCTGGGGAAAGAAGGGATTTTTGCTTTAGAACCAACTTTTTCTTATTTCCATTGCTTACAGAGTATTACTGTAAGGGGAGAGTTGAACAGCTGTCTTTGTGAGAAACAACTAGATTGCTTGCAAAGTCCAGGCCTCACTTACAGCGCTCCTTAATAGGGATTACAAGAGGAAAATAGAAACTTCTGTTTGACAGAATAGGCCTCTAAAAGTACCTGCCTATAAAAGTATTCTTGGAGTCCTGGTATGGTGTAGATAAGCACTAGACTGTTAACCACAAGGTTGGCGGTCCAAACTCATCAGTTGCTCCTTGGAAACCCTATAGAGGGTCACTATGAGATGGAACTGACTCCATAGCATTTAACAACAAAAAGGATTCCCTTTACTCTTTTCTTTCCGCCTATAATATACAAATACACTTCTGAGAGCAAGCCATTTCATTTTTTAAGCTGTAGTGTCTGACTGGCAAGCAGTCCCACTTATGTAGTAAGTTAAAAATATCCTTAGCCTTAT
Organism: Chrysochloris asiatica; assembly: GCF_000296735.1. Lineage (NCBI taxonomy): Eukaryota > Metazoa > Chordata > Mammalia > Afrosoricida > Chrysochloridae > Chrysochloris > Chrysochloris asiatica. The sequence goes on along the minus strand of NW_006408525.1, from coordinate 10,402,607 downwards.
ATGAAGGCAGTTTTAATTTGGTGTCGGAAAAATTGGTTTAAGAGTGTCAGTGTGAAATGTGAGGACATAAGTATTAGCAGGAGAAAAATGAGGCTTTCTGCTCCTGTAAAGATTTACAGCCTTGGAAACCCTATAGGTTGCTGTGAGTCAGAACTGACTCGATGGCACACCTCCACCACCACTGTGTATTAGTTAACTGAAAGTTGAAGACATCTCAAAATGCTTTGCTGGATTAGGTATTACTAATGCTTTATTTTTTTGGTTCCCAAGTTTTATTCAAGGGTTTGTACAGAATACTCCAAATTAGTGAATTTTAATCCTCATTTTACTCTTCTTCACGCTGGTTAATCTGGAAGTCATCTAATCAGATTTCTTTGCTGTCAACCACAATGCATAATCAATCTTGTAGATAATTATTCTTAAAATATTTTTTGTGAGCTATTTCAGATAATTTAAAAGACAGCTTGGAATCATTCTCTTGCTTCTTTCAATGGTTACAACCTTTTCTCCACCTAGATTAACTTTCTTTCTTTTTAACTTGTTAATTAATCATTAACTTTATTTTTTTAAAAACTTTTTAATTACACCTGAATGAAGAACAGATCATCAGTTTTACATTCAACAGATCGTATATCTTGCTTCAGTACAATGATTGCAGTTCCCTCCATGTACCATTATTTAACAGTATTTGCCTTTTTCACTTGACCTCTTGCATTATTCTCTGTCTTGCTACTTTTCATCTTTCCTCTGTCAACCTCTCGCTTGTTCTATGTTGCCTGCCCCATTACCCATGTTAACGTGTCTACCCCCAGCCATCCACCCCCCACCCTGGTTGTGGTTGTTGTTAAGTGTTGTAAAGTTGGTTTTGACTCATAGTAACCCTGTATAGAGTTTCTGAAAGTGGCTGGTGAGTTTGAACCACCACCCTTGTGGTTCAAATGACCTTGTTGGCCCAGTGTTAATCCTACAGTGCTACACCAGGACCATCATAAAATGTTTCTTTTATCAGGAATATTTTTCCTTAACTTTTTACAACATTGGTTTCATTATATATTTGTCCTTTTGTGATTGACTAATTTCACTCAGCATACTGTCCTTCAGGCTTATCCATGTTGTGAGATGTTATGCAGATTCAGCATTACTTTTCAACTTTGGGTAGTATTCCATTGTGTGTATATACCAAAGTTTGTTTAACCATGCTTCTGTTGATGAGCGTTTAGCCTGTCCCCATCTTTATTTGCTATTATGAGTAGTGCTGCATTGAACATGGGTGTGTCATGTGTCCATTTGTGTCACATTTGAAATGAAGGTGCCATGTCTTATTTCTTGAGGGTATATACCAAGTAGAGGATTGCTGTATTATATGGTATTTCTATTTCCACCTTTTTGAGAAAACACCATACTGTTTTCTACAGTGATCCGCACCATTTTACAGTCCCATCAGCAGTGTAGTAGGAGGGTCCCAGTCACTCCATACACTCATCAGCATTTGTTTTCTGCACTTTGCTATTAATGCTGTAGTAAGCACTTAACAACAACAACAAAGATGATATCTCATTGTTGTCTTGATTAGCAGATAATGGAGTCCTGCTGTGGCTCTGTAGGATAAGCCCTTGACCACAAGGTCAGTTTGAACTGCAAGGATATACAGGGTTCCTATGAGTTAGAACCAACTCACTCAACAACAATCACAAATGATCATGAACTTTTCTTTATATGTTTGTTGACCTTCTGAATGTCTTCTTTAGTGAAGTGTCTGTTCATGTTGTCTACTCATTTTTTAATTGGATAATTTGTCATCATTTTGTTGAGATATTGAAGTGTTCTATATATTTTAGAAAGTAGTCCTTTGTCTAATATGTTACTGCCAAACCTTTTTCCCAGTCTTTGGGTTCTCTTTTTACTTTTATGGTGAAATCCTTTAATGCACATGTTGTTGTTAAGTGCCATTGAGTCAGTTCTGACTCATAGCAACCCTGCATAGGGTTTCCAAGGAGCAGCTGGTGAATTTGAACTGCCGACATAGTGATTCACAGTCCAGTGCTGATCCTACAGTGCCACACCAGGAGTCCTTGATGCATATAAGTGTCTAATTTTTTGGAGGTCCCAGTCATCTATTTTGTCTTCTGTTTGTCTGTTTTCAGTTATGTAGTGTATTTATGCAGTGCATCAGAGCTCCTAAGTTTGTCCCTGTGTTTTTCATTGATGATCTTTTTAGTTCTAGGTTTCACAGTTAGTGTGGTATATTCTTTTATTTTTTAAGTCTCTTTTGGTTTCTTGTAGTTTTGTAGTTTTCTTTGTATAGGTCTTTTGTTTCTCTGGTTAGATTTATTCCTAAGTAAATATGAGTAAATGGTATTGTTTTCCTAATTTCTTTTTCAGAGCTATTTTTATTAGCGTATAGGAATCCAACTGATTATTGTTTATTTATCTTGTACCCTGCCACTTTGCTGAATCTTTCAAGGAGTTCCAATAATTTTCTTGCTGAGTCTTAAAGGATTTTCTCTGGATAGGAGTATATCATCTGCAAATAGAGGCAGTTTTACTTCTGTGCCAATTTAGATGTCTTTAATTTCTCTTTCTTGCCTTATTGGCTAAGATTATAATACTAGGATGGTGTTAACAAGCATCCTTGTCTGGTTCCTGTTTGCAAAGGGAATGCTTTCAGTTTCTATCCATTGAGAGCCATGTTGGGAGTTGGATTTATATATATGCTCTTAATTATGTTGAAGAGTTTTCCTTCAATTCTGACTTTTTTGTTGTTTTTTTTTCCCCTGTGTCAAACTTCTTTATTTCCCTCTAGTCAAGTTCTGATCATCAAGCCATCCAAGCTAGGTCAAGTGGGTATTATCTGCAAGTCTGGACATTCTTGCATGCCTCCCTCCACTTTATATCAGCTGGATGCTTCACTCTCAGCTCTAGTCTCCAGTGT
>NW_006408525.1:10396974-10398890 GCF_000296735.1 Chrysochloris asiatica | reverse complement strand
GTTGGGAGTTTTCAATTACCTGATCAATTTCTTCTTTTCTTGTAGGTCTGTTCAGGTTTTCTACTTCACTTTGTGCAAGTTTAAGTAGGTTGTGTTTTTCTAAAACTGGGTTAGTTTCTTTTAGATTTTCAAATTTACTGGTGTATGTAACTTGTCATAGTATTCTGTTGTTATCTTTTGTATTTCCATTGATTGTGTTGTGATGTTACCCGTATCATTTCTTACCCATATCATTTCTTACCCATGTAATTTGCACCTTATTTTCTTTCATTAGACTTGCGGATGATTTGTCAATTTTATTCCTTTCAAAGAGTCAACTTCTTGTCATGCAGATTCTTTTTACTGTCTTTCTGTTTTCTAATTTTTTTCTGCAGAGTTTAGTCTTACTGATTCTCCTTCGTATGTAGCATTTTGTTTTTCCAAGCTGCTCTCAGGATTATTTCCTTGTCTTTGGTTTTTGATTATGATTTCCTTGTTTTTGATTATGATATGTCTAGTTGATTTTCTTTTGGGATCTATCCTGTTTAGGGTTTGTTTGACAAGCTTCTTCTTGTCAGATTCTCTTATGCTTACCTTGTCTTTCATGATACTAGGGAAATTTTTCTCTTTGACAATTTTTTCTATGCTTTTTATGGTCATTCCAGGTCTGGAATTCCAGTTACTTGTAAGTTGTTCCTCTTCATGGTGTCCCACATAACTCTTACACTTTTTTCAGATATTTTCATTCTTCTAGTATATTTAGAGATTTATCTTCAACCTCAATAATTCAGACTTACATTTGTTCAAATCTGCTTGTTTTCCCTTTAAATTATTGTTCATTTCTGAAATCTTAGTATTAATTTTCTGGATTTCTAATGGCAGGTTTTGAATTGTTTCAGAAATTGCATTATATTTTCTTTTTGTTTTTGGGGTGGGTTCCTGAATTGTTCTAAACTTTTTTGCTCTCCTCTTATCTTTCTGTCAGTCCTTTGAAGGCACCTAAATATCATTCTTTCGAATTCTTTATCAGTTAGTTCCATTACCTTTTTCTTCCTCAAAAATGTTTTCTGGCTCTATAGCATGGTCGTATGTTTGATCCATTCTCCCTTGTTTCTTTGTGTGAGCTAAAATTGCCTGTTGTCTCTGGGTACTGTGGTGGTGTTGCCATATGTATATTTAATTGCGGATGGTATGTTGATACGTTCTTAGACTCTTACCACCTGTCTCTGGTGGGTGTAGTTAGACAGTGGAAGCAAGGCTGCTGTCTCCATTTGCTCTTTGTGCACCTCAGTTTAGGGTGCTTTGGGCTGGTGTTGGCTGCTTTATATCGTTGATCAACTAGTAGAGGATCAGGTGGCTCTTTCCCAGTGGGTGAAACTGTGGAGGGTATGGTTGTAGCTAAGCTGTATGGGTACACTTGCTATCTTCTATCAGATGTGAAAAAGAAAAAGTATTCCCGCCTTCCTTCCCCTGCATGCACACATGCACACACACACGAAAACAAAACAGAATAAACAAACAAGCAAACAATAATGAAAAGAGAAAATAATAAAAGAGGAAACAAAAATAAAATCAGGCAGCAACCAGAAAAAAGAATATAATAACATAAAAGACAAAAGAGGGAGAGGAAAACAGAACTATAAAAGAGCCAAACAAGAAAGGGAGAAAAAAAAAAAGTACTTAGAAAAATCAGGGAGAGGGAAGATGGAAAGAGTATAGAATGTTGAAGAGCTAAAGAAAAAAAAAAAAAAGAAGAAGAGGGAAAATGAGAAACATGAAAAGAAGAAAAAAAAATAGGATAAAGTTCAATGGAAGAGAAGGAGGAAGGAAAGACTAAAAGCAATAAAACAATGAAAGGAAAACAAAACAAAGCAGTATAGCTGTTGGACCTGGAGAGGAGAAAACACTGGGAACGCCTGCCAACTAAGAAATTCACG
>NW_006408525.1:10394861-10395464 GCF_000296735.1 Chrysochloris asiatica | reverse complement strand
AACCAGCCCTTCCTCTTCTCTCTCTCATCTCCAGGTCAGTGGGAGTCAGTGGACTGTGGTTGAACTCAGTCCATTTCTTCATTGCTGCCTGATACCTACCTTTTTACCAACATTTATTGTAGTAAAAAGTATATGTAACAAAAAATTAACCATTTCAACCATTTCTGTGTGTATAATTTAGTGACTTTAGTAATGTCCACAATGTGCAACCATTATCACTATCTGTTTCCAAAAATTTTCATCACCCTTAATATAAGTTCAGTGTCCTTTAAACAAGTCCTCCTCATTCCTCTGTCTAGCCATTCCTGGTAACCACTATATACTTAGGGTAATGCAGTATTTGGCCATGTGTCTGACATTTTACTTTGCATAATGTCTTTTTAAGTTTCATCCATGTTGTAGCATGTGTCAGAATATTTTTATTTATGGTTGAATCATTCTATTGTATTTTTTTTTATTGTGAATTATGTGATAGTTTACATGGGAGAACATTAGTTTTACATTCATTCTAGCGTATAGTCTCATTGCCATGGTTACAATCCCCTCCATGCAATCCTTCCCCCGTGCCCCCCAGGTCTTCAGCACACAGTCGCTTTCCCTCTC
>NW_006408525.1:10389808-10393761 GCF_000296735.1 Chrysochloris asiatica | reverse complement strand
TAGTCTTATGTATTGCAGAGGCTCCACAGGAAGCCTCCTTCACTGGGCATGTTGTAGCCCCATTTTAGGTATTCCAACATATTCTATTGTATTTTGATACCAAATTTTATTTATATATATGCTGATGGATACTTGCATTGTTTCCACCTTTTGGCTATTGTGAATAATGCTGTAGGGAACATTGGTATATCTGTTTGAGTTCCTACTTTCAGTTCTTTGGGTTATACATCTAGGAGTAGAATTTCTGGATCATATGGAGTCCTGGTGTGGTGCTGCTGGCTAATGCAGTGGACTGCAACATTGGTTTGAATTGGAAGGTCAGAGGCTCAAGCTCACTAGCTGCTCCTTGGAAATGCTATACAGCTATGGGTTGGAACTGACTTGACAATACTGAACAGCAACAAAATGGTAACTTTGGGATTCTTTAGGTGCTACTAACAGTTAACGCACTAAGCTGCTAATCAAAAGGTTGAAGTTTTGAGTTCACACAGAGGTGCTCAGAAGAAAGGCCTGAAAATCTAATTATGAAAGATCAACCATTGAAAACCCTATGGAGTACAGTTTTACTCTGGAACATTTGTGGTGGCCATGAGGTAGAGTCAGCTAGATGGCAACTAGTTTGTTATTGCTATTATTTTGGTAATGGTACTTTATTGGTAAATTCCTTTCATGTACATAAGTTTTTTTTTTTTTTTTTTAAAGGTTTTTTATTGTGGATTGAGTGAAAGTTTATAGGGCAGATCATCAGCTTTACATTTAACAAATCATACACCTTGTTTCATTACGATGATTATAATCCCTTCCATGTGCCATCAGATAACAGTATTTCTCTCTATTCATTTTAGCTCTTTTTTTAAGCACTCAGGCATATATATTAATTTACACCACCAAAGGGCACATTCTGCAAGTCTGCCCCCTGGCCGCCAGCTCTTAGTCCCTCTCTTCCCATGAGTCCAGAGTCTTTAGTTGTTTCCTCTCTCCATGTCCCCATCTCTGCCTCCATCTCTGGTGTTGCTGCTTCTCTGGATAAGGGCTCTCATTCCACCTGTGCTCTTTTCCCTTGATGGTCCTAGGGTCCTTTGTTTCTGGACTGTAATATTAACCACTCCCCTGTGTTTGTTATAAAACTTCTACCGTTATGATTGTGACAGTCGCAATTAGTCATGATAACAGTTACTATTGAATCATAATCTTATCTCCATCTTTTTGCATGTGTGTGTGTTTTATTGTGAATTATATGATAGTTTACATGGGAGAAATACATAAGTTTTTAGTATTTATGAAGCTCATTTGATATATTGTATATTGTTACTCATGCTTTGTCATATCTAAGATCTCCCCTTTTTCAAATAGTTTTGTGTGATTGTCATTCATGATTTCTTCAGAGGTTAGCAAGAGATTTCAAGCCATCTTAATGTCTAGTACTAATCTCTATACGCTATTTTTTCTTTTTAAAAAAAAGTTCTAAGACATACCAACCAGAAAGTTCATAAAACACATTCATTTTAATGAAGAATTATAAAGCGACCCACTGCATGAACGATACCAGTATCCTCACAAGCCCCTCTATCCTCCACCCAAGTTACCCACTACTTACTTTTTATGAAAGTAACTTTCTTATTTTTTCTTAAAATACACCACTTTTACTTTAAAAAAAAAACTCATTCTAACCAGTTACCATCAAGTTGACTCTGAGTCACGGCGACTCCATTCGAAGCACATAGTGCAGAGTAGAACTGTGACCCACAGGATTTTTTATGGCTGTGATCTATCAGGAGCTGATTGCCAGGCCTTGTCTAAAGTGCTTCTGGGTGGGTTTGAACTGCCTATCTTAGGTTAGTAGTCAAGCACTTAACCATTTGTGCCACCTTTGGTTCAGTGCTATTTTTATTAAGTGCCATCCAGTCAGTTCCAATTCACACAGTGACTATCTATAGGATTTCCGAAGCTACACATCTTTGCAGGAGCAGAAAGCGTCATCGTTCTTCTGTGGAGCAGCTGGTGGGCTTGAACTGTGGACTTTGTGCTTCACAGTCCAATGCTTTTCATTTGGAGCCACTGGGTTTTCCTCAGCGCTGTTACCTTCTCTTTAGTACTAGATAACATTCTAGTGGGTGGATTTCTTTAATCATTCTAAATATAAAATTATAAGGGTTTTTCCCTCTCAGTATTATTAAATGGTATAGTAATGAGTTATAAACCATTTTTTTTAATAACCAAAAGTTTATTTGCATTTGTAAAATATATAGTGATACCTAATGGATCTGGAGTTTTAAAAAAAGCACTGCCTGAAGTGATCATGATTATGGTTTGATTTCTTTCTCTTGACAGTATGCAGTTGGCAGTAGATGTGCAGATACCAGAATGTTTTGGAGGAGTGGCAGGTGAAGCCATTTTTATTGATACAGAGGGAAGTTTTATGGTTGATAGAGTGGTAGACCTTGCTACTGCCTGCATTCAGCATCTTCATCTTATAGCAGGAGCACACGTGGGACCGGGTAAGTTAGCAAATGATCTTTTTTTTTTCTTTTAATTGGAAGGCAGTCATTTTAAGAGCCTTGATTTCTTTCTCCTATGCTCACCAGTTTCTTTACATCTTCACTTTCCTTCCCTTCTAGAGATGTAGACTGATTCATATTTAAGATGCTATACTCCAGTTGTATTTCACACAAATGCAGGGTTGGCATTCCATCAGGATCCCAGAGCTAACTGCAACAACCAGCTCACAAGGGGTACAGACTTGGCCATTTCAACTCTTGGTTCAGTCCTGTGGTCTTGCCTCTTCATGTCTTCATCCCTATATGTCTGACACTGAAGTCTTTAAGTCAGTGAATCCCAAAATCTTGGTGTGTCCTATTGCCTCTGTGTTCAGCATCTACTCCATGGATATGTCTCAGAATTTTCTTTCTTTTTTATTTTTTCAATTTAATTTTGTTGCTGGTTATATACACAGCGGAGTCCTGGTGTGGCACTGGGGGTTAATGCGTGCTCTCGACTTAAGGTCTATTTGAACCACAAGGTTGACTGTTAAAGTTCACCAGATGGCTCCTTGGAAACTCTATACAGTGTCGCTGTGAGTCAGAACTGAGTTGATGGTGCTTAACAAGAAGAGTATACACAGCAAAGCATACATCAATTCAACCATCTCTACATGTATAATTCAATGATATTGATTACATTCCCTGCTTTGTGCAGCCATTCCCACTTTCCTTTTCTGACTTGTTCCTCCCTGTTAACATTATCTCTCTGCCCCCTACACTTACTGTCTAACCTTTTGAGTTGCTGTTGTCACTTTGATCCCATATGTTGGTGTTAAGCACTGTCGAGTCAATTCCGACTCATAATGACCCCATACAGGGTTTCCAAGAAGCAGCTGGGGGGGTTTGAACCACTAACAAGTCCAATGTTTATCCTACAGTGGCACACTAAGAATTACTATAGATAGTTGTTAAAGAGCTTTAGTGCTCAAGGTAAACATTTTTTCACTAAACTGTTGTTTGATTTTAATAAGACTTTCGAGAATATTTTTGGTATACATTTTAAAGATAATATCAGGGCAATAGTTTCAGGAATATATGCAGCCCTCATGGCTTCAGAAAGTCTGGAGTTTATGAGAATTTGAAATTCTGTTATACATTTCCCCTCTTTGATCAGGATTCTTCTGTAAAATCTTACATCAAAATGTCTAACAATGGTAGCCAGGCACCATTCAGTTCTGATCTCATGGCAAAGGAGGCAGTTGTTCATGGAGGTAATTAGCCACGCATTCCATATTCTCCTCCTATTCCTGACTCTTCCTTTTTCTGTTGCTTCAGACAAAGAGACCAAATGCTACACTTTTTACAGCTACTTGCAAATTTTTAAGACCCCTGGTAGTAAGCAATGAACTAGAAGTAGAAGAAGGTAGAACCAAAGCATTAAACAAATTATTATGCTAATTAACTAGGATGTGG
>NW_006408525.1:10386403-10389708 GCF_000296735.1 Chrysochloris asiatica | reverse complement strand
GAAACCCTATACAGGGTCGCTATGGGTCGGAACTGACTTGACGGCACTTAACAACAACAACCATGAAACCAAGACCCTAAACCTCCAAACCAAGTAACTGCATCTCCAGGTTTTGGGTTGTACATAAGCAACCTCCGCGGCTACTCTTTTGTGATGTGACGGGATCATTGTTGTAATTGTATCTGTAATGGATTGAATTGTGTCTCCCCAAAATATGTGTCAGCTTGGCTGGCTCATAATTCTTAGTGGTATGGTAGTTATATAATGATAATTTGGCAGGCTACAATGATATAATTATATTCTGTGATGCAATCAGCTCATCAGTTGTTAAGGGGATTGTGTGATGCAACACCCATACTCAAGTCAGCCTTGGTGTAAGCGGAATTTCTCTAAGATGTGGCCTGCATCACCATTCATTGTATAAGAAATAACAAGAGAGAGAAGCTAGCTGAGAAGGGAGGATTTTAGTACCAACAAGAAAGAAGAGCCAGGAATAGGGTGCATCCTGTGGACCCAGGGTTCCTTCACTGAGAACCTCTTAGGGGAAAGTTGATTCGAGACACATGGAATATCTCCAAGAGATTGGTGAGCCCAAGATGTTGAAAGGAAATAAGGATCTTCCCTACATATAAAGTTTAAAATTGCACTGTGATTTCATCAATAGAACATGTATTAATGTGTATTAGGAAACTTGTTTCCCCCCCCTTTTCTTGATTTTGAGCTTTCATATTAAGAGATTGATTAATAAATATGAGACCTTTAGTTTGAAAAACAAGTATTACTTTCCTACAGTCATCAATATATTGAAAATCTTCGAATGAATTATTTTAAGGTGGCTTTGCTGTTTATTTCAGAGCACCAGAAAGCTTTGGAGGATTTCACTCTTGAAAATATTCTTTCCCATATTTATTATTTTCGTTGTCGTGACTACACAGAGCTACTGGCACAAGTTTATCTTCTTCCAGACTTCCTGTTAGATCACTCAAAGGTATGTGTCATACTACCGAAATACAGTTAATTAACTATCCTTGATGGAGCCCTAGTGTGGCTCTTTAGGGTAAGCGCTGGACCAATAACTCCGAGGTTGGCGTTTCACACCCACCAGAGATTCTTCAGAAACCCTATTACAGGGTAGCTATGAGTCGGAACTGACTCGATGGCACTTGACTGTCCTCAATAAGCATGCAAAATAAGTTAATAGTATAATGACATAAAAGAGTCAAATGTATATATATTTAGGGAGGTGATGCACAGATGAAAAAATTCAAACAATGGTTTTGGTGATTACTGTAAAAAAGCAATGGATGATTGATTACCTGCTGCTAACCAGTTGATTCTGACTGATCGTGACCCTAGACTCTAAGTCTTTACAGGAGCAGACAGCCTCATCTTTCTCTCACGGAGTAATTGGTGAATTTGAACAGCCAGCCCTTTGGTCATCAGTCCAAGTGCATAATTATTTTACACCAGGACTCTGTGATAGATGATTATACTTACAGATTTATTGCTGTCCTTTGGAGAAATATAAAGTCTTGGATTTTATGGGGTTTTTCTTTTAATGGCTGACTGCTGTATGCTGACAAGTCAGTTCTGACTCACATAGTCCCTATATATGGATTCTGAGGCTGTAAATCTTTACAGGAGTTGAAGAAAGCTTCATGTTTTTCTCGAGGCATGCCTGGTAGATTTGAGCTGCTGACTTTGTAGTTAGCGGACCACCGTGGAACCCACTATGCTGCCATGACTTTGTTTCTATACCATTTTAATGTTTTATTTTTAAATATCAAACCTAATATCTGTTCTGTATTTAGGTCCGATTAGTGATTGTGGATAGTATTGCTTTTCCTTTTCGTCATGACCTAGATGACTTATCCCTTCGTACCCGGTTACTAAATGGCCTTGCCCAGCAATTGATCAGCCTTGCAAATAATCACAGATTAGCTGTAAGTATTATTAGTCAAGATGATTTTGTAATAACATCATGATTGTATGAAATATTACTGCCTAGAAATAGCAATGTAGAATTTGTAGAATAGAAAATAATAACCAACATGAATTAAAGTTAAAGAACATGTGAGGTACATTAGTTTTCCTGTGAAATAGCAAGCATATTCGATGTTATTTTATAAAAATGAACTTTGCATGATAAAGGAATACCACCATTAGTAATCACAATGTTTTCTTTGTCTAAGTGTCTGAATTTTTTCAGGTTAGCTTTCTTCCAACATCCCGTTTTTCTTTTCCATTGAGTGTGATTACTGTATAGTGTGTAATCACAGACTCAGGGATGGAAAAATTATATAGCTTAAACAGTGTAGATGTTTGGAGGTGGTGCTAACTTTTCAGGATATGAAATGTGAGGAAAGAGATAAATATAAACTCAGAAATGAAGCAATAAAAAGAAATGAGGTTAAAAACTATGACTGTTTAGATTTTATGCCATATGCAGAAAAATTAATGCCGTGTCTTTGAATTACTTCTTGTCTCATTAATTTAGCATTCTGCTAATATCAGTGAAGAGCCTCCAGTAGGGGGCACTCAAGACTAAGGACTTGCATAGTTCTCTAGGGTTTTTTTTTTGTTGTTGTTTGCTTGCTTTTGTTTCAACAGAAATAGCTTAATCTTTTCAGATTTAAAAACATAATATCACCAGTAACTTGCATTATTACTATAGTGGAATAATATGCAGTGGTTAAGAAGAGTGATGCAAATATAAGGGTGAGTCACATTATCTGCACTGTGGTTATATTAAAACACCCATCCACATCCACAGCTGAGGACGATATTGTTCGTGCACTTGAAATGATTCTGTCGAATAGATGAGTGACAGTGGATTATGTGGCAAATCATTTATAAATCAGCCATAGCTCTGTTTATGAAATAATCCATGACAGACTCGGGTTTCAAAAAGTGTGTGCAATATGGGTACCGAAACAACACATGGAAGAGCATAAACAGGAGCGTTTGAATATCTGCAAACAAAATTTACACCAACACTCAAAGGAAGGTTAAAAGTTTCTTTAAAAGAATCATTACTGGTGACGAGACATGGATTCATCACTACAAGCCTGTGAGTAAACAGAGTATGGAATGGAAACATCCTCAACCACTGACCAACAAAAAATTAAAAAGTCAACCATCAGTTGGAAAATTGATGCATATGGTTTTCTGGGATCCTCAAAGGCTATATTGGAACACCATCAGGAAAAAGATCCAGCAATGAACAGTGCTTGTTACAGTTGAGATGCTCAATGAAGAACTAAAGCCCTAAACTCCAGATTAAATGTAGAGGACTGCTCTGGTAG
>NW_006408525.1:10371913-10381038 GCF_000296735.1 Chrysochloris asiatica | reverse complement strand
TGGCAGAGCTCTTTACTACACTTCCACTCTATCCGCCATCTTGTTTGTTCTGATTTTCATAAGGTTTTTAGTGGTTAAATATTCAGAAGTAGTTTGCCTCTCCTTTCTAGTAAGTGTGTAAGATTTGCTAAAACCTGTCCACCATGGGTGACCCTGCTAGTATTTAAAATACTGGTGGCATAGCTTCCAGCATCACAGCAACATGCAAGCCACCCCAGTATGACAAACTGACAGACGAGTGGTCTGTAGCATAGCTTTTTAACCACCTCTTTATTCTTTTTTTTTTTTAACCAAGTAAGCAATTTTGTTTTCATCTTTCATAGCATTCAAATCATATTGCTATCATTTCCTGTTGAAAATAGAGCAGTTGTTTAACTCATCACAAAGAAGTTTCATCCAACTCATTGCATTTTTTAAAGAAACCTTTTCCACTATATTTTTAAGACTATTTTCTGCAATGCCATCATCTGAAAAAGATGTAACCTTTGCAGTATAGTTCTTTGAAGGGTTTTTGTCAGCACAGCATAAATAGCTAGTCTAACAGTTATCACTAGGTTATTCTGGTGAAGTTGAACATCTGTTACTTGTCTAAATCCACCTGGGTAGTTAGTATGCGAGAAGAACACTAGTTGTTCTAATTTGTTTCTAGAAAAAGCAATGTGTCACGTTCATTGTGACAACATAATCTCCAAAGTCATTCACTAGATGGTACATGAGTTTATGCAGTCCTTGAAGCTTTATTAATGTCATAGCAACAAGTTTGCCAGGGGGTTGTACTTTTCATGTAAGAGATACACTGGAGCAAAAGTGGCCCATTGCTGGGGTGACTCAGGACTTCCTTTATTGTCTTCATAGTTGGCTTCAGTTTTTAGCATTTAATATGCTGTAAAGCAGGCAAATTATCCTCAGAAAATCGTGTTCCAAGATATGCTGTATGCAGCAGTACATCAACAGGAAGCTGCCAGAAATTCAAACCACGTTCAGAAAAGGACATAGAATGAAGAATATCATTACTGATGTCAGATAGGTCTTGACTGAGGGCAGAGAATATCAGAAAGATACTTACTGGTGCAAATATGCAAAGACATTGATTTTGTGCAAAGACTTTTTGCACAAAGAATGAGTATTCCATAATTGTCCTCATGAGGAACCTGTACACAGGCAGTTGTTAGAACAGAACACGGGGATACTGAATGGTTTCAAATCACACAGGAAAGGTGTATGCCAGTGTTGTATCCTTTCACCATACTTATTCAATCTACGCTGAGCAAATCATCTGAGAAGTTGTATTATATGAAGAAGAACATGGCATCAGGATTAGAGGAAAATTCATTAATAAATTATGATATGCAGATTATACAACATTACTTGCCGGAAGCAAAGAGAACGTAAAATACTGATGAAGATCAACAACTACAGCCTTCAGTTTGGATTGGAAAGAAAACAAAAATCCTCACAACTAGACCGATCAATAACATGATAAATGCAGACAAGATTGAAGTTATCAAAGACTTCATTTTGCTTGGATCCACAACCAACACTCATGAAAGCAGCAATCAAGAAATCAAATGATGTTTTGCATTACGCAAATCTGCAAAAGATCTCTTTAAAGTGTGTTTGAGGACTAAGGTGCGCCTAACTCGAGTCAGTTCCGACTCATAGTGACCCTGTATAGGGTTTCCAGGGAGCAGCTGGTATATTTGAACCACCAACTTTGTGGTTCAAACAGACCTTACAATCCAGTGCATTATCCGAAAGCACCACACCAGGACTCCACAACAATGAATAGGAATTAGTATTTTTCCACCTTTTTATCGATTCTGTTATTAGTGCTTTTACTCTTTGCTAAACTGATAGGGTGAAATCAAATCAAACCCACTGCCACTGAGCTGATTCCAACTCAGAGCAATCCTATAAAACAGAGTAGAACTGCTCCTTATGGTTCCCAAGACTAAATCTTTATGGGAGCAGCCTGTCTCATTTTTCTCCCACTAAAGCAGCTACTAAGTCCAAACACCAATCTTGTAGTTAACAGCCCAGTGCTTATCTCACAGTGCCACTAGGGCACCTTGATAGGGGAAGGCCTTTAAAAAATGCATACCTGATTAGTAGCAGAAATGGTTTCCTGCTTCAAAATGACTCATTTTATACATGTTAGAGTTCCAGGTCTTTATAATCACTGTTAATCACTCACAACTGAATCATACAATCCTGTCTGCATCTTCTCCCACCTTCTCTTACCCATACCCTTTAGGGCAAATGTTGTTTGGTGGGAATTTACAAAGACTTACTAGAGGAGTCCTGGTGTGGGTTAATGTGCCAGACTGTTAAAGCCCTTTGAACTATAAGGTCGGCAGTTCAAGCTCACTAGCTATTCCTTGGAAACCCTATACTGGGTCGCTGTGGGTGGGAATTGACTCGACAGCACTTAACAACAACTAGAAGAGACCTTTAATAGTTCACTGTACTGCAGATCGTTACCTGTTTTAAAGATTTATTTTTTGGGAGCTTGGAAACACTATTTTCATTTGTATCTTGGTGCAGCATTTTTGCAGGAGTAGTATAGCTACTTAATAAATATTTGCCAGTAATGTAAAATCTAATTTGGGATGTTGAACAGCTGGTAAAGCAGTATTATTTACATTTTCGTCAAGAGATGTAATGGATAAATTAATTACTCTTCTGTAAACTAGTGTTATGCAATAGAACTTTCTGTGATGATGAAAATGTGTGATCTGCTACACACTTAAACATTTTTTAACAGTTCTTCTTAAGAGAGACGAGTGGTAACTTGAATAACGACCCTCCAAAGACATCCACATCATAATCCTCAGAGCTACAAAATTGGACAACACAGCTGTAAATACAGTGTGGGCTATAAGTAAATATATCCCAGTTGGAAGAGCTTAAACACTTGGTAGTATACACAGTAAAAAGTGTTATGTTGACAAAACAAAAATTTTAGGGTGTTACCTCTGCATTGATAATCACCAGCCTTACAGAACTGATGACCTTTTCAGAGTAAGCACATTTTTTCCCTTGATTTACATAGAAGTTCTTTATCATTTCAGCTTGCAGTAGAATCCATTACCCTTTCTAGAAGGAAGATCTGTATTGGAGAGATATCTATAATAATCTTTTCTAGAGAATTTTGGATGGGAATGTGCTAGATAAGCTGACTTTTAAGTCAACCTTAAACATACAAGGGGGCTTCAGAAAGTTCGTGGAAAATTCCCTTATCTTTTTATTCCATTTTTCCATGAACTTTTTGAAAACCCCTTATGTTTGTTTTCTCTACTTTAAAGCAGCTGTCTCTCAACATGGATTTTTTTTTTCTATAGCTCACCATTTACCCCAGGATATTAGCACGATTTTCATCTTTAGGACTATCTGTGAGTAAAGAAATATCTGTAGCTATTACTAGCAGACCAGCATAGTCCTAACTCAGGATTAAATGACCTGACTACTGGAGTTTTTAGTTTTCCCTAGATTTTCTATTTAAAATTTTTTTCTTTTTTTTAATGATTTTTAGTCTCATTAAAATTGGCCTGTTTTTTAGTTATTGTTTTTCTTATAAAATCTAAAGTAATAATAATGTAGGAAAGGGTTTCAAAAAGTTCATGGAAAAGTGGAATTTAAAAATGGAATTTTTCCTGAAAAATTTTAAGCTCCTTAATTTTTCTTTTCTCAGTAAATATAAATATTGAAATGTTTATTAGGATTTATTCCTTTGCATAAAGGTATTTATTACAGGGAAGCATTAAGGAGCCCTGGTGGTGGTGCAGTGGTTAAAGCTCCTAGCAACGAACTGGAATATTGGCAGTTCAAACCTATAAGTCAGCATGCAGGAGAAAGATGAGGCAGTCTTTATTTCCATCAATATTTACAGTCTTGGAAACTATCCTATAGGGTTGGCCTGAGTCTGACTCAGATACACAGCAAAGGATTTGAGGGAGGCAGTAGTGCTGGAGCACAAGGGCTCAGGATCTTTTTAAGCTTTTGATTTCAGTAAAACTGGAATAAATGTGATAACGTCATTCATTGGTGGAGATGAGATAAGATAATTAAGATAAAGTACTTAACGTATTTTTTGGCTTGTGTTAAATATTCAATAAATGCTACTGATGATGCTGTTACTGTTTTTGTTTCTGTTGACTTATACAAAACTCAATTTTAAAAGCAAAAATTTTCTGATACTCCCAGTCTGGTTTCTATAAGTGGTCTTTTGTCTTTGTAGACCTTTATGTGTTATGTAGCGTATTTTCATAGTAAGTACTTTTTTCTTATTAAAAAAATATTTTATATAAAATTGTATGTATAAATATTATATGAGACCGCAGTTATAAAAATTTAAGAAAAGGTTTTCATGCTAAAAGAAACATTTTATGATGGTTATCGAATTGATAGGAAAAGGAGAATAAGATTTTTTAAAATTCAGTATGGAATTTTCTCAGATAATTACAATTAGCAAACAAATATATTAACGCCATTATTATAAATGAAATTTTTTTTTTTTTTTTTTTAATGAGAAATAGTATAATATAGTCAGGAAGTTGGATTCAGTATCCAAGACCTAAGTTGTATATTTTGTTTTAGTTTTGATGTGTTTACATTTCTGTGTCTTTGTATTTTTGGGCTTTGTGACCTTGAATAGATTGATTAATTCAGAAATAATGTTTTGTGGTCAATCACATTTTTCATGATTTTTATGATTAATTTTTAATTAAAGAAATTTTAAGCACTGGATTGCAAACCCACTAGGTGCTCCTCAGAAACCCTACATAGGGTTGCTTTGAGTTGGAACTAACTTGATAGCACTTAACAACAACACCACATAGTTTTTAACAGTTGATTATAGTCTTAATACTAAAATCAAAGGACCTGATGGCACACTACATTTATTTGATAATATTTTTGGATTCACCTAATTTTGTCATCTTTTATTTTTGTAGGTAATTTTAACCAATCAAATGACAACAAAGATTGATAGAAATCAAGCTTCCTTGATTCCTGCTTTAGGTGGGTACTTCATCAGATATAAGTTTGTTATATACAACTTTTCTCCCTTTTATTTGATACATGCTGACCACTGTAAGCTCCATGAGAGTAGGGACTGTATCTGTCTTGGTTTTTTAGGTGTTGTCAAGTGGTACCAACTCATAGCAATCCTATATATGATTTCCAAGTCTGTAAATCTTTGTGGGAGCAGAAAGCCTCGTCTTTATCTCTTGGAGTAACTGTTGGGCTTGAACTGCTGACCTGTGTTTCCCAGTCCAGTGCTTACCTTACAGAGCCACCAGGCTCCCTGTATCTGTCTTACTAATAATCCTCAACACTTAGCATAGTGCTCTGAGAAACTGATTCATCATTTCGCAGACATTCATAGAGTATCTGCTACGTGGCAGCTGGTGTGTCAGGTTTTAGGGATATAAATATTCATAAGATATGACCTTGTGCTCTAAAAACTCAGTCTCAGGCAGGAGGGAGAGCAAATCCAATTTAAATACAAATCACAATATTTTGAATAGAGTTATGTACTCTATTCTTAATCTCAGTTGTGTTTTTGTTTAATTGCAGTGCTTCCAGATTTATTTCCATTAAAATCTCTAAGAATATTATGTCACTTTTCTTCTGGAGGTCAGAAGTGGAGCCTTGGTAGTGCAGTGCTTAAGTGCTTGTCTGTTAACTGAAAGTTTGGTAGTTCGAATCTACCAGCAACTCCATGGTTGAAAGATGTGGCAGTCTGCTTCCCTAAAGATTACAGCCTTAGAAACCCTATGGGGCAGTTTTACTTTGCCCTATAGGGTCGGTATGAAGTCAACTCAGTGACAACGAGTTTGGGTTTGGGTTTGGGTAAAAGTATGTTTAGTAGACCTGATTGATGTATGTGGAAAATTGATACATTCACTGGCTCAGAATATAAAGTTTGCTAAAAAGCAAGTAGAAGGTAATGATTTTTAGTATTTCCTTTTTTATCTCAGAATGTTACCCACATCCTAGGTGTTTTGAAATCAAGTATACTCTTGTTATGTTAAATTAATTAAAGGAAAGAGTGTATTTGGTGAGACACATCGTGAGAGACTTAAAACCTAGTTGGTAAGACAGTGCAATTTTTATGTTCTTTTTCTCTCAGGGGAAAGTTGGGGACATGCTGCTACAATACGGCTAATCTTTCACTGGGACCAAAAGCAGAGGTCAGTAAGAAGCAAGTTAATGTTTCTGAATATTGGGCAATTTACACTGAACACTTAACTGATTTCTTACATCTAGTCCATTAGATGAGTTCCTCAATGCCACATGAACTGACGCTTCTGTTGCCTTTTCTGAAATCAACTAGAGCAAACATAGAACTTGTTATGTTGCACATTTAGCTACATAGGAACTTCTTTGGAATATTTAAATGATGGGGTGCACCTGAAATGAGTGGGTGGCCAAGGAACACCACCTGCTAAAGCTCTTTGAAATCAAGTACCATTTATTAGCCATGCAGAAGGATATGGGTACTCTGTGTTCCTAGAAGGGATTGAAAGAAGATTAAAATCAGGACAAAAGGAAGACTTTTGAAGTTAACATTAGGACTAATTTATGTGGAAATAGGATGATTTTTTAAGTTACTTAATATAGTCCATGTATGAAATTTTTGTCTATTACTTTTGTTTCCTTTTGTATTTGCCTATGCTTTTATTCCAGTTACTTACCTTTCACAGGTATTGTTCTTTAAAATAAAACTATGGCAGTGTGAAACCTTTGTACTTGTTTTGTAACATGCTGAGCAAATGAACAAACTAGCTTTCATTTTCATTAAAATAGTCAAGTGAAAGCTGTGGAGTCTTTTATTGTAATCTTTTAGAAATCTCAGATTCATGCCAACCTCAGTGCTTTGAGATCAATTGGCATAACCTAGAGAACTCAGATTGGAAATGCACTAATAAAAGGAAAAAATAAAACAGCATATGGGCACTGATGGAATCAAAGAGTTACCTAAATACATACTGGGTCTGGTCAGTGATATTGTTTATTTCTTTACAGTTATACACATGAAAAATCATGCTTGACCATGTTATGTTTGATAATTGAGCAGAATTTATTACAATCTGCATGTAGCATATCTTTTGCAACTAATTCATGCAGTTCATGTCTCCTTTAGAGCTAATATTTCCAAGGAGCTTAGGTAACTTGTTTTTCTATAAATGCATAGTGTTTTGCAGTTGACGCCCTCCCTCCAATTCTGTGAATAATTCATTATATAGTGAAATTTAAAAGACATTATTGTCTTATCAGCAAACCCCAAACCTTTTCAGACTATTGTAAAAACTGGGCAACAGTTTTCCAGCTGAGTCCTTTGAACTTACACTCTTTCTGCTTTATGTTATTCTATAAAGTGCAACCACCATTGAAACGGTCTTAGAAATTCCCCTTGACCTAACATACAACATTAGTAGTCCCCAGGTTACAAAGTCCGACTTATGGACAGCACCTACTTAACTCTTTAAGCAGGACTTCAAACCAGTTTGAACCTATACTGTCATGGCTAGTGAAAGAAGTAGGAACAGACCTGAATTTTTACAATTTTGATGATTCCTCACCATAGCCGGAATGAGAAAAATTACAGATCAAAGCCCTGAAACAGGAGGCTCTGAAGAGGCACGGTGCGCCTTTTCAGGAGCCTGATGCATGAGATTGAGTTATTGGCAGGACTGTGGAGATCCACACACATTCAGAGTGGTACAGTCAGCCACCAGCTTGGGCTGGAGCAGTGCTAATTCAGTTCATAATCATCTTTTATATTTATGTAAATTTGCCTTCACTAAAAGGATTGAACCAACTCCTCCTGAAATGAAACAAATTCTCCATCACAATTACCTTCTCTTGCTGCACAAGCACTAAAGACACAACCATATAGACCTGTTTCGGATGCTACAGATTCTTTTTATTTTATGATTTCTTTTCTTTTTCTTTAGTTTTTTAAACTGCTTTCCCCATCACCCAACTTAACACATGTGTACTCTCTAGCCAGTGAATAATTCTCCCTTCCCTCCTAACCCTGGTAATCATTATAGAATATTTCTTTTAGCATGAAAATTCTTGACATTTTGCAACAGTGGTCTCAGTATTTGCACTGTGATTGACTAATTTCACTCAGCATGTCTTCCAAGTTCATCTATGTCATGAGGTGATTCATCATTACGTAGATTCATCATTATTCTTTAACATTGCATAGTATTCCAAAGTGTGTATGTGCCAAAATTTGTTAAACCGCTCTTCTGGTATTTTTCTGATTGGTATTTTTGCTGTTGTTAATAGTGATACATATATTTATTTGTGTCCCAGCTCTTAAGTTCTTGAGAGGATATATACCAAGTAGAGAGATTGCTGGGCTATATGGTATTTCTGTTTCCAACTTTTTTCCCACAGTGCTTCCACCATTTTACAGTTCCACCAGCAGTGTAGGAGGGTTCTAGACTCTGCACAACCTCACCAGCATTTGCTTTTTTGTTTTTCTGAACTTTGCTGTTAATGCTGGAGTAAAATACCATCTCATTGTTTTGATTTGCATCTCTGTAATGGCTAATGAAAACACTTCTTCGTATGTTTGTAGGCTTCCTGAATATCTTTCTTGGTGAAGTGTCTGTTTATGTTCTCTGCCCATTTTTTAAATTGCAATTTTGTTTTCTTGTTGAAGTATTGAAGTGTTCTATAAATTTTAGAGATGACCTACAAATTCTCAAATCAGGAATAAATCTGATTTGTAACCCGGGACTGCCTGTAGTAGTCTTCTCTAGAAAAGAAACTTCCAAATCAAGTATCCACATGTATGTATGGTAGTGGTGGTAGTATGCCGTGGAGTCAGTTCTGACTCATAGTGACCCTGCATAGGGTTTCCAAGGCTGTAAATCTTTATAGAAGCAGAAAGCCTCATCTTTCTTCCACAGAACAGCTAGTAGTTTCAAACTGCTGACCTTGAGGTTAGCAGCCTGACTTATAACCATTACACTATCAGAGCTCCTTATCAATATTGTTGTTGTTGAATGCCAATTGTTGTTGAATGTATGAATTCCAACCCATAACGACCCTGTATAGGTTTCCAAGGAGCAGCTGGTGAGTTTGAACTGCCGACCTTGCAG
>NW_006408525.1:10370518-10371813 GCF_000296735.1 Chrysochloris asiatica | reverse complement strand
TTCAGCCTAAAACATTTTTTAGTAAGTGAATATGAAAACTTGTTGACAGATGGACAAAGTGTATTGAAAAGCAGAGATTATTTCAAAAACTGATGTGTTTGCCTTTCCTAAAAGTTGATAAAAATTCTACAGCCAGAGTGCAGAAAACTTTCGACTCACTTTCGTATTACTATACCATCATGCAATGAGATATATCCTGACACATGGTTTTGTGAAAAAATTGGAATTGCATAGCAATATATAGAGTCTGATCTCATTTTTGAGAAAAAAAAATTATATATGTGCTTTTATATCTCTTATATGGGAAAAAAAGATCAGAAAGGACCCAAACATTAACTGTGACTACTTCTTATTATGGAGTCCTGGTGTGGCGCTGTGGGTTAATGCACCAGACTGCAAAGTCGTTTGAACTGCAAGGTCAGCAGTTCAAGCTTGCCAGCTGCTTCTTGGAAATCCTATACAGGGTCGCTATGGGTCGCACTTCACAACAACAGCGACCTCTTATTATGCATATGGTAAGATTGCCATTAGTCAGCTGAGTCCGAGGCTACTTGAAGGCACCTAATAACCACTTGTTGTTATGTGCCGTGGAGTCAGTTCCAACTCATAGTTAGCCTCATCTTTCTCCCATGGAACAGCTGGTAGTTTCGAACTGCTGACCGTGAGATTTAGCAGCCTGATTCGTAACCACTAGGTTACCAGAAAGCTCCCTCAAAAACAGGGCCATTTGGTGGTACTGTAGGATCAACACTGAACTGTTAACTGCAAGGTCAGCAATTTAAACCCACCAGCAGCTCCACTGGAGAAAGATGAGGCTTTCTGCTCTTACAAAAATTTGCAGCCTTAGAAACCCTATACAGGGTATAAAGTTATGATTTTTTGCAACTATAGGTATGCATTCTCTGCTTGCGTTATAAATTCAGTTTGATTTCCCCCTTATCCTAAGTTAGCATGTGTAGTCACATGTTGTGACTTTTCATAATAAATGCATTTAAAATTTAAAGTTCTATATACCTCTTTGTAAAAAAATTAAACTCACAAATGTAGAAAGTAAGCAGCTACATATCTTATACATATGGTTATTGTGTTGAGTTTAGTGTACGTATTTTTCCAGACTCTGTTCTGTGTATATATAAAACATACTTTATTTTTAAATGACATGTATGTTATATAAAGCAACTTTTTGTTTTTCATTTGAAACATTGTGGACATCTTTTCATGAACAGTACTTAAAAGTCTACCTTCGCTTTTGAAACAGTGTTGTGTTGATGGTTGTAGCATAGCTTTTTTTTTTT
>NW_006408525.1:10359171-10367150 GCF_000296735.1 Chrysochloris asiatica | reverse complement strand
CTTTCTCCCGCGGAGCGGCTGGTAATTTCGAACTGCTGGCCTTAAGGTTCGCAGCCCAACCCGTAACCACTACGCTACCAGAGCTCCTTTGTACTTAATAGAACGCATCTATGAAATAACAAAAATAAATAGCTACAGATTAAGATATTTATTTTATGTATTCATTAGAAAGAGTAGTTTTTCCTTCAGTGTCAAATTCTAGAAGTCCATTGTTGTTAGGTACCATGGAGTCAGTTCCAGCTTATAGTGACTTTATGCACAACAGAACAAAATACCGTTCAGTCCTGCGCCATTTTCACAGTTGTTAATTTGAGCCCATTGTTGCTGCCCAGTGTGTCAGTCCATCTCGTTAGAGGTCTTCCTCTTTTCTGTGGACCCTTCACTTTACCAAGTGTGATGTCCTTCTCCAGGGACTTGTCTCTTCTGAGCACATGTCTTAAGTGTAAGAGACAAGTCTTGCCTACCTGGCTTCTAAGGAGCATTCTGGCTATATTTCTTCCAAGACAGATTTGTTTGTTTTAGCAATCCATGTTACTTTTAAGTATTCTTCTCCAGTA
This sequence comes from Chrysochloris asiatica, assembly GCF_000296735.1. NCBI lineage: Eukaryota > Metazoa > Chordata > Mammalia > Afrosoricida > Chrysochloridae > Chrysochloris > Chrysochloris asiatica. The sequence continues at coordinate 10,366,593 of NW_006408525.1, read as the reverse complement.
CCATCATTCAGGTGCATCAATTCTTCCTCGGTCTTCTTATTCATCATCCAACTTTTACATGCGTGTGAAGCAATTGAAACTACCATGGCTTGGGTCAGGCTCACCTTAGTTCTCAAACTGATATTTTGTTCTTGAACACTTTAAAGAGGTCTTGTATAGCAAATTTGCCTAATGCAATGTGTCATTTGATTTCTTGACTGCTGCTTCCTTGAATGTTGATTGTGGATCCAAGCAAAATTAACTCTTTGACAATGTCAGTCTTTGCTCCATTTATTATGATGGTATTTATTAGTCCAGTTGTGAGAATTTTTATTTCCTCTACATTGAAGTGTAATTGATACTGAAGGCTGTGGCCTTTGATCTTCATCAGTGAATATTTTAAGCCCTCTTCACATTTCTAGCAAGCAAGATTGTGTTATCTGCATAGTGCTTTTTTTTTAAGTTTTCATTGTGAATTATGTGTTAGTTTACATGGGTAAACATTATCTTTACATTTATCCTCTCGTACTTTGTTTCATTGCAATGATCACAATCCCCTGCATGCATTATCAAACACCCAAAGGGTATACCTCACACTCCTGCCCCCTGGCCGCCAGCGCACAATGCCTCTCCCCCGCTGAATCCAGAGTCCCCAGCTTTCCACGTCATTGCCTCTGCCTCCATCCCTAGTGTCACTGCCCTTCTGGACACAGTCTTGCACTTCCCTTTTCTCCCTTGATGGTTCCAGGGATCTCCGCTCCTGGACTACAAAATCAGCTGTTCCCCTCCTTTTGTTACCAAACATTTACACTTACCTTTCCAACACTCACTGTCAGACCTGATAGCAGTCATTCCTTATTGAACCACAGGAGTCCTTTTTCCCCCTCACCTTTTATTAACCCCATCCAGGAATGTTAGAAACAATTCATTGGAGGTTCTATCTTTCCCTTTATCCTCTGGAGCTAGGTTCCCTATTGAAAGCTTGTAAGCCAGTCACTTCTTGCCTTTGTAGTCCCCCCATTTTGGGTAGCCAGTGTCTAAGTTACACCCCCCTCCCCGTTGACCCTGTGTACCAAGGGGCTGGGAATGATCCTGACTGTAAAGATTTGTCCGCTCCTTTGTCATACTGCATCCACAAGCATAGGTCAAGATCATCTACTTATAGTGAGTTACCCTTTGTTTTTTTTTCTTCCCTCCTCTTTCTTCCTCTAGTTGTGTTCTGGTCATCCAGCCATTGATGCCAGGTCAAATGGATACTATCTGCAAGTATAGGTGTTCTTGTGCATCCCTCCTCTCTTTATATCAGCTGGATGCTTCACACTTCGTTCTAGTCCTCTGGGGCCATGTCCCTGCCCCTGGGCCCAGGAGTCCCCAGGTCTCCTCCTACTGTTGGTTAACCAGGTCTCAATCCAGGGTAACAGAAGTCTTTTGAATGTGGTCAGACTTCGTTCACAATTTCACTGCTGTTTTTCCCCCTCTTCCCATTACTGGTGACCAATGTGGTCAGCATCAGGACCATATGCCTGCTAGTGTGTTCCTTTTGAGTTCAGTCTTGGAAGGGGGTTTGCCTTGAGGGGACCTAACCACTTGCCTTGATGACTCCCTGGGGAACAACTTGCTTATTCTTGTAATAGTCAATTAGACTGCTGTTGTTATTTTTTTTTTTCCTTGCTGGCCTTTCTTTCAAGAAGTAGCTTCTGTTCTTCTAGCTGCTCCAGGCTGGTCTGCTTATCCTTTCACGTGGGAATGTCCCACCTCAGAAGATTCTGGATGAGGATCAGGATTCCACCTATGGTCTTATGCAATGCAAAGGTTCTGCAGGGAGCCTCCTTCACTGGGCAAGTTATAGCCCCAGTTTAGTTAACCCAAACAGTTATAGGCTGAAGATGGACTTACAAGCTTTCTCTGGTGATGTTTCTGGCTATTCCTCTCTCCCCCCTTCAAGTGTCTATTTTACAATAGTAAGCAAGGGAAACCAATATTCAACAAACAGCCAAGCATATTAATATCATTTCCTTAACTTTTACCCATTCAAACCATCCCTCAATCTTTGCATCCACAAGTAAATTTAATAATAGTGGTAATAACTGGTCTCTCTTGTTGTTGCTAACTACCTTTGAGTTGATTGCGACTCATAGTGACCCTGTATAGGGTATCTGAGGAGCAATTGGTGGTTTTGAACAGCTGACCTCGTTATTAGAAGGCCATTGCTTATTCTACAGTGTCACACCGGGACTCAGGTCTTCCTTGTAAGTGTATGGATATTATCCTATCACAGCATTGTACTTCAAGATGGATCTTGATGGATCTTGAAATGCTCTTTTGATGATGAATGGTACACTATTCTTCTTAAATTTGTCATTCTGGGCATAGTAAATCATATGGTTGTGTGATTCAGCCCATACCTGTCCATTTCAGCTCACTAATGTCTAGGATGTCCATCTTTATGCATTCCATTTCATTTGTGACAACTTTGAATTTTCCTAGATTCATATTTCATACAGTCCATGTTCTAATTATTAATAGATTTTTGCAGCTGTTTCTTCTCATATTGAGTTGTGCCCTATCAGAAAACGAAGGTCACAAGAGCTTGGCTGTATTCTCATGATATGGTCAACTCTTATTTTGAGGAGGCAGCTCTTCCCCAGTTATATTTTGAGTGTCTTCCTATCTGAGCATGTCATCTTCTGGCTCTATATCTGACAATGTTCCTCTGCTATTTATAATGTTTTCAGTGACTGACCTTTTAGAAGTGGTCTGCTTGCCCTCCCTCCTAGTCTGTCTTAATCTGGAAGCTCAGCTGAAACCTGTCCACCATGAGTAACCCTGCTGGTATTTAGAATACCGGTGGCATAGCCTCCAGCATCACAGTAACACTCAGACAGCTACAGTATGACAGACTGATAGATGAATGGTGGAATTAGGTCTATGGAGGTCAGAAAATGAGTCTTAATTTTACAGAGTTAATTATTTTATGGCCTCAACTTCTTCCAAATCCTTCTCAGGAAATGAGAGACTAATGTAGCACACTAACGTAGGATAGATTTAGGGGGAAATTTTGCTTTTCTAGAAAATTGTTCCTTTTTCTCATATATTACTTTAATGAGTATTTACATCTGTTGTTGTTAAGTGCCATCGAGTCGGTTCTGACTCATAGCGACCCTGTAGAGGGTTTCTGAGGAGCCTCTGGTGAGCTTGAACCGCGGACCTTGCAGTTCAAATGGCTTTGCAGTCTGGCGCATTAACCCACAGCGCCACACCAAGACTCTCCTCATCTATTGGGTGGGCATAATAATTCAATAAAGTTGTTGTTGTTATTATGTGCCGTGGAGTCAGTTCCAACTCACAGCGACCTTGTACAGGGTTTCCGAGGCTGTAAATCTTTATGGGAGCAGAAAGCCTCATCTTTCTCTAAGTATGAGATAATCCTTAGGCTCTGGAACAAACAAAGCAATCAGTGAATGTTTTCTCGACCATAGTCCTAACCACTCAGACATTTTAAAGTGGAAACAAGGAGCTGTTGCACTTTGTAAATACTGCCGCAGTTAGCAGGAAAATTTTGCTTCTACTAGGCATTTAATTAAAAACTACTGTCAAGTCTCTTCCAGCTTGTAGCCACTCTGTAGGACAGAGTAAAACTAACCTCATAAGATTTCTAAGACTGTAAATCTACAGAAGTAGATGTTGCTAAGTGCCATTGAGTTGATTCTGACTCCTCGTGACCCTGTATAGGGTTTCCGAGAAGCTGCTATTGGGTTTGAAATGGCACCTTATGGTTCACAATCCATTGCTTATCCTACAGCACCACACCAGGAGACTACAGAAGCAAATAGTTGCATCTTTCTCCTACAGACAGAGTGACTGGTGTGTTTGAACTGCATATTTTTTGGTTAGTAGCCAAGTTCTTTAACTACAGCATCACCAGAGCTCCTAGGTATTTTATAGATACTTTATATACCAGCAGTCCTGGTGGCACTGTGAGTTAAACTGTGGGCTTCAGTTCAAATCCACCAGCCTCTTTGTGGGAGAAAATGAAACTGTCTATTCCCAGAAAGATTTTCAGTCTTATAGGGTTGCTGTGAGTTGGACTCAACTAAGTAATAGTGGGTATTTTATATGTTATGTCTCATTTAATCTCTCCAGTAACTGTGAAGAATAATTACGAAGTGAGGAAATTGAGGTCCAGAAAAGGTTAGCTGGCTTAAATAGCAAGTAATGCAGTCATTTATTGAATATTTATTAGCTATCTTTTACATGATAAGCACAATACAAGCATTACTTCATTTTATTTTCCAAATAACTCTAGGAAATAGGTTGTAGTGTCCACAATTTATAAGGAGTCCCTGGTGGTGCCAGGTCACAACTTTGCAGTCTCCAGTTATTGTTGTTGTTGTTGTTATGTGCCATCGAGTTGGTTCCGACCCATAGCGACCCTGTATAGGGTTTCCGAGGGTGTAAATCTTTACGGGAGTAGAAAGCCTCATCTTTCTCCCACGGTGCAGCTGGTAGTTTCCAACCGCTGACCTTAAGATTCGCAGCCCGATTCGTAACCACTACGCTACCAGAGCTCCTTGGAGCAGTTTTATTCTGTGTACATGTGGTCACCGTGAATCAGAATGGACTCAATGGCAAGTAACAACACAGATCCACATTTTATAGCTGACCATAGAGTCCATCGGTGGGGAGTCCATTGATTTTCTCCCATGGTTGCTTTTTCTGGATGGTAATTATTGTGTTGTGCTGATGACCAGCCAATCTGAAGTGATTACTCTTGCTCTCCTTTTTAGGTTAAAATCATTGTTCTCCAAACTTACAAAAATAAAAGTAATTAGTTCACCTTACGAGAATCAGGATAAGTTGACCTTGCTTAGTAGAATTTAATAAAATAGTTTTGTTCATCATTATTTGAAGGTACATATGTTCCAGTCATTGAAATTACATGAAACCTTTGTGTGCTTTTAATTTTAAATTTTAGTTTATCTTGAACAAGCGAGAATAGCAGCTCACATTGGGTCAAATTGTTACGGGAGTAAATACTTCCTGTTTGTGCAGAAACAGGTCTTGAATAGCCAAATTTTATTAGGATTTGAAAGTGTAGATGTCCCTTCTCATGTCCCTGTCCCAATCGTTTCCTGCTAACACCTGTTTTTACCCTTTGACTAATGTTGGAACAACATTCCAACAGTTGTCAAAAGAAATAAAATACTTCTGCTGGTGTCCTGTATATTGTGTGGGTTTTCTTCCACTTTGCATATTCATGATAAGATGAGGCCATGATTGTTCAGAATTGCACTACTCTTTGCCAAGAGGATCGGGTGGTAGAGTGGAGTAATATATCAACACCCCCACACAGTGCTTCATATGTGTGTTCAGCATTAGAGCACAAATTGTGCTTCTATCTTGTTCCTTCCTGACCCAAAGTATGCAGTTCAGCCATATGTGAAGCTTCATCTCAGTAAGTGATTTTTTGGTTTAATTTGATGTCTAAAAAAGTCTCTTAAGATGCAGTCGTGAAATATAAAAATGTATTTTTATATAGAAATGTGAGGAAGATTTTCAACTCATATACTTAAATGTCCTTTTGACTATAGGATTATTAATAAATGTAAATACTTCTTGAAAGCATATTTGCTTTCAGTAATTTCTTCAGAAAAGTTATAAAGGGGCTAAAATACTTTTCCTGTATTTTTCTGTTGTAGATAGGATATAAACCCTAACACGCTCTAAAATTTTATAATCTCTTTATCACAGATATTCTTATATTAATACCTACTGAGCAATTATTTATGCATATTTTTATGCAGTTATGTTGTGGCGCTGTATGATAAGCACTGTGCTACTAACCAATAGGTTGGCAGTTCAAGCCCACCAACCACTCCTCAGAAACCCTATACTTGCTGGTTATTCAATCAGAACCAATTTGACAGCACTAAACAACAACAACAATAGAGTTTATAGCATTTTGGATTCTGCTGTTTTGATCCTGAAAGTACAATGTAGAACAGGACACTGATGGGCCATCATCTGATTCGGGTTACTTAATCCTTTGACTCTGCCTCAGTTTCAAAATTAAGAAGAATAACAGATCATAAATCAAAGAATTATTTTGGAATTGTCTTTGAAAACAAATCAGTATTGTTTATAAATAAATGACTCATAATCCTGAGAGTCTATGATTTTTCCCTGCTGGAATCTGCATTTTATATAGCTTTATTCTAAAGTAATTTTTAAAAGGCACTGTAAGGATTTTCACTTGTAATTGTTGCTGTTACAGTATTTGAACATAGAAATTAAACTTTTATGTTCTGTTTTCAATTTTGTTTTACTTAAAATTGTAGAGCATATAATAAAATACATCCTAACCAAACTTGAGGAGTCCTGGTGTGGCGCTGTGGGTTAATGCGTCAGACTTCAAAGCCATTTGAACTGCAAGGTTGGCAGTTCAAGCTCACAAGCTGCTCCTCGGAAACCCGTACAGGGTCACTATGGGTCGGAACCGATTTGACAGTACTTCATAACAACAACCACCAAACTTTGGTCTGTTATAACAGTGATTTTTGTGGGCATAATAATTTTGAAATAGTGCAGCTTAGAAGTACGTTTGTATAACGTGTTCCTCATTTGTATTCAATAAATTATCTTAACACAAAACTACATGATTATTACAGAAAGTTTGGAAAATATAGGTAAGGAAAAAGGGGAAAAAAACAACCTTGTAACAACTTTTTTATTTGTAGCTTTCTAATAGTTTTCTATAAGGAGCTCTGGTAGCATCATGGTTACAAATCAGGCTGTGAACCACAAGGTCAGCAGTTTGAAACTACCAGCTGTTCTGCAGGAAAAAGATGAGGCTTTCTGCTCCTGTAAAGATTTATAGCCTCAGAAACGCTGTACAGGGTGGCTATGAGTCAGAACCAACTCCACGGCACATAACAACAATATTTTCTATACATGTATAAATACATACTTATTATAAACATAGAACTTATAGAGTTTATTTTTACTAAACATGATTAATATTTTTCTGTTTCATTTAATATTTTATTTTACCTTTTCAGCATAAATGAGGTCTCATAAAGTATAAAATAATTTATTAGAATAAGTAATTGGACTTTTAGATTATTTTAAAATTTCACTTACATAAGCAATTGTTTTGTTTTGTTGTTATTAAGTGCTGTCAAGTCGGTTCCAACTCACAGCAACCATATATTGGGTTTCCGAAGAGTGGCTGGTTTGAACTGCAGACCTTATAATTAGCAGTTCACTGCTATCCTACAGTGCCACACCAGGACTCCAAATTATTGTTATATGTAATAAACATTACATAAATATAAAGCTAGTGTTTGAGTAGAATTTTTTGTTTCTTTACCTATTGTGCTATAAGGGGACAAAATAATAGAATTATAATAAAAACACAATTTAAATTACAGAATCAGTCATATG
>NW_006408525.1:10357556-10359069 GCF_000296735.1 Chrysochloris asiatica | reverse complement strand
GTTTTTCCTTTAAGCAGGTTGGCAACATTGTACAAATCACCAAGCCAGAAGGAATCTACAATACTGTTTCAAATCACAGTCAGTATTATTTAATTAGAGTGGGATTTTTATACTTGTGGGCAGTAATTATCTGAAGAGAGCATTTCCAAATTGCTTCTGTTACCTTCTGTAGGCAACAAACATATTTGAGGGCAGCTTTTGAAGCTTAGAACATTATCCCCAAAATAGTACTGTATACAGAATACTCTAGTCATAATTGGAATGAAGTTTATTCTTAAGAACAGAGGAAATGCTTATTTGTAGGGTAGTGTTTTTCTTATCTGTACTGTAGGCTATTTCAGGTTTTTAAAGTAAAAGTTGCTAAAGGTTTTTCAGAAATGAAATACCAACACTAGCAATTTGGGTCTGTAGATATTATAGGTCTTACTAAAGCCATCAAATTCAACCAACTTTTAAATGTTAATTTTCTTTTGGATTTATGGTATAGAAATATATTTTTGGATTAAATATGAGTATTTGTCAATAGTATTGAGCCATTTCATTTTTATAAGAACCAAACCAGAAATTTATAAAAATTTTGGCAGAAATATGCATGTTTATAAAGTGTTGGCATCTCATTTTCTTAAGGACAAAAGCAGAAATTGAAAGAGATCCTGAAACTGAATTATCTTCTTAGTCTTGACACTGTCAGGGTTATTAGAATATTTCATTGTGGAAATAAATAGGAAACATGTCTAAGTAATTAGTATATGTTGCTTCCTTTCACCTCTTCCATCAGAGCCAGCATAAAGTTTGTTAGAATTGTCCATTAGAGATTTCATAGTGTAGTATTAATTATGTGTGTATATATATAATATTTCTACATATTTATTAATATATATATATAAAACCGTGTACTACAGCCATGGCTTAGACATCTATCCATGATGTTTATCCTCTTTATTCATAATGATTGATGACTTCTATCTAAAGAATAAAGTAAATCTCTTATTTAAAAATATTTATAAAAATATTTTAAATGTTCTTAAACCATACTTGTATACTTTTTTATGTTGCAGCCTCAGGGCTTTAGAGATGCTCTTGTTGCTACTTCATGTTCATCGACAACGGAAGTTTCACTGAATTCCCGGAAACGATCACGAGAATCAGAGAACCAAGCACAGTAATCCAAAAACTAATCTCAAAGTGTATCCAATGTATTGATGTTGTGAGATTCAATATGTGCAAGTCATAGACTTGTTACTTTAAAATATAAATTCTGTGGTATGAATGAATCAGGAATATACTGAAGCAAATGGGAAAAAATTAAGGAATTTGATTCTCTGCATTGTTTTTCTAAAGCAGTGTTCTACAATCATGTTTTGTCCTGTTTTCATTTTTAAGTTTTATTTTATTGTGAATTATGTGATAGTTTACCTGGGAGAACATTAGTTTTACATTCATCCTATCGTATATCATTTCATTGTCATGGTTACAATCCCCTCCATGCATCATCAACCAACCAAAGGGTATA
>NW_006408525.1:10351732-10355510 GCF_000296735.1 Chrysochloris asiatica | reverse complement strand
ACATATGATTCTTCTCAATACATTCACAACTTTGGTTCTCTGTGAAAGGAAATTTAAATAATTGAAATTTAAAATAATTGAACATGGCAACTGTGTTTTTCAGTTTTCCTTGTCCCAGACTATACATCAGATTTATAAAGTATATTCAGTATAACTATTCTGCAATTGATTATACACAGAATAACCATAGTTTATCAGGACTTTTTTGGAAAGTGATGGGGCCACTTACTGCTAGCATCAGGACAATGAGCATAAACTAGGATTGTCCCAGGCAGATCAGGCTTATGATCTGACTATATAAGACTTATTCAAATGACTGTGTGTGGCATGGTAGGATAAGCACTGGACTGCTAACTGCAAGGTTGGCAGTTCAAACCTACCAGCTGCTTTTGGAAGCCTATACAGGGTTGCTATGGGTTGGAAACAATTCAATGGCACTCAACAACAAAACTTTAATGTAGGGCAACTGATTACAATGATCTTTACTTTTTAAGGCTTTACCCATTTCTAAATATTGGAGTACAATATACATAATAAGACATTCCCAATTCAGCAATTTTTACATGTATACTTAAGTAGCTAGCATTCAGTTTATTCATCATGTTGTGTGGCCATTACCACTGTGCTTTTCTAAATCATTCCACCAGAAACTGAGAGCTTCCTACATTGCTGGTGGGACCGTAAAATGATCCAGTCACTGTGGAGAACACCGGGATACTTCCTCAGAAAGTTGGAACTAGAAGTACCGTATGAACCAGCAATCCCTCTACTTGGTATACATCCATAAGAAATATGAGCCAGGACATTAGTAGATTATGCACACTGATGTTCATTGCAGCACTAAAAAGATGGAGACAGTCTAAATGTCCATCAATGGAAGGTGGTAGATAAACTTTGGTACACACACACATAATGGAATACTATGCAATGTTGAAGAATCAATGGTGAATCTGTGAAATACCTCTTAACCTGGAGGACATTAAGCTGAGTGAAATAAGTCAATCACAAAAGGACAAATATGTATGCAATCACTATAGTAAAAACTCAAGAAAAGGTTTTCATGCTAAAAGAATTCTTTGATGGCTACCAGGAGTGTGAGAAAAGGGAGAGTAATTCACTGGCTAGAGGGTAGACATGTTAACTCAGGTGATGGGGAGGGCAATATGCAAGAAAAGTTGAATTTGGCAGAAGAATGATGAAGATAAGTGAAAACACAAGGAAGTATACAAAGGTTAAAGGGTAAATAGTGATATATATATACAATCTTGGAACAACAGGTTTGATATGAGTCAGAACCAACTTGAGGGCACTTAATAACACCATATACAAAGAGAAGTTAATATCAAGGAAATGGCTTACATTTATAGAAATCATAGGTCTCCAGGGGAAAAAAGCAAGCTTTTCCTGCATGTCCATTAATATTGGGAGTAGGCCATACCCCTGAGGAAACATCCTTTCAATTGATTGGCTGCTCATAGCCAGTCATCGTAGAGTTAACTGTGCTGTATTAGATTTCACCATGGGAATAAATGCATCTCAACTGCCAAACCACTGGGAATCCTAGCCCAGTCAAGTTGATACAAAAACCCTTTGTCAAAAAAAAAAACACCTTTGTCAACTTGGCACCTGTAACCATATGCATAATCTCTAAAATTGTAAAAGTCATACTTGCACCTAACACGGTAGAAGTAAAGTGCATAAAACTGAAAATGCACTGAACCCATTTACATCTTATATTGAACAAATGAATAAAGCAAAAATTTGATGTGCACATATTAAGACAAAATATTTGTTTAAATGTCTAAAGGGCACATTCTGCAAACAGCCTCCTGCCCATAGGCACACAGCCTTACTCAGTCCATGGGCCTAGAGTCCGCAGCTGCTCTCTTATGCCATGCCACTGCCTCTGCCGCCATCTCTGCTGTTAACATTTTTCTAGGTAGGGATCTCATGCTCCACTCATGCTCTTCTTTCTCGATGGTCCTGGGATCTTCTTTTCCTGAAATGAAAGATTAACTAACTACTCCTCTCTTTTAGTTACACATTCTGAGACTAAGCACATCCATGAATGCTTATAAGCCAGCCACTTGATGCTTTGTAGCCCCCCACTCCCACCCCAGTTTTGACAGCCAATGTCTAAATTGTCTATCCCTACCAACTCAATACACTGAAGAGACAATCATGTTCCTTGATCTGAAGAATCTTTCATTCCTGTTGGCATTTGAGCAACTGTGTCCATAAGCAAATTATAGCAATTTACACTTGCTCACAGTATCAAACATCTTTACCTTCATCTGGTTGGATTTTGGTCAGCTTAGCTCTAGCCATCCAAGCTAGGTTAAATGGGTACTGGCTTCAAGTTTGGGAGTTCACACATACCTCCATGCATATCAGAACAGCTGGCCCCTTCACTCTCAGCCATAGCCCACAGGGGCTAAGTCAGTGCCCATGAACTCAGGAGTTCATAAAACTCCCTAAACTTGAACCCATCTAGCCCTTTCTCTTCAAGGTCAGCAGGTGCCGATGGAACATGGCCAAACTCAGCCCATCTCTTCATTGTTGTTTCCACCACTTCCACTCAACAAGTAGACCCAGGTGGTCCCATGAAAGCATACTAGCGGCTGCTTACACCTTCCTTTAACTTTTAGTCCTAGAAGGGGGATTTCTCTGATGGGCAGACTTTTCTTGCCTTGATGTCTCCAAGACAAACAGGTTGCTTGAAACTCAAAAAGTCAGTCTGCTTTTTTCTGCATGTATCTCCTGTTTTTTAACTCCCCTTTTGCAAATCCAATCAAGTATAGGCTGAAGGTGGACTTACAAGTTCTTTGTAATCATAATTCCCAATTGCCGTGAATCCTGCTCCTGATGCTAACTGCAAAAACCATGTGAGGACATTATCTGACTTCCTCTGACTCCACAAGAGGAAAAGAGAACCAACTCAAAATCAGACATGCCTCCACACTATAACCATCTTTACTAGTGGAGGCAGTTGTCAGTGCTTTTAAAATTAGTCAGACTTGAGAACCAATTTAGAAAACATCCGTGTGATTTTGTTCCTCTAGAATCCACTCTCGTTGCCACATGCCCTAGGCAGTGAATAAAACGAGTGAAACATATATATAAATTGTGGGCTATTTCCTCAGTATAAACTTTTTATGTATGTGTATATATACATATATATATATATATACACATATATATATGTATATATACACATACATAAAAAGTTTATACTGAGGAAATAGCCCACAATTGTAGTGCCCCAGACCCCAGCATAAAAGAGCAAGATTTCCCTGTCTTTCCATATATTGGGAGCAGGCCACACCCAGGATTCATTGCAATGACTCCATACTCATGGAAGCATGAAGTTTTGTAAGAGAAAAACCAAGGGGCATAGGAAATGAAACTTGATTTTTAGATGATTATTTTGGGTTTTGTTACCTGTAATGGACTCCTGGTGTGGTGCTGTAGGATCCACAAGGCCAACAGTTTAAACCCACCAGCTGCTCCTAGGAAACCCTGTACAGGGCCACTATGAGTTGGAATCAACTTGATGACACTTTATAACAAGACAGAAAACGCAATTTTTAAATGGGCAAAGGACTTAAATAGACATCACCAAAGAGGATATCCTCCACCACCCACTGCCACAGTGCCCATTCTGACTCAGAGACCCTAAAAGAACCCAGGTAGTGTAGTAGATTATAAGCCGGGCTGCTAACCAGAAAGTCAGCAGCATGAATCTACCAGTAGCTCTGAGGGAGAAAGATGAGACTCT
>NW_006408525.1:10348349-10351287 GCF_000296735.1 Chrysochloris asiatica | reverse complement strand
AAACAAATCTGTGTTGGAAGAAATACAGCTAGAGTGATCCTTAGAAGTCATGATGGCAAGATTTCATCTCTCATACTTTGGAAATGTTATCAGGGGTGACCAGTTCCTGGAGAAGGACACTATGCTTGGTAAAGTGAAGGGTCAGTGAAAAAGAGGAAGACCCCAATGAGATAGATTTCACAGTGGCAGCAGCAATGAGTTCAAATGTAGCAACTATTGTGAAGATAGCACAGCACTGACCGGCAATGTTTAGTTCTGTTGTGCATAGTGTTCCTATGAGTAGGAACCTACTTAAAGGCACCTAACAGCACAATTTAAAAGTTCCCTTTGCTCTGCAAAAACATTCATAGGTTCTAGGAATGGGAGTGTGGTTAACTTTGCGGGGAGAGGGTATATTATTCAGTCTTCCAAATCATGCAGTAACATGATTCAAGAAATGTGAACCTCAAGCACAGCAACAATTGTGAGGATGGTATAGGACCAGACACAGTTTTGTTACATATAAGATTGTTATGAATCAACATCTACTCCATGGCACTAAATAACAACACTTCTGCCAATTCAGTTCATCACAACCCCTGGGAATGTCCAGTTTTAAATTACCTCTAAGGAAATCCCAAGCCATGAATAGATTAAGGCTACCAAGGTGTCTTGGGGAGACTCAGAAGCCTATCTTTCTAGAGGATAAAAGAGCCAAGGGGAAAGAACAGAGTGGTTTGGTACAAATTAAATTCCTGAGCTATATTCATTGTCATCTGTAAATACTGAAGACATGAGTGTATAAAAGGTTTGATGTCTTTTCCTCCCTTCTGTCTGAAGGCCTGATTTGAAACCAATCTAATCTTTTGGAGTCAAGCTTAGGGCCTGTCTGGATTGGGGTGCCCTAGAGCCAGACAACATCATCTGGGTTTCTTCTAGGGTTTATCCCTAGGCTAACATCTCATAGTGCACTTAAGGAGATAGAAATCTTTTATATATTTTTTTTTCTTAAATGTTTTATTGTGAATTATGAGATAGTTTACATGGGAGAACATTAGTTTTACAGTCATTCTATCATATATCGTCTGATTGCTATGGTTACAATCCCCTCCATGCATCATCAACCAACCAAAGGGTATACCCTGCAATCCTGCTCCCTATACCCCCTGGGTCTTCAGCACACAGTCCCTCTCCCTTTCTGGATCTAAAGTCCCCAGCTGCTCCATTGCTCCATGTCATCATCTCTGCAATAGAAATCTTTTAATTTCTCACTGATTTGCAAGTTCTCACCCTGTTTTGAGAGAGGAGCATGGTGATTCTGTTGGAATAAGCTCTGAACTTCAAACCCACCAGCCACTCAAAGGGAAAAAGAGGAGCCTTTCTGTTCCCATGAAGCCTTGGCAACCCTGTACAGGATCACAATGAGTTGGAACCAACTTAACAGCACTTCAACAAGAGAGGAAATCTAAATGCAACTTGACAAAATTGTTAAAAAAAAAAAAATTGAATGAGTCCTGGGTGATTCACATGCACACTAAGGTTTGAAAAGCATTGTGGCATGGCAGTCACGTGTACCATTTTCCATGTTTTCCATTTTTTTTACCTGCACTCCCATTTATAAAACTGTGAAGAACAGTTTATTTCTTAGCTCTTGGAAGTTGTATTTTTCAAGGAATAGTCTTTCTTATTCAAATATAAAATTTATGTAAGTATAAACTTACCCCTGCCCCCAGCCTTTTCTTTTGTTTGGTTTTAACTCATGATGTGGCAGTACATCTATTATCTCATAATACATGTGTGCTTGTCACCTAATGTTAGATCAATAAACTGGTTAAGATCCTGGCCAACCAGTGATTGCATCCATCTTTCATCTTTTTGGTTAGCTTGGCGAATCTAAAAGATGCACATTGACTTTTATTGCTCGTGCCATTGCTACAATCACCCTTTTGGTGGTAGTGGTTGTTAAGTACCGTGGAGTCGGTTCTGACTCATAGTGACCCTGCACAGGGTTTCTGAGGCTGTAAATCTTTACAGGAGCAGAAAGCCTCATCTTTCTCCCGCAGAACAGCTGGCAGTTTTGAACTGCCTACCTTGAGGTTAGCAGCCCGGTTTGTAACCATTACACTACCAGAGCTCCTTGATCATGGTGGTGGTTATGTGCTGTGGAGTCGGTTCCAACTCACAGTGACCCTGCACAGGGATTCTGAGGCTGTAAATCTTTATGGGAGCAGAAAGCCTCATCTTTCTCCCACGGAACAGCTGGCAGTTTCGAACTGCCGACCTTGAGGTTAGCAGCCTGATTCCTAACCACTACACTACCAGAGCTCCTTAGCTTATGTAAATATGAGAATAAGTCAAGAAATATTGCTACAAAATAATGGAAGCCTTTATTAAACAAAAGTACCAAAATGGGAAGCTATAGTTTGTCAACATATCCTCCATCTATATTCTTCTGAAAGTGGTGTTTTCATCTCTCTAAATCTTCCCTGAAGAATTTTGTGCTCTTTGATTTGTACCACGACAAATGGCAGTTTTGGCATCCTCCAAGGACTCAAATCATGTTCCTTTTCAGTGGTTTTTTTACTTCTGAGAACAAAAAAAGTCTGATTTTAGGGTAGATGGGGTAAAATTTCATAACAAAATTCTTAAAGGATAGGCTTTGCAGTCCTTGAAGAATGAATGAACAGCTACACTGTCGTGATGGACAAAATTCCTTAGGGCAACTTTCCTGGCCTTTTTCTTACCAATGCAGTTTTCAATATTCTTTAAAACTTAATAAAGAGCCCCCAACAATCATCCTGTGTCCTTTAAGAAACTCTGTAGATTACCCTTTGGAAGTCCAAATAAATAGTCACCATAACTTTCTGAGCTTACCTCTCTGCCTTGAATTTAACTGATCCACCAGATCCCTTCAGAAGCTACTGTTTTGATTGGACCACTTTTTTTTTTTTTTTTTTTT
>NW_006408525.1:10331727-10342685 GCF_000296735.1 Chrysochloris asiatica | reverse complement strand
CTAGTTGGAAATAGTTCTGGGCCGGCTGTGGCCATTTGGTTTTAGTTAGAAACTATCTCTTTAAATTTCAAGGAGATCTGTGCAATGCGTAGTAGAACCCTCCGAGGGTGGGGCTGGGGTGTCCACTAGCTCAGGCATCCCTATAGTCACCCAAATGGAGGTGTGCAGACAGCAAGGGACCAATGAACAGCTTCCAAAAGAGAAGAATGTCCACACCTTTATCTCTGCAGTTCTGCCAAGAGTCTATGGCCGCTCTGATCCTTTCCCGGCTTGGTCTCACCCTAGATGGCGGCTCCTCTAGCAGCTGAGCATCTCAAATTAGAAAGCAATGGATTTCTTGCTTTTGTCACAAATTCTCCCAGCTGTAAGCCTTCCAACCTTCTAAATACTCCTTTATATGTGGTTGGTTCAGAGTTCTGGGACCATCCCCTGAGCCTGCTTGGTTGGGTATTCTGTCTTGTTGCTGGCATAGCTCCTTTACTGCACTTCCACCCGATCCGCCATCTTGTTTGTTCTCTGGACCTCCTTTTTTGAAGTCACCCTATGGAAACTAAGATAAATGTGTTAGTGAGAAAACTTGTGTAGCCATCCACTGAACATAGAGACATGTTTAAACACATTTTGTGCATATATAAACTGGAGTCCTAGTAGCAATTCTTGAATTACCTTCATGTACTTGTATGTATGCACACACACACACAAATTTATTTTCAAAGTGATTTTTTTTAATAATTTTTTTTTAGTCACTTCCATATTTTACAATTTTCTTGACTACACTACAGAGGCCATTAAGATAGCAACTTAAAAATTATTCATTCAGACAACACTAGCAATCCAAAATTTGTTCTACTTTGAGAAAGTGTTTCTACTTTGATGTACCTGAAAAAACAATTTTATTCCAAATAAGCTATTAAAAGCATAAAATCTAATAAGGTATAGAATTAAAAACTTAGGATTTTGGTTTTAACTTTAAATTAGAGACTTAAGGTTTCAAATGGAATTACCATGGACCTTTATTGCTAGAGGAAACTTAGGGATCATCCCACCAATATCTTTATTACATAATTCTATAAATTTTCAAGCACACAGATAACTTTTATGGTATTAATTCTTTCTTGATTTTACATCCATTTTCTTCATTGTAGTGAAGTATTTTTACCAGAGTATTAAGACTTTCAGCTTCAGTTTGGAAGATACAAACTTAAAACATATGTGGTGCTGATGATGTAGTGGTAAATTGCTCAACTGCTAACCAAAAGGTCAGTGGTTCAAACCCACCAGCCACTCTGTGGAAGAAAAATATGGCAGGTTATTTCTGTAATGATTATAGTCTTGGAAACCCTACAGGACTGTTCAACTCTGTTCTATAGGGTAGCTATGAGTTGGAATTGACTCAATGGCAATGGGGTTGTAGTTCTAACTTTTATATCACTTAATTCGGTCCTTCCAGCAACTCAGTAACTTAGGTATGAGCTGGTCTGCCTTCCCTATTTCTCTCCTCTTCCTTCCTTCCTTCCTTTCATTCACCCATCTACCTATCCATTCATTCAGTCACTTAATTCCAAGCACATATGAATATAACAGCTATTTGTTGAATGAATAAATATTTCAAGTAGGAAGTGGAATAAAGTCTGCTTTTTAAATGGTCAGGTAAGAATGTTATTTGGTCATGTATAAGATGGTGTTTTAGAGCACTTTTTATTTATAAAATATGTAACAATTTCATAGTTTTAATGGCTCAAATTATATGAATAACTTCATTTTCTGAAACTTTTATGGACTTACTGTTATTTGGTTTTGAGCAGTTGATTTGCCTTGAAGTTTTTCAAGCTGTTCCTACAAGATTAACTTTTAAACTAATAAATTTATTTTCATCTCTTAGGTTAATTATTTTTATTTTGTGGTGCTGTGGGTTAATGTACTGGACTACAAGGTCGGTGGTTCAAACTCACTAGCCGCTCCTTGGAAGACCCTACACATGGTTGCTATGACTCAGAACCGACTTGATGGCACTGGGCAACAACAAAAACACCTTATTTTATTTTTATGTTAATAGTATTCTTAGTAAAATGTTTGCACCTAGTTACCAGTTTTAAAATTATGATGAGATAGAAAGCAAAAGATTCAAGTCAGGAGATTTAGATTATAATTCCAGTAGAGATACTAACCATGTCAGTTTGGGCATCATTATTTTCTCATGTCTTTTTCCTTATTTATAAAACAAGATGAAATTAAACAATTGCTAAATTTACTGATCCAGATTTTCTGGTTTCTGCTTTTGATCTAGATATTGTGATTCCTGCTTTTGTAAAGGCATTATTAGATATTTTCTTTAAACAAACAATACTGGAAAAATGAAAAAGGGTAACATTCACATATTTTATTTTCAAAATCAATAATAGGTTTTCCAAGGTAAAACATTGCATTTTAGTTTTGAGACAAAATGTTGAAATGTTCTATTGCTTTAAAAAATTATTGAGCTGCAGAAGAGAGGCTGGCTGTTCATAATATGTATTTTTAGTTAACGTCAGTGCCTAAATTTACTGTTACTGTTAAAATTTACAGAACATTTTGCTCCCTCAGAAATGATTTTGGCATAAAATATGTTGACAAGATTTCATGTATTTTTGACCGCAGTATATTCCTTTGCCTGTTTTCAGTTTTAGTTTACCACTGACATAGGCCTGTTTGTACTTCAACTATTCATTTGAATCCCTTTATATTGTAGGAGTCCCCAGGTGGTGCAGGCAGTTAACGCATTCGACTGCTAACCCAAAGTTTGATGGTTTGTGTTCATCCAGAGCACCTTGGAAGCAAAGCCCGGTAATATACTTCTGAAAAAATAAGCCATTGAAAACTTTATGGAACACAGTTCTACTCTGCTGCACATAAGGTTGCGTCAAGGGCAATTGTTTTTTGGTTTTTTAAATGCTGTAGGAAGATGTGAGTTTTGAACCACACCATTACTTTGACACTTATTTTATGTGCAGCTTATTTTATGAGTACATAAAAGTTAAGGCTACCAGAAGGCCTTGAAAACTCATGGATATTATGTCCCACATACTTTCAAAATGAAAAAGAAAATTAACATAAGACAGAAGCCAAGGAACAAAGAGGATTTATATCAAGAGGTTGTATAAACCAAGGCATGGTTTATACACGGAGAAAAACACAATTGGTTACATAACTCTTTTGGTCAAATGATAGGAAGTATACCAGTTTTTCAAGAGATAAAAAATGTTTTCTTGGTCCTTATTATTATTATTTTAAAATTTATTTTTTTAAAACTTTTTATTGTGAATTGAGTGAAGGTTTACGGAGCAGATCATCAGTTTTACATTCAACAAATCATATGCTTTGCTTCATTAAAATGATTACAATCCTTCCCATGTACCATCAGTTAACAATATTTACCTTTATTCACTTTACGATTGCATTATTCCCTATGTCTCCTGCTACTTTCATCCTTCCTCTGCTAATCTCCCTCTTGTATATTACCTGCCCTGCCACCCTCTAGCCCATGAATAATTTTCCCTCCCTCATCCCCTATAACTATCATAGATTGTTTCTTTCTTTAAGAAAACCTTTTCTTAACTTTTCCAACATTGGTCTCAGCAATATTTGTCCTTTTGTGATCAACTAATTTCACTCAGCATCATGTCCTTCAGGTTCATCCATGTTGTGAGGTGTTTTGCAGATTTGTTGTTATTCTTCAGCATTGTGCAGTGTTCCATTGTGTGTATGTACCAAAGTTTGTGTAACCATTCTGTTCATAGACATTTAGGCAGCCTCCATATTTTTGATGCGTCTCTTATAAACGTCAAATTGAAAGATCCTGTTTTCTTAGCCATTCTCCATTCTGTTCTCTGTCTCTTGATTGGTGTAGCTAATCCATTTGCATCGAGTATAATTATTGATAGGTATGAATTGATTGCTGTCATTTTGCTGTGTTTGTGTGTGTGTGTGGTGCTACTTGTTTATTTCACATAATTTTCTGTGCTGAGTTCACTTTGTGCGTTTTCTTTTCATTTTAATTTCTCTTGTGTTAATGTTTACTAAATCTTTCTGATTTTCTTATTTTGATGAGCAGGTGTATTCATTTTCAGGGTAAATTATAGGTTGTCATTTACCCTGTAATTTATTAATTTTTCCCCCATATTTAAAACAGTCTGTTTTATCTTGAAATCTACTTGACTTCCTTGCCATTTGGAAGTTCTGTATCTACACTATTCCCTCTTTTTGCTTTGTAGTTGACTTCATTATAAACCGACATCTCTGCTTCCTTATTTTCTGTCCTGTAGGTTTGTTCTACCTTGTTGTTAAGTTCCATCAAGTCAGTTCCAACTCATATTGACCCTGTATCAGCATTTTTGAGGCTTTAAAATTATTGTGGGAACAGAAAGCTCCATTTTTTTCCTGCAGAGTGTCTGGCAGGCTTGAACCACAGACCTTGTGGTTCACAGACCAATCCTTCTCATATGGAACCACTGCATTCCCTATTCTACCTTGCAGTTGTTGTTAAGTGCTGTCGAGTTGGCTCCTAACAACTCTGTACAGGGTTTCCGTGGAGCAGCTGGTAGGTTTTAACTACTGACCTTGTGGTCTCCAGACCAGTGCTGAGCGTACAGTGCCACACCAGGAGTCCTTAAATACCTTTAAATCTGGATTGAGTTCTGGGTGTCATTGTCATGTATGGTAATCTCAGGTTGTTTGTATGCTGTTGTTGAGTCTCAATCCAAAGAACACTCTTTAGTATGTTTTGTAAAGTTGGTTTGGTCATTACAAATTCCTCTAATTTATGTTTATCAGGAACTGTCCTATTTTCACTGTCTTATTTTAGGGACAGTTTTGCTAGTCTTGCTTGGCAGTGTTTTTCTTTCAGAGTTTTGTATATGTCATTCCATTGCCTTCTTGCCTTAATGATTTCTGCTGAGAAATCAGAGCTTAGTCTTACTGATTCTCTTTTGTAGGTAACTTTTCATTTTTCCCAAGCTGCTCTTAGAATTCTTTCCTTGTCTTTCATTTTGGAAAGTTTATGATATGTCTTGGTGATTTTCTTTTGGGATCTACCCTGTTTTTGTTTGTTCAGCTTTTTTTATGTTTATCTTCTCATCTATTATGATGTTAGGGGAGTTTTCTTCCAACAACTTTTCAACAGTTTTCTCTCTGCTTTTTATTGTCTCCTCCTGATCTGGAATTCTACTCACCCATAAATTGTTCTTCATGATGTCCCACATAACATTTAGGCTTTCTTAGGATATTTTTCATTCTTTTTTCTGATTCTTCTTCTGGCATACTGATATTGGAAGACTTATTTTCAAACTCAATAATTTGGACTACCATTGCTTCAAATCTACTCTTTCGCCTAATCGCAGATTTTGTATTGTTTCAAAATTTGTATTTTTTTTGTTTGTTCTCTTAATGTTTTCCTGATTCTTCTGAAGTTTTTTTTCTGTGTTCTCTCTTGCTTTCCACCATCTTTCTGTCAATCCTTTGAAGGTATCTAAATGTCATTATTCTGAATTCTTTTTCAGTTAATTCCATTACTTTTTCTTCCTCAGAAATATTCTCTGGCCATTTGGTCATTTGTTTGAGTAATTCTCTCTTGTTTCTTTGTATGAGCTAGAATTTTCTGTTGTCTCCAGGCATTGCGGGGTTATTGTATTTGTATTTAATTGATGAATGCATATTGATTTTTTTCTTAGGCTCTCAGCAACTGTTTCCTGTGGGTATAGTTAGGGAATGGAAACACATACACCATTTTTGTTCACCATTTGTGCACCTCTGTTTAAGGTGGGTTTGGCTGGTATTGGCTGCTGTCTATTATTGATGAAGTGGTATGATATTGGCTCTTAGTTGCTGGAGCTGCAGAGGGTATGGCTGTGGCTGGGTTGTATGTTGTATGGACACAGTTTCTGTCTCCTGCCGGGTGGGAAAAAGAAAGCCCCTCCTCACCACACACAAGAAAATGAAACAAAATAAACAAGCAAGGAACCAACAATGAAAAGAGAACATAATAAAGAGAAAAAAGAAATAAAAACAGGCAGTAACCAGAAAAAAAGAATATAATAAGCATAGAGACAAAAGAGGGACGAGGAAATGGAGCTATAGAAGAGAAAGATAAAAGGAAAAATAAAAGAAACATAAGAATACCTAAAAAGAGAAAAGAAGGACAGAAAAATGGAACTATAGAAGAAAAAAATAAGAAAGTAAATAAATGGAAAAAAAAATTCATGGAAAAATCAGGGAGAGGGAAGATGAAAAGAGAAAGAGAGAGTAGTAAAGATCAAAAGGGAAAAAAGGAGGGAAAATGAGAAACAGAAGGAAAGAACAAAAAACAAAAGTGAAGATAGAAAGGATCGTATTTAAGGAAATGGAAAGAGAAGTGGAAGAAGGAGAAAAACAAAAACAATGCAACAAAGAAGCCAAACCTTAAAACAAAACAAAGAAACAGTGCAGCTGTTGAACCTGGAAGAGGAGACAAATCCTTTGGGTCTCCTGCAAGCCTAGAAGCTCACAAGGTGGGTGTGGGAGGGATGTCACAGTAGAGTTCCTGGCCCTAGATAGAGTTCCTTATAGCCTCTGTGTTATATTTGTTCAGGGCACTCAATCCTGAAGTAGTTTGTAGAGTTCCTTGATGGAGCTGGTTTCAGTGTCAGTACCTCAGGGCAGCTGGGGACAGGGTCACTGGTTAGATGCTGGTTTGGTGGCTCTGTGGGTTCCATAGGTCTGGAGCCGAGCCTGCCTGAATCCAGGTACTAAATTGGCACACCAAAGTGGCAAGCAGGCCCTCTCACCACACTGGCATGGCTCCCAACCACATGGCTCCAAACTCCTGGAGAGCAGGGTCTGTGCTGGGGATGGATGAGGGTGAGAGCTGGCTACCCCTCTGGTGACTAGGGGAGCATGGGAATAAAGAAAGAATGGTACCTTTTCCATCACCTGTATGAATCTGCTCTGCAAGACCAACTGCTGTTTCCAAAGCTGCTCACAGGATGGTCAAGCTGTGTCTGTCTGTCTGATCACCAGTCAGTCTCCCTCTCTCGCCTCCCCTGCTCAACTTCTCCTCCCAACAAGCACTCAGTCCACTTCTCTAGCTTTTCCTCTGAAGTTTAGGGTTCCCAACTTTTCATCTGCCTGTTTCAGTTGGGCTCTCTTTTTTTTTGTTATAGAGTGAGTAATGTGTCTGCCTAGTTTTCCATCTTTCCAGAAGTCCCTGGTCTTTATTTATCTATTTTTTTAATTTATGTATCTGGGTGGGTTTCAAAAAGTTTGTGGGAAAATTCCATTATCTTTTAGTTGCAATTTTCCATGAACCTTTTTGAAGTCCCCTCTATATGTATGTATTTGTTTAATTTTTAAGTAATGCTTTGTCAAAGAAAAAATTGCCCTAGAAAATGTTGAAACAGGAAAGGACAACTTTTACTCAAAAGGAAGTTGCAAGAGAGTGCAAAATAATAAGGGAAGGGAATGAAGGAGCACTGTAATATGATTGGAACTATTACATGGGGGAAGAGAGACACCAGAACTGTTATTTGTACTTTAACACTGAGAAAAAGAAACTTGAGCTTTTATAAAAGATGTTAAGAGAGGACTGAGTGAGTGGTGTATTGAGCTTGTGATTAGGAACAGTCTACTAGGATTTAAAAAAATTTTTTTATGATAAGGCCCCCTGGATCCTGAGAGACAGGGGAGGAGGAGGAGACAGAGAAGGGGAAACTACAGTTCTTTACACAGAATAAATCATTATGTTATGATCATTTCCTTGTAGTATGACCTGCCTGTTTCTAGAACATGAATTGTGTGTGTGTGTGGGGGGGGGGGCATTTATTTAAACAAAGGGATCTGCAAATTTCAATTTTATCAACTTTCAGAAGACTTAAAAATTTTTTAAAAATCTAATATTCAATGAAAATAGGCTTTGTACCTTTGTCCGTTAGTCACTTAGATCCTTCTTAGGAGTCAACTATCATCATTACTAGTTTCTTTTATACCTTCGGGAGCTATCACACGTATTTAAAATATAAGTTTATATTTTCTCTTGCACTCAAATCTTAAAAAAAAAAAAAAAGCAGTGTTTTGTATCTTGTTTTGTTAACAAAATATCATAATAGTATATGTAAGACTTTCACAGTGAAAAAAAAAATGGCAGTATATAACAAGAGGGAAGTTATCAAAAAATGAGGGAGGAAAGGGAAAATATGGGAGGGATACAAGAGTCAAAGGCAACAGATGTAAATACTATTATAAACACAATCCTGCAATAACAGTGATCTTTGAGTAGATGCATAGATAGACACACAGGTGAACCGGTGTGGGAGGAACAGTAGGAGGATACCCACAAGTATATTTAAGTTTGACAGGATATTTGTTCATGTGCATTTACCTTGGATCCTGGTATGATGCTGTAAGATAAGCATTGGACTACTAACTGCTAGGTCAGCAGTTCGAACCCATCAACTGCTCCTTGGAAACTCTATACAGGGTTGCTATGAGTTGGAACTGACTTCATGGCACTTAACATTTACCTTTGCTTATATATATTACATGGAGTCCTGGTGTAGTGCTGTGGGTTAATGTGCCAGACTGCAAAGCCATTTGAACTGCAAGGTCGGCAGTTCAAGCTCACCAGCTGCTCCTCGGAAATTCTATACAGGGTTGCTATGGATCCTACATGAGGACACTTAACAACAACAACATATATGTTACATATATATTATATAAAGTAATTAATTGCTGTGTTGTACTCCATTTTATGAAAATAATATAATTATTGATGGATATTGGTGGCTGTGTGCCGTGGAGACCAACTCATGGAGACCCTGTACAGGGTTTCCGAGGCTGTAAATCTTTACGGGAGCAGAATGCCCCGTCTTTCTCCAGCGGAGCAGCTGGTAGTATCGAACTGTTGACCTTGCGATTTGCAGCCTGATTCGTAACCACTACGCTACCAGAGCTCCTTGTTGTTGTTGTTGTGAAGTGCTGTCGAGTCGGTTCCGAACCATAGCGACCCTGTATAGGGTTTCCGAGGAGCAGCTGGTGAGCTTGAACTGCCGACCTTGCAGTTCAAATGGCTTTGCAGTCTGGCGCATTGACCCACAGCGCCACACCAGAGCTCCTTAGGTTACATCAAATCTTTTTAATGAGGATTTAAAGAATTCTCACAGGATCTATGCACTTGAAATTTTTAAAGGTATTGGCAAGGTATCCTCCATGCACACTACACTTTACACTTCCAGCATGAGTGTTTAAGAGTGTCTGTGTCTTCACACCTTTAACAACACGGTATTTTATATTTCTTGGCCAATTTAATAGTTGTTAAAATTGACATTGTCATAGATTGAATTTTGTCCCTCCAAAATATGTGTCAAGTCGACTGGGTCATGATTCTCAGTGGTTTGGCAGTTATGTATTGATGCAATGTGACAATTACGTGATTCGTCTCCTGGATGTGATCTGATGTGATAATCCAATAAAAGGATTAAAAGTGGGCTGCAATTTTTAATCCCACTGCAACCCTAACCTGATGTCAGGGAGTTTCCCAGAGCTGTGACCTGCAACCTTTTTTACCTTATAAAGGTAAAAGGAGAAGTTAAGAGAAAGAGGGACTGTTAACCTCCTAAATCCAAGACACATGAGGATCCCTAAAGTATGCTGGGCCAACAGATGTGAGACAAGGACCTTGCTCCAGAGCTAGAGTTCTGAATTCTGACTTCTAATCCTGAAGTGGCATTGTAGGATAAGCATCGGCCTGCTAATCTCAAAGCTAGTGGTTCAAACCCCCCAGCTGCTCCTTGGAAACCCTATACAGGGTGGCTATGAGTTGGAACCAACTTGACAGCACTTAACAACAACAAACTCTGAGAGAATAAATTTCTGTTTTCTAAAGCCATCCATTTGGGGTATTTCTGTTATAGCAACACTAGAGAACAAATACATCTTTCAAGATTAAAAGATTTTGAGTATCTAAGGATATATATATTTTTAAATTTTTGTTGTGAGTTGAGTGAAGGTTTATAAACAAGATCATCAGTTTTACATTCAACAAATTAGACACTTTGTTTCATCTCAATGATTGCAGTCCCCTCCATGCAGGAACTTCCTCCCTGGGCTTCCTATTTCTATTCCACCCTCCATCCCATCTCTTCTCAACTTTGTCCTTAGGGAAATGTTGCCCTTTTGATTTTGAATGGTTGACCATTCCATGGTGAGAATACCTTACTAGTGTTGTCCCCCCTATATACCTATCTACTACTTGGCTGAAAATAGGGCCATGAGGGTGAGTTCCTTCCCAGACTTGAATGGTGATTGAGGGTCATAGTTTCTTTCTGACCAACAAGACCGGAGGTTCTTCCAGTCTCCTTCTGATCAGTAAGCCCATTTTCTCTCTCTCTCTCTTTTTTTTTAAGTGTTTTATTGTGAATTATATGATAGTTTACATGGGAGAACATTAGTTTTACATTCATTCTATCATACATCGTATCATTGCCAAGGTTACAGTCCCCTCCATGCATCATCAACCGACCAAAGGGTATACCCTGCAAGCCTGCCCCCTAAACTATTCCCCCCATCCCCCGCCACCAGTCTTTAGCACACAATCGCTCTCCCTCTCTGGATCTAAAGTCCCCAGCTGCTCCATCGCTCCACGTCATTGTCTCTGCCTCCATTTCAGGCATCACTGCTTCTCTGAGTAGGTTCCCGCTCTCGGCTCTTCTCCGTTGATGGTCCTAGGGACCTCCGCTTCTAGATTGGAAAGTTAATCACTCCCCTTCTTGCTATAAAATGTCTACCTTTACATGTCCAACCTTCACAATCAGTCCTGATAACAGTTATTCACTATTGTATCACAAGAGAACCATCTGTATTTCATTTCATCAGCCCCGCCTAGGCAGATTGGATACTACTCACTGGAGATTCTGCCTTCCTCAAGGCCCCCTGGCTCTAGGTTCCCTCTTGAA
>NW_006408525.1:10324133-10330052 GCF_000296735.1 Chrysochloris asiatica | reverse complement strand
CATTTCTTCATATGTTTGTTGGCTGCCCGGATCTCTTCCTTAGTGAAGTGTCTGTTCATGTCCTGTGCCCACTTTTTAATTGGGTTATTTGTCCTTTTCTTGTAGAGGTGTTGTAGTTTCCTGTATATTCTAGAAATGAGTGCCTTGTCTGATGTGTCATTGCAAAAGATTTTTTCCCATTTTGTGGGTTCCCTTTTTACTCTTCTGGTGGTCTTTTGATGTACATAAGATTTAAATTTTTAGTATGTCCCACTCATCTATTTTATCTACTTTTGTTTGTGTGGTTTTCAAAATGTTTTGTAGTCTGTGTATTCCCAGAGTTAGTGCCCTCACATTTGTCTTGAGTTTTTCATTGATGGCCTTCATAATTCTGGGATTCAGATTTAGGTCCTTAACCATTCTCTTTTAAAAAAACAATTTTGAGGAGTTTTGTTCCACATGTTCTCCCATTCTATCCAGGACCTTCTAATATGATCCCTTTCAGATCAGTTGTCAGTGGTAGCCAGGTACCATCTAGTTCTTCTGGTCTCAGAGTTGTGGATACTGCTGTTCACATGTCTCATTAATCCATTATACTAATCGATTCCAAGTATCTTCAATTCTCATCATTCTTCTTTCTTCCACACATGGAGAGACAAAAACTGCCCCTTAGATGGCCACTCTTTTTTAAGATTCTATATGCTACTCACCAAAGTAGGTTGTAGAACATGTCTTTGTGGACTATGTTATGCCAATTGACCATGGTGTCCTCTGAGACTATGGTCCTGAGCCCCCAGGTCCAGCAACTCATTGTCTTAAGATGTTTGATATTACCTAAGAAGTTTTCATCATTTTGTCTGCTGTATGTTCCATCACATTCATAGCTGTATTTGTAGGAAAAGTAAATATCCATGTACAAATTGACTCTTTCAAACTCATGTATTTGTAGGTATACTCCTACTCTTCGTTCCATACCCATTCAGCCTGGGTCTCTGTCCATGTATCTACTCACAGAACACTGTTGGCCCAAGGTTGTGTATATATCACTATTTACCATTATTCCCTTTAGCCCTTACATACCTCCCTGTGTTTTCTCCTGTTTTCATGGTTCTTTTGCCAACCTCCCTCTTGTATATTGCCCTCGTCTTATCTATTGCCCTCCCTGTCACCCAAATTTACATGTGTCTATCCTCTAGCTGGAAGCTCTGGTAGTGTAGTGGTTATGAGTCAGACTGCTAATCTCAAGGTCAGCAGTTCAAAAATACCAGTGGTTCTGTGGGGGGCTTTCTGCTCCCATAAAGATTTACAGCCTCAGAAACCCTATACAGGTTTGCTATGAGTCAGAACTGACTCCATGGCACATAACCACTACTACCACCCTCTAGCCAGTGAACTACTCTCCTTTCTCTCCCACCGCTGGTAACCATCAAATAATGTTTCTTTTAGCATGAAAACTTTTTTGAGTTTTTACAATTATGGTCTTATACAATATTTGTCTTTTTTGTAATTGACTAATTTCACTCAGCATTGTCCTCCAGCTTCATCCATGTTGTGAGGTAGTTCTCAGATTCATTGCTATTCTTCATTGTTGCATAGTATTCCAGTCTCTATCACATCCACCAGGAGAAAGGTGTGCCTGAGAACACAATCATCAATTAAATATCAATACAATGATACCACAATGTATTAGAGACAACAAACAATTTCATTTTCATGAAGAAATAAGACAGAGTACCACAAATAAGTGACAAAAATACAGAGTCAGAAAATATAATACTATAAATGGAATTGGAATTACTTGAGAAGGAATTTAAAAGAATGATATTTAGGTATCTTCAAAGGATTGAAAGAATGAGAAAATTGCAGATAAAATCAAGGAAAACAGACAAAACTTTATAAGAATTCAGGAAAACACTAAAAGAAAAAAATGACAAAATAAATGAAAAATTGGAAGTCACACAAAAATAACAATTAGAAAACCAGAAGATTAATAGTAAGACTTAAGAAATAGATAATACATTGAAAGGGCAAAGAAATAGAATTCAATCAATTGAAGGTCAAATTGTTGTTGTTAGGTGCCATCGAGTTGGTACCAACTCATAGCGAACAAAACACTGCCCGATCCTGGGCCAAATTAGTAAGCTTGAAAACAAAGCACTCAATATTCACCTGCTAGGCTCAATCAAGCATGGCAACAATTGTGAGGTTGGACCAGGACTAGGCAGTGTTTTGTTCTGTTGTGCATAGGGTTGCTATGAGTTGGTACCGACTCAATGGCACCTAACAACAAAAACAACAAGTGGAACAATAAGAAAAAAGAACAAAAACAAAGTCTAACATGTATGTGTGATACTATCAAGAGGAATAACTACAATTCCAGAACAGGAAAAGACCAAAAAGAAAAAAAACAACAGAGAGAAAACTGTAGAAGAGTTGCTGGAAGGAAAGTCTCCTAATATCATGAAAGATGAAAAGATATGCATTCAAGAAGTTGAATGAACTCCAAACAGAAAGAAAATCACCAAGACATATTATAATCAAACCTTTCAAAATCAACTACAAGACAAGAAATCCTGAGAGTAGCTCAAGAATAACGAAAAGTTACCTACAAAGGAGAAATAATAAAACTAAGCTCTGATTTTTTAGAGGAAATCATGTAGACAAGAAGACAATGGGATGACATACATAAAAAAGTCTGAAAGAAAATAAAATTGCCAACCAAGAATCATATGCTCAGCAAAACTGTCCATCAAATATGATGTTGAAATTAAAACATTTTCAGATAAACAGAAATGAAAATAATTTGTAAAAAACAATACCAACCATACAAAAAAATACTAAAGGGACTTCTCTGGCAGAAAACCAATAGCAGTAGGTAACAACCTAAGATTAACATACATGACAATATCACGCAGAACTCAAACCCAGATATAGAACATTCAAACTAAAACAAACCTATAAGACTGAAAATAGGGAACCAGAGATACCAGTTTGTATTAATAACAAAAAATAAAACCCCATAAAATAAAAAGAGGGAGCGATATAGTTATAGAACTTCTAAATGAAAACTAAATCAAATACATTTCAAGAAAAAATAAAAATAAATAAAAGTAAACCTAACTATAACCCTAAAACTAGACTAAGCTGTCCTCCAAGCCCAACCTCTACCCCTAAAACTAACCCTAGTACTAACCTCAACCCTAACACTAGACTAAGTCCTAGGCCTAGCGTAGACCTAGCAATAGCCCTAAACTAACTCCTTATTCGTATCTTCCCCCACCCTCCAAAAAAAAAGAAAGCAAAGACAATTTAAAGAATGGGAGAAAATATTTGAAAATAATTCATTGTGTTTAATACTCAGAATACAGTATGAAGAATTCTACAATAGACAATTAAAATATGGGCTAAGGATTTGAATAGGTGCTTCTCCTAAGAAGATACCTAAATGGACAATAATCACATGAAGAGATGCTCAACACCATTATGTATTTGTTATTATAGTTAACTGCCATCAAGTTGACCCCCACACACACACTAGTTTGTACCCCATGCACAATGGAACTAAAATCTGCCTGGTCCTGCATCATTCCCATAATGGCTTGCAGATCAGACCATTGTGATCCATAAGAATTTCATTGGCTGACTTTTGAAAGATAGGCCTTTCTTCCTAGTCTAGCACAGTTTGAAGTTTTGCTAAAACCTGTTTGACATAATAGCAATATGTAGGCCTCCTCTGACAGACTGGTGGTGATGGTGCATGAAGCGCACTGGCCAGGATTAGAACCTAGGTCTGGTTTGTCAAGCATGGAAGGCAAGAATTCTAGCACTGAACCAGTATCTCGTTAGTCATTCCCACCCACTGATCTTTGAGTTGATTCATAGCAACATTATAAGACAGAGGAGAACTGCCCATAGGTTTCCAAGGCTGTAAATCTTCACCCAAGCAGACTGTCACCTTTTTCTGTCTCCAAATAGGTAGTGGTATCAAACTGCCAATTTTTTGGCTAGCTAGCAACAGAGCACTTTAACCACTGCACCACCAGAATACTTCCATTAGTTATTGTTGTTAAGTGCCATTAAGTCAGCTCTCACTCATAGTAACTCAGTATAGGGTTTCCAAGGAGGAGCTGGTAGGTTTGAACTGCAGAATTTGTGGTTAGCATTCCAGTGTGCATCCTACAGTGCCACAGCAGGACTCCTCATTAGTTACTGTCATTACATGCCATCGAGTTGGTTCTGACTCACAGTGACTTCTGTATAGGGTTTCCGAGGCTTTAAATCTTTGGGAGGAGCAGAAACCCTCCATCTTTCTCCTGAGGACAGGTTGGTGGGTTCAAACCACTGGCCTTCTGGTTTTCAGTCCAGCGCTTAGCTTAAGGAGTGACCATGCTCCTCCCATTAGTTATTATAAGGAAATCAAAACCGCTTCACACCTACTAAAATGGCTACTGGGGAACAGTGATAATTCAATGGACTCCTCAATAAAGCAAAAAGAATACCAACGAAGAGACCTACATATAGGGCAAGGTTTAGGAGGGTTCTTACTGTGCAGCTTCCATGTTCCTAAAAGGAACATGCTCCCCTCCCACATACATCAGTACTTCTGTGTCTAAAACCTTTATTGGGTTCTCATGAAGGAATTCAAACTTCAGCCTCTCTCCCCTGAGGTTAATATGAGGTGGGTCTTTCGGGTCTAGCAACCCTTACCCAAGAATCACCTCATTAGCATACCCTGTTAGGTAAACTGTGGTCTAGATTTAGGATTACTGGGGAAATTTCAGGATTATAGAGGTTATCTCATTGTAAAACCAAATATAATGGCCAAATTCTGCAGGTAAAGTTAAGGTAAATGCCACAATATTTGTTGTAAATTTTCCTATTGGGTAGTTGGTCTTATTGTTCTGGAGTTCTTTATGTATTAAGGAAGATTATAGATTATGTAGTCAATTTTTCACTTGTGTTTTGTTTCTGGGTTTTATGTCCCACTCCATGATTGTTAAATGCTTCCTTTTTTTCTTATAGAACTTTCAATGATGTTAATTTTTGCTTAAATCTCTGCTCTATCTATAATTTATTTGGGTGTCAAGCATGGCCTTCAGTCTTGAATTTGTCAGAGTGTCTCCATTAAAATGCATTAAGTAAATCTAGAAAGATCGAAGGCTATCGCCTTAGTATGAATTAAGATTCAACGGAAACAAATATCCTGGAAGCAGCAGTCAAGAAATCAAATGACGTATTGCATTAGGCAAATCTGCTTCATAAGATCTGTTTAAAGTGTTAAAAAAGCAAAGATGTCACTTTGAAGACTAAAGTGCACCTGACCCAAGCCATGGTATTTTCAAACATCTCATATATACACACAAAAGCTGAACAATGAATAAGGAGAACTGAAGAAGAATTGAAGCATTTGAATTATGGTGTTGGCAAAGAATATTGAAAATACTATGGACTTCTAGAAGAACAAATAAAACCATATTGAACAACATACAGCCAGAATACTTCTTAGAAAGATGGTGAGACATTGTCTCATTTATTTTTGACATGTTATCAGGAGGGACCAGTCCCTGGAGAAGGACATCATGTTGAGTAAAGTAAAGGGTCAGTGAAAAAGAGGAAGACTCTTGCATTCATCATGGATTGGTACAGTGACTATAACAATGAGCGGAAACAGCAATGATCGTGAGGATAACAGAGGACCAGACAGTGTATTTATTCTGTTGTACACAGAGTCACTATGGTTCAGAAACAATTCAATGGTATCTAGCAATACTATAAACCAGTTTCGTGAAAAATATCTATCTTATATTACCTGAACTCTAAGGAGCTCTGGTAGCGTAGTGGTTATGAATCGGGCTGCAAACCTTAAGGTCAGAGGTTTGAAACTACCAGCCGCTCCGCGGGAGAAAGATGAGGCTTTCTACTCCCGTAAGGATTTACACC
>NW_006408525.1:10321131-10321673 GCF_000296735.1 Chrysochloris asiatica | reverse complement strand
CTCCGCAGGAAGCCTCCTTCACTGGGCACGTTGTAGACCCATTTTAGGTATTCCAATCAGTTATAGGCAGAAGACGGACTTACAAGCTTTCTATGTTGTTGTTTCTGACTATTCCTTTTTCTCCCCCTCCAGTGTCTATTTTACATTATAATGCAAGGAATACCAAGATTCAAGACAGCCAATCATCTTAACATTATTCCCCCCTTTTCCCCATTCCAACCATGTCTCTATCACTGTATCCCAGAGCCCTGTAGTTCCAAGGTTGTGTATGCATCATTCTTTACCTCTGTCCCACTTAGCCAGTTCAAACATGCCTAATTGTTCTCCCATCTGCTTTGTTCTTCCATTCCCCTCTTCTTTCTTGTATATTGCCCCCCTCCCCAGCACCCAAACTTTCCTGTGTCTAATCCCTGCTCTGTGCTCCACCTTCCCTTCCCTCCCCTCACGCACCCCCAATTTACCAGTGATCAACAAAGAATTCCCCCCATCCCCTTTTAGTATGGGTTCTTTTTCTTAGTCTTTTACAGTAGTGGTCCTATGCA
>NW_006408525.1:10305201-10313070 GCF_000296735.1 Chrysochloris asiatica | reverse complement strand
TGAAACTACCAGCCGCTCCGCGGGAGAAAGATGAGGCTTTCTACTCCCGTAAGGATTTACACCCTCGGAAACCCTGTACAGGGTCGCTATGGGTCAGAACTGACTCGACAGCACTCAACAACAACAACAAAGGCAAATTATATGGAGGACAATAGTAGAAGACTTCAATTTGCTTGGATCCATAATCAACACTCATGGAAGCAGCAGTCAAGAAATCAAAAGACATATTGTATTTTGCAAATCTGCTGCACAAAACCTTTTTAAAATGTTAAAGAGCAAAGGTGGCAGTTTAAGGACTAAGGCATGCTTGACCCAAGCCATTTTCAATCATTTCATACGCATGTATGTGAAAGTTGGACAATGAATAAGGAAGACAGTGGAAGAATTGATGGATTTGAATTATGGTGTTGGAGAAGATTATTAAAAGTATTATAGACTGTTGGAAGAAGTACAATCACAGTGTTCCTTACTGTAGTGAGGATAGCAAGACTTCATCTCTTCTGCTTTAGACATGTTATTAGGAGGAATCAATCCCTAGAGAAGGACATCATGCTTGGCAAAGTGGAGGGTCAGTAAATAAGAGAGAGACCCCCAATAAGATGGATTGGCACAGTGGCAGCAGCAATGGGCTCAAACATAATTGTGAGGATGGCACACTGTTTTGTTCTGTTGTGCATAGGGTCGTTATGAGTCTGAACAGACTCAATGACACCTAACAACAACAACAACAACAACAATAGTATTACAGATGGTTCATTTTTCTTTGTGGATTTTAGGATTTCTTGACATTCATTTTTAACAAATTTTCTTTTTTTGTGATATTGCTAAGATTAGACTGGAGACAAAAAACTATCTAAAACTGGTGAAATTGATGAAAATAGTAAGTCAATCCTGACTTTTCTTTTCAGTTCCAGACTGGTATAATTAACTGCCAACCAGACATTTCTACTTACCTGTGTAATAAACATTTCAAACTAAATGAATATGTACCTCTATCCATTTAATTTCATTCAAATAAAAAATTCAAGGCATTTGATTTTTTTCATATCTTCACTCCCATAGTGAGGAGAGGGGAGACACTGCTTAAGAGACACTGAGTTTTTGTTAATGTTGGTGGAATTATTTGAACAAGGATAATAGGGGTGATGGTTACACATGAGAAACATAATCAGATTACTACCCATCAGCAAATCCTATCAGCTACAGCTTCAAAACATGTCTTAAATACAGTCTCTCCATTTGCTACTGCCATACTATAAGCCAGTCTCTTTTAATATGGATTAATACAATAACTTTCTAGTAAGCCTCACTCCTTTCATTCCTCTTCCCTATAATCTATTTTCCACAACAGTACCTAATAAACTTTGGTCTCTGTACATTTGCCTATTTCATTCAACATTTAACATTTTGTCCCTTTTTCCTCTTTTGGCATCCCTGATATTAGATCGTCTGCTCCTCAGCCTAAAGGAGCCCTGGTGGTTCAGTGGGTTAAATGTTTGGCTGCTAGACAAAAGGTCGGCAGTTTGAATCCACTAGCTGCTCCTTGGGAGAAAGATAAGCCAGTCTGCTTCCATAAACATTTACCACCTCTGAAACCCTATGGAGCACTTCTGCTCAGGATGTACTCCAGGGTAGTGAGTTTGGTTTTGATTCCACAGCCTAAATTGGAAGTCCCGTTAATGTACATTCATAGGGTCTTTTGTGACACTCAGCATCCACTCTCCTTTCCTAATAGTTTTCCATTGTATGCAGTCTAAGAACTGTTAATTCTGGTGCCTTGTCACTCTAGTTAAGAGTTGTTGTTGCTGTTAAGTGCTGTTGAGTCATCTTTTTTTTTTTTTCGACCCATAGCGACCCTGTATAGAGTTTCCTAGGAGCAGCTGGTGAGCTTGAACTGCCAACCTTGTGGTTCAAACTGACTTTGCCAAGTCAATAAAGCTCTCTACCCCTGGACTTCGAAGTAGAGTGGAAGACCCAGGATTGCAAAAAGTGGAGGAAGTGCATTTATTCTAGCAGTAACAACTGGATAAGATAACTGGGTAATCTCTGTTGACTAGATAGCTGAGATGACTCTAGTTCTCCTCATTGTTGTGGTTATGTGCTGTGGAGTTGGTTCCAACTCATAGTGACCTTGTACAGGGTTTCTGAGGCTATAAATCTTTATGGGAGCAGAAAGCCTCATCTTTCTCCTGCGGAACAGCTGGTAGTTTTGAACTGTCGACTGAGACTAGCAGTGAGATTCATAACTCCTCATTAACCCTCCCCTTAATTGTCTTTGTTTAAATCAGCCAGAATTGGTTTCTGCTCATAATGAAAGAATCTCTTTGTTTCTCCATTTTTCTCTTTATACTCCAAACCTGAAAAGAATTATCCTAGTTCCTTATTTCAATTGTCATGTTAATTGTTGCTAGATTAGCATATTAAACTCCAACTATTATCCATGCCTTTTCCAATTTTGAATCATTCTGTTAGAGAAACGGCTGCTGTTTTTTTTTTTTCTTTCTTTCTTTTTTAGAGAGAGAAAAAACAAGGTGTTTAATTTTCCTTATTCTAGATAAATATAAACACAAAAGTCAATATACACTGCTGCATAATAAAGATTTTATTTTTTTAAGTATTTTATTGTATTAGGTAAAAATTTACACAGCAAATAGATTCCCATTCAATAATTAGTATATATGAACAACTGCTTCTTGATTCATGTATAGGGTCTGCATGAGTACAATGAACTGTTCTAAAATCCCCATTCTTTGCAATGGTAGCCATAATTCCATAATTTGTTATGATCAACACAGTTGGATGCCTTCATGTCATGATAAAACACAGGCAAACTTCTTTCTGGTATTTTGGCTAAGATCTACTGACAATGATATCTTAGGTTTCATGTCCTCTTCTGAATCCAGGTTGAGTTCTGTCAGTTTCTTGTCAATGTATGCAGTTGGTTTTTATATGTCTTCAGCAGAAGTTTGCTAGCACAATATTGTTTTCATGATAATTTCTGCATTCCATTTGACAACCTTTCTTTGGAATAGGCACAAACATGGCTCTCTACCAGTTGTTTTGGAGTCCTGGTGTGGCACTGTAGGATAAGCACTAGAATGCTAGCCACAAGGTTGGGGGTTCAAACCCATCAGCAGCTCCTTGGAAACTCTAAACAGGGTTGCTGAGTCAGAACCAACTTGATGGCAGTTAACAACAAACAGTTGTTTGGAAGGAGCTCTGGTAGCATAGTGGGTTATCAGTTGGGCTGCTAACTATAAGGTTATTAGTTCGAATCTACTAGTCTCTCTGTGGGAGAATGATGAGGCTTTCTGCTCCTATAAAAATCTAGTCTCAGAAAACCTATACAGGGTCACTATGAATAGGAATTGACACCACAGCATACAATCACCACCACATCACCAACCACCAGCTGATTGCAGCCCTGGCAATGTAGAGGGTTAAGCATTAGGTTGGCAGTTCAAACCCATCAGCCTATCCACAGGAGAAAGAGGATGGCTTTCTGCTCCCAGAAAGATTGGAGTCCTCAGAAACCTAATTGAGCAGCTCTATGTGGTGCTATGGGATAATGCACTAGACTGCAAGGTTGGTTTGAACCACAAGGACGGTGGTTCAAATTCATCATTCACTCCTCGGAAACCCTATATAGGGTCGCTATGAGTTGGAACCGACTTAAAGGCACTTAACAATAACATACTGTACTATAGGGTCACTATGAATTGGTATAGACTGTATGGCAGTGAAGGTTGGGTTTTTTGGGTCAGTTTGAGTAGGTAGCAGTCTTCCACATTTTTTGACACATGTAGGCACTTCTAGCATTTGTTGTATCTCAACTGGTATTCTGTCTATTCCTGGAGCCTTTCACTTTCAGTATGAAGTCTTTCTCCATTGCCATTAGTTCTCGATCGTATGCTACCTTCTGAAACAGTTGAACGCTGACCGATTCTTTTTGGTACACTGATTCTGTATATTTTTTTCTAACTTCTTTTGATGCTGCTGTTGTCACTCAGTTTGTTATCACAGGTTCAAAATTGGAAAAGCCACATGACAGGGTTGTATCTTTTTACTTTATTTATCAATCTGTAGCCTGAACAAATAGTCTGAGAAGCCACACTATATGAAGAAGAATTTAGCATCAGGATTGGAGGATGACTCATTAACAACCTTTGATATGCAGATGATACAATCTTGCTTGCCAAAAATGAAAATGACTTGAAGCATTTACTGATGAAGGTGAAAGACTATAGCCTTCAATATGAATTGTACCTGAAAGCAAAGGATACAAAAATAATCAGAACTAGACTGATAACATGATAAACAAAGAAGAAATTGAAGTTGTCTCCATTTCATTCTACTTGGCTCAGCAGTCAAAACTCCATGGAAGTAGAAGTGAAGCAATCAGAAGACATATTGCTTTGGGCAAATTGCTGCAAAAGACCTCCTCAGAGTTTTAAAAAGCAAAAATGTCACTTTGATGACTAAGGTGCATCTGACACAAGTCACGCCATGGTCCATTCAAACATCTAATATACAGTGAAATTTGAAAATGAAAAAAAACCACAACAATAATTGATGTGTTTTAACTGTGATGTTGGGGAAGAATATTGAATGTACCATGGATTATTAAAAGAACAAATCAGCTCAGAAGAAATAATATAAGCAAAATGTTCCTTAGAAGCAAGATGATGAGAACTTGGAAAATAGAGAAATGTTTGCTCTCAGAGTTAAACTGAAATCTCAGACACATTTAGCTCATGGTTACCTCATGCCAGGGACTATATTAAATCTTTCACATGTATTATTATAAACTGTTCATTTAGTAACTTTTTGAGAATTGTTATTGTTAAGTGCCGTCGAGCTGGTTCTGACCCATAATGACCCTGTGGAAGATTTCTGAGGAGTAGCTGATGAGCGTAAACTGCCGACCTTGTGATTTAAACCGACTTTGCAGTCCAGCACATTAACCCACAGTATCACACCAGGACCCCAAATCCCATTATTTTTTAACTCCATTTCCCATGAACTTTGTGAAGACTCCTCAGGCCTTCTTTGGCTTTATTCACTGGAACACTCACTCTTTTGAATCCTAAACTAACATGTGAATAATCTGTAGGCCATCCTACTGGAGAAGACAGATGTAGATATTCCAGTTACCAGCCTCAGCTGAGCTCTCAGTTTAACAGCCAGCATCAACTGCCAGTTTGACAACACAATCAAATGAATTCCTTGTAAAGCAATGTACATATTGGTTATTTTTCCAGTCAATTTTTTCAGTATAATGTGAGTGAGCCACTTTGGATGTCTAGCCCAATTGAAACTTCAGATAATCCCCAACTACTATTTGACTGTAACTCATAAGACCAACTAGTGAGACCTAACTAGCTCAGTCAACCTACCAACCAACCAAACAAAATAGCTGCCATCCTGTGTAGGGTTTGAGACTGTACATCTTTATGGGAGCATAAACTTCATCTTTCTCCTAAGGTGGGTTTGAAATGCTGACCTGGAAATTAGCATCCAAAATTCCTTCAATCTACAGAGGTATGAAATAAAATGGTTTTTGTATTCATCTATGTTATGGAGTGCTGGTTAATGTACTGGACTGCAAAGTCAGCTTGAACTGCAAAGTTGGCAATTCAAGCTCACTAGCACTTAACAGCAACATGTCTTGGAGTAGTTTGTTTCAGCAGTAAATAATGGTAACAGCCACCTGTGAGGCTCTGTGGCTGGGTTGCTGGCTCTTTCCCAATTGTATCTTCAGGTGCCTTAGAATTTCTCATCTTCCTGTCTGAATCTCTTAGTTTCTTCTGTCATCTTTAGTCCCACTGACACCATTATTTTCTGTCCTCTCATCGACCATTGCCCAGTTGGTCTTTCAACCTTCAGTTTCTCTTCTTCATCTCACACTCATCTGAAAGGATGTTTGTGTATTAATTTTTCTTAAAACATAGCTTTCATCATGTTACTTTCCAATTTAATATTCTGTCAACAATTGGAATAACTGTAATCTTATCTTCCAAGATAGCTTAGATCTAATCTTGAACTTCTGTGAATAGGATTTAAACCTAAAAGAATTATGACATTCATTTCCAGAATTTTATGATAATGTGAAAAGATATTTGAGAGACTCCCAGAAAGATGGCAGACGAGGCAGACATGCTATACAGACCCTCTACAACAAAGAAACAGAAGACCAAATGAAACAGACACAGAGAGCAATCCTGGGACCCTGAACTTCAGAGGAAAGATTAGGGAAGTTGGTTGAATACCTATTGGTGAGATACAGACAGATGGTGGCCTGAAAGAGCAGATTCATACGGGCAATGGAAAAGGTGGGATTCCTTCTTGCTCCCCACATTCACCTAGATAACAGATGTGAGGTGAAGCCAGCCTGCACCCTCATTTACCCCCAGCGTAGAACCTGCTCTTGGTAGTTCTGAGCCATGTGGTTTGATCCAGTGTGAGGCAGGTGCCTCGTGCTTCACCTTGGCGCCTGGATTCAGGCAGATTCTGTTCCAGATCTACAGAATTTACAGTGCTTCTGGGCCAGAATTAGACTTGCAGAAATCTTCATAATCAGGCACCCCACCCCCAGATGCCCTCTGGTTCTGGCAGACACTCAAACTAGCAACCTAAAGGGCCTCCCTGAACTTCTTCTGGATTGGATGCCCAGAACATAGACAACCCCTGAGCCTATAAGAACTCCATCTAGGGCTGGGAACTCAGCTCTCACATCCTTCCCTCCATCTACCTCGTGAGTTCCTTGGCCAGCAAAAGCCCCCAGAGTTTCCTTCTCTCTGGGTCCAACAACTCCACTGTTCTGTGGTTTTTTTTTTTAAGCTTTTATTGTGAATTGAGTGATAGTGTACAGGGCAGATCATCAGTGTTACCCTCAACCAATCACATTTTGTTTCATTGCAATGATTATAATCCCCTCATGTACCATTGGTTAACAGTATTTACCTCTATTCCCTGTTTTTTTTTTTTTTTTTTTTAATGTGCACAAAACAGAAAATATACATTCATTTAAATGACGAAAGGGCACATTTTGCAAGCCAGCGTCCCACCCACTGGCACACAGCCTTTCTCTTTCCATGGGTCTAGAGTCCTCAGCTGTGCTATCTTTTTATGCAATCACTTGTGCTTCTGTTTCTGCTGTCGCTGATTTTCTGGATAAGATCCCATGTTCTGCTCATGCTCTTCCCTCTTCATGGTTCTAAGTCCTGTTCCTGGAATGAAAGATAAACTACTCCACCCTTTTTGTTTCACACATTCTACCTTTACAGTGTGACAATCACAATTAGTCATGATAACAATTACTCACTACTGAATCAAAAGAATCCTATCCCCATCTTTCCCCAGACCCATCTAGACAAGAGGAAAACTATTCACTGGGGATTCTACCTTACCCCCTTCCCCCTTAGTTATGAAACTAAGCACACTCTTGAAAACTGGTAAGCCAGCCACGTCATGCTTTTATAGCCCCCCATTTTTGGTAGCCAATGTTTAAGTTGCCCAATCCTATCCACTCTGAGTACTGTGGGGACAGGTTTGATCCTTAATGTGAAGAATCATTCCCTCTTGGTTGGAATTTTTATCAACTACATCCATAAGCAAAAGTCCAGTTCATCAAATTGTAGCAATCTAGGCTTGCTTCTGGTATCAAACTTGTTTATTACCCTCTAGTGGAATTCTGATTAGCAAGCCATCCAAGCTAGGTCAAATGGGTGGTATCTGCAAGTTTGGGCATTCTTGCCACTTAACTCTCAGCTCTAGCTTCCAGTGGCTGTCTTTAGTATAGAGGAATCCAGCTGATTTTTGTATGTTGATTTTGTAGCCTGCCACTTTGCTGAATCTTCCAATGAGTTC
>NW_006408525.1:10303841-10305021 GCF_000296735.1 Chrysochloris asiatica | reverse complement strand
TTGTGATAAAGGGTATTCTTGTGTGGTTCCTATTCACAAAGGGAATGCTTTCAGTTTCTTTACGTTGAGAGTGATGTTGGCTATTAGTTTTGTATGTATGCTCTTGGTTATGCTGAGGAATTTCCCTTCAATTTCTACTTTGTTAAGTGTTGTTTTTTTTTAATTTTTATCAAGGATGGATGTTGGATTTTGTCAAATGCTCTTTCTGCATCAACCGATATTATCATGTGGTTCTTTTCCTTTTTTAAATATATTTATATGGTAGATTCCATTGATTGTTTCTCTAATATTGAACCATCCTTACATCCCTGGTATGAATCCCACTTGGTTGTGATGTATTATTTTTTTGATATGATGTTGAATTCTCTTGGCTAGGATTTTTTTTAAAGTTTTTATTGTAAATTGACTGATAGCTTACATGGGAGAACATTAGTTTTGCACTCATCGTTTCATTGAAATGATTACAATCTCCTCCATGCATCATCATTCAACATTATTTGCTTCTATTCCCTCTGTTTTTTTTTGCGGGGGGGAATGTACACAAAACACTCAGGAATACAGGAATATATAATAATTTAAATAACCATAGGGCTCATTCTGCAAGCCTATCTTGGCTAGGATTTTGCTGAGAATTTTTGTGTCTATGCTCATGAAGGATATTGAGTTATAATTTTCTTTTTTAGTGATGTCCATCCCTGGTTTGGTATGAGAATTATGCTTAGTACATAAAATATATAAGGAAGTTGTCCATCCTTTTCTATATTCTGGAATAGTCTTAGTAGAATTGGTTGCAGCTCTTCTTGGACTGTTTGGTAAAATTCACCAGTGAAGCCATTTAGACCTGAAATTTTTTTGGTTGGAATTTTGTGATGATCTGGTCAATTTCTTCTTTTGTTATAGGTCTGTTCAAGTTTTCTACTTCACTCTGTAAGTTTAGGTGTTGTTGTTAGGTGCCACCAAGTTGGTACTGACTCATAGCGACCCTATGCACAACAGAACCAAACACTGCCCTGTCCTGGGCCAGCCTCACAATTGTTGCCACGCTTGAGCCCATTGATGCTGCCATATTGCCAACCCATTGTCACTGGGGGCCTTCCTCTTTTTCTCTGACCCTCCACCTTACCAAACATGATATCCTTCTCCAGCAACTGGTCCCTCCTGACAATATGTCCGAAGTATG
>NW_006408525.1:10301835-10302509 GCF_000296735.1 Chrysochloris asiatica | reverse complement strand
TCTGTCTTCGTCTGGAAGCTCATTTGAAATCTGCTCACCATGGGTGACCCTACTGGTATTTAAAATACTGGTGGCATAGCTTTCAGAATCACAGCAACTCACAATCTACCACAGTACAACAAACTGACAGATGAGTATTTATGGGAGAGTTTTTAAAAGTTTATGGAAAAATTCCCTATCTTTTAACTCCATGTGTCCATGAACTTTCTGAAGTCCTGTCATATTAAATATTTTATTAATTTTTATTTCTAGGTAATCATTGCTAACATTACTTCAAAGAAACTCAGTGTTCCAGTAACACTTTTAGAGACCTAAATTTTCTTTAACTTCATTTTATGTTGTTGTTTCTGTTGTTAAGTACTGTTTTGTTGGTTCA
Organism: Chrysochloris asiatica; assembly: GCF_000296735.1. Lineage (NCBI taxonomy): Eukaryota > Metazoa > Chordata > Mammalia > Afrosoricida > Chrysochloridae > Chrysochloris > Chrysochloris asiatica. The sequence goes on along the minus strand of NW_006408525.1, from coordinate 10,302,133 downwards.
GATTCATAGCAACACTGTATAGGGGTTAGAAGGTATTCTGGTAGCATAGTGGTTACAAACCGGGCTGCTAATCTCACGTCAGCAGTTCGAAACTACCAGCCATTTCATGGGAGAAAGATGAGGCTTTCTGTCCCCATGAAGATTTACAGCCTTGGAAACCCTATACATGGTTGCTATGAGTGGAATCAACTCCACGGCACACCACCACTACCATAGGCTTTAGTGAAGTAGTTACTGGGCTTGAACCACTGACCTTGTAGTTCACAGTGCAATGCTTTCCCTACAGAGCCAGCACACT
>NW_006408525.1:10294098-10301735 GCF_000296735.1 Chrysochloris asiatica | reverse complement strand
TGGTCCAGTGGTGAGGATTTTTGTTTTCTTTACATTGAGATGCAATCCATACCAAAGACTGTGATCTTTGAGCTTCATCAGTAAGTATTTTAAGTAAGTTTAAGTAGGTTGTGATTTTCTAAAAATGTATCCATCTCCTCTCTATTTACAGATTTGTTGGAGTACAACTCTTCATAGTATCCGTTGTTATCCTTTTTATTTTCATTGGTTCTGTTGTGATATCACTCATGTGGTTTCTTATGCGTGTTTTGTTTTCCTGTCTTTCTGTTGTTAGATTTGGCAATGGTTTTCAATTTTATTAATCCTTTAAAATAACCGGCTTTTTGTCTTGTTGATTCTTTCTATAGTTTTTCTGTTTTCTATCTCATTTATTTATGCTCTAATCTTTATTGTTTCTTTTTTCTGGTGACTGTAGGGTTACTTTGTTGGTCTTTTTCTAATTGTTGGAGGTGTTGTGTTAATGTGTTGATTTTGGTTCTTTTTTTGTTTTGGTCATATGCATTTATTATTATAAATTGTCCTCTCAGCACTGCTTTTGTTGTGTTCCAAAGGTGTTGTCATTCTCATTTGTTTCTGGGAATTTTTAAATTTCACTTTTTATTTGTTCTATTAATCCAGTAGCTTTTAAGCAGGATGTTATTCAATTCCATGTATTTGAGTTTATTTTCTTGATCTGCCTATTGCTGATTTCTAATTTCATATTTGATGTTTTAAAAAATTATGGAGACTTGCTTTGTGGCCTAACACATAGGCTATTCTGGAGAATGTTCCATGTACTCTGGAAAGGAATGTGTATTGTGCTGCTGTTGGGTTGAAAGCTCTGTACAAATCTATGAGGTCAAGTTGGTTAATTATGTTGTTTTGTTTCTCCGTGTCTTTGTTGTTCCTTTCTAGTTGTTCTGCCCTTTTATGAAAGTGGTATATTAACATCTCCCACTATTGGTATAGATTTGTCTATTTCTTTCTTCAATTCTATTAGAGTTTGCTTTATGTATTTTGGGGTTCTTTCGTTGGGAGCATAGATATTTATTTTGGTTATGTCTTCTTGTTCAATTGACCCTTCCATTATGAGATAATATCCTTCTTTGTCTTCTATGCTGGCTTTTCCCTTAAAGTTTATTTTATCAGAGATTAGTTTTGCCACTACTGCTTGGTTTTGATTGTAATTGGCTTGGTATATTTTTGTCCATCCTTTAATTTTTAATCTATTTTTGTCTTTGTGTATAAGGTGTGTCTCTTATAGACAACATATTAAAATATCCTGTTTTCTTATCCAGTCAGTCTCCCACTCTCTAGCACTTGATTAGTGTGTTTAATCAATTAATATTTAGTGTAATTATCAATCGTTATGAATTAATTGCTGTTATTATGTTGTTGTTGTTGTTTTGTGGTGCTCCTTTCTTTGTTCTGCATACCTTCCTGTGCTGAGTTAATTTTTGTGTGTGCTTTTTCTTCTCAGTTTTTTCATAGTTTGAATGTTTCCATATTCTTCTTGGATTTTCCTTTTCTTGATATTTTGTGAAGTATTAAGTTTCTTTGAGGTTACCCTATATTCTATTAATTTCTTCCTCCTTTTAAAAGAGTCTGTGTTATCCTGAAATCTACCTGACCTCCTCACCACTTGGATCTCTGTTCCTATACTTTCCCCATCTTTCACATAGTAGTAGTTTTGATCATAGACTGACCTCCCAGACCCCTCCTAATTTCATTCTTGTAGTTTTGTTCTGATGTGTACTGTTCCATCTCTTGACTGAGTTCTGGGTGGTGTTGCTGTGTATGTCAATCTCTGGTTGCTGTCTGGTTTTGTTTGTTCTCAGTCCAAAGAACTCCCTTTAGTATGTTTTGAAGCATTGGTGTGGCTTTTACAAAATCCCTTAATTTTTGTTTATCCTGGAATATTCTGATTTTGCCATCATATTTGATTGACAACTTAGCTGGATATATGATTTTTATTGGTAGTTTTTTTTCTTTCAGAGTTTTGTATATGTCTCCGCATTGCTTTCTTGCCTGCATGGTTTCTGCTGAGAGATCAGAGGTTAATCTTACTGGCTTGCCTTTGTAGATAACAATTCTTTTTCACCAAGCTGCTTTCAAGATTCTTTCCTTGGTTTTGATTTTGGAGAGTTTGATTATGATATGTCTTGGTGATTTTCTTTGGAGCTCTACCCTGTTTGGGGTTTGTTCAGCTTCTTAAATGCTTATCTTCTCATCTTTCAAGATGTTATGGAAATTTTCTCCCAGCAGTTCTTCGATGATCTCTTCTGTGGTTTTCTTTGGTTCTTTCTGTTCTGGAACTCCAATCACCCGTAGGTTATTCCTCTTCATGTTGTTCTATATGAATCTTAGCCTTTCTTCAGGCTTTTTCCTTCTTTTTACAGCTTGTTCTTCTATCTTAGCAGTATTGAGAGATTTGTCTTCTAGCTCACTGATTCTGTCTTCCATTCTTCCAATTCTTCTCCTTTGCCCTTTCAGTGTATTGTTCACTTCTGATATTTTAGTATTGATCATCTGGACCTCTTTTTACAGGTTTTGTATTGTCTGCAGTGCAATATCTATTTTATTTGATTGTTCCCGTAGTGCTTTTCTGACTTCTTCCTTATTTTCCTTGACTTTTCTATGGAACATTTGGATATATCTCAATATCATTCTCCTGAATTCCTTATAGGACAGTTCTGAATCCTGTTCTTCCCCCACTGTAAATTTTAACTCTTCCTCTTGGTAGTTTGTTTGAGTTTACTTTGTCTTGTTTCTGCACATGAGCAGAAAATTTCTGTTGCTCTTTAGGCATTGTGGTGTTGGACTTATATGAATTAGGTGATTGTATATTGATATTTTCTTAAACTCTCTCCAATTGCTTTCTGGTAGGGGTGATCAGGAGTCAGGCTTCTCTTTTCACTGCTCTTACAGCTCAATTCAGAGTGTTTTTGGCAGGTATTGGTTGCAGATGCTACTCTGGTGACTAGCAGCTGGGATTGGCTCTTGCCCAGATGGTGGGGTTTTATAGGGTGTGATTAGAGCTTGGCTGTCTGGCCACAATTGCTGTCTCTTGTTGGATAAAGCAAGAAGAGAAAGAGCCCTGCCTCCCCTCAAGATAGAAAGAGGACCAAAAAAAACAACAGACTAGACACAAAAGTTCAAAATTGCAAAACAAAAACTGTGGCAAAATATAAGTAAGACTTTAGTACCATCTTATGGCCTCTTGCCTTCAAAACAGCCTGAGAAATTGCAAGATGTTCACACCTTATGATGTAACTCAAAGTTTTGCTTTTGGCCTTTTCCTCCTCTTCTCACCCCCTCCCCTCAGGCCTGTTCAGCTGTTTCTCCTAATGAGACTCAGCCAAAGCTTGGCCAGATCCACTTTGGAAGACACTCTTGTTGCAAACTTTCTGTTGACTCCTCTCCCTTCTTCAATTCTGTGCTCAGCAATTCTTGCTGTGCAGATCCTTCTGTGTGCATAACAGAACATTCCCTGGTGGTGTACACTCGTTCAGGTCTCCCCTCTGTACCCAGAGAGGAGATGAGTAGAACAAAAGAAAAGATTAAAAATGAATGCTCACACCTTTGTCTTTGTAGATCCATCAGTCCTCTGTGATGGGAGTGATCTCTTGACCCTCTATCTTTTCACTCCTATTCAAAATGGTTGTGGTGACATTCATTGACTGCCCCAAATCAGAAGCTACCTCATTTCTTGCTTCTACTCCAATCTTACTCCTGGTAAGCACTCTATCTCCTTATTTATCTCTTTATGTAAACTTCAGAGTTCTGGGACCAGCCACTGAATCTGTTTTGTCTGGCATACCGTGTTATTACTGGTGGGGGTCTGCACAGCCATTCTGCTTCATCTGCCATCAAGCCTTGCCTCCTCCAGTTTTTTTGTTGTTGTTGTTTATTTTTCCTTTCATTGTTTTGTTGTTTATTCTTTCTTCTTCTTCTTCCTATTTTTCCTTTCCCTTGATTTTTATCCTGTCTCTGCTTTTGTTTATTTTTCTTCTTCTTTTTTTTGTTTCTCACTTCCACTGCCTTCTTCTACATCTTTTTACCTCTTGATTCTTCTTTACTGCTCTCTAGACTTTCTCCTTTCATCTTTCTTCCATCTGTTTTTTTCTCTTCCTTTTATTTTTTTCTCTTGTACAGCTCTAATTTCTTGTCCTTTTTTTTTTTTAACTCTTTCTAGTTATTATATTCTTTTTTTCTTATTTCTACCCATTTTCCCCTCCTTTATTATATTCTGTTTTCACTGTTTGCTTGTTTGTTTGTTCTGTTTTGTTTTCCTGTGTGTACTTTGTCCACTTGCCTCACCTGATAGGAGCCAGCAACCGTGGCCATATAGCTCAGTCATAACCCTACCCTCTGCAGCTCTACCCACTGGACAAGAGTCAATACCAGTGTCTATACTAAATGATCAACAATAGACATCAGCCAACACCAGCCAAACTCACCTTAAACTGAATTGCATGAACAGCAATCAGAAAATGGTGTATATATTTCCATTCTCTAATCATACCAACCAGGAGACAGCTGGTGAGAGCCTAAGAATGCACCAACATACAATCAACAATTAAATACAAAACCAACATTAGCACAATGTCTCTGAGAAAACAGAAGACTTTAGCTCACACAAAGAAACAAGAGAGAGTGGCTCAAACAAATGACCGAGATGCAGAGCCAGAAAACATTTCAGATGAAGAAAAGGTTATGAAACTACCTGAAAAAGAATTCAAAAGAATGATATTTAGGTATCTTCAACAGATTAACAGAAAAATCAAGGAGAACACAGAATAAACCTTAGAAGAATTCAGGAAAACACTACAAGAACAAACAGACAAAATAAACGCAAATTTGGAAATAATACAAACCCTGCAAATAGAAATTCAGAAATGGACATCGCATTGAAAGGGCAAAAGAGTAAATTTTAACTCAATGGAAGCCCAGATTCGTGACCTTGAAGAAATCTCTCATAAGTAAGCTAGAAGAATAATCTGAAAAAGAATGAAAAAAGTTAGAAGAAAGCCTGAGATTTCTGTGGGACACCATGAAGAGGAATAAATTATAGGTGACTGGAATTCCAGAACAGGAGAAGACAATAAAAATCACATAGAAAATTGTCAAAGAGTTGCTGAAAGAAAACTTTCCTGACATTTGAAAGATGAGAAGATAACCATTCAAGATGTTGAATGAACCCCAAACAGGATCGATCCCAAAAGAAAATCACCAAGACATACTATAATCAAACTTTCCAAAACCAAAGACAAGAATCCTGAGAGAAGCTTGGGAAAAACAAAATGTTACCTACAAAGGAGAATCAGTAAGACTAAGCTCTGATTTCTCAGCAGAAACCATGCAGGCAAGAAGGCAATGGGATGACATATACAAAACTCCTATAGAAAAAAATTGGCAACTAAGAATCATACATCCAGCAAAGTTGTCCCTCAAATAAGATGGCAAAATTAGGACATTGCCAGATAAACAGAAATGAAAGGAATTTGTAATAACCAGACCAACTTTAGCATTTACAAAAAATGGCTGTTCTTTGGACTGAGAACCAACAACAGCAGACAGATAACAACCTGAGATTAACATACATGACACCACCACCCAGAACTCAATCTAGATACAGAAATATCCAAAGTAAAACAAACCAACAAGAGTGAAAATAGGGAACCAGAAATAGTCATTTAGAATGAAGTCAACTGCACAGCAAAAAGAGGAAATAGTGCAAGTACAGAACTTCCAAATATTGAGGAAATCAGAAAGATTTAGTAAACATTAAAACAATAGCAATGAAGTAAATTAAAACCCACAAACAAAATGAACTCAGCACAGAAATTTACCTGGAACAAAGAAACTAGCAATACCACAAAAAATATATAGCAAACTGACCACAATGAATTCATATCTATTGATAATTACACTGAATGTAAATGGATTAAATGTACCAGTTAAGAGACAGAGAGTAACAGAATGGATATAAACTTTGGTACATATACACAATGGAATACTACACAGAATAGATGTGCAACACTTCCTAACATGGGTAAGCCTAGAGGACATAATGCTGAGTGAAATTAGTTAATCACAAAAGGACAAATATTGTATGAGACCACAGTTCTAAAAGTTAAGAAAAGGTTTTCTTGGTAAAAGAAACATTAGACAATGGTTACCAGGGGTAGGAGGGAAGGGAAAATTATTTACTGGGTGGTGTTGTTAAGTGCCTTTGAGTCAGTTCTGACTAATAGCAACCCTTTATAATGTTTCTGAAGGAGCTCTGGTAGTGTAGTAAATAAGTTGGGCTGCTAACCTCAAGTTCAGAAATTCAAAACTACCAGCTGTTCTGTGGGAGAAAGATGAGACTTTCTGCTCCTGTAAAGATTTACAGCCTTGGAAATCCTACACAGGGTCCCTATGAGTCGTAACCGACTCCATGGCACATAACCACCTCCACCATAAGGTTTCCAAGGAGCAGCTGGTGAATTTGAACTGTCGACCTTGCAGTTCAAACCAGCCTTGCGGTCCAGTGCATTATCCCCACAGCACCATAGACACATATTAATTTCGGTGATGGGGAAGGTAATATACAAAAAGAGGGAGCTTGGCAGAGGAAAGATGAAGGTAGTGGAAAACACAGAGAGAAGTGCAGTAGTTAAAGTGAATAGAGGTAATTACTGTGAACTGATGGTACATAGAAGGGATGGCAATCATTGTAATGACAAGAAGTGTATGATTTGTTGAATGTAGGACTGATGATCTGTTCCATAAACCTTCACTCAATTCACAATAAAAAGTTTAAAAAGTAAAACAAAGCTGAAAAAAAAAAAAAAAGATACTTGAAATAATTTTGTATGTGAAGGACCCAAGTTTATTCTGCATAGATAATTTGACTTGATACCTTTGTATAAATAACTGTAATTTATTTACTGTTATTTAGGGCTATGGAGGTTTATCAAATCTTAAATAATCCTTAGCTTGCAGGATTACTGGAAACTATGTGTGTCATATTGGTGCCAGATATGTCATTTATAGATCACTCTTTCACTGCAAACCATTACTATGCCCAAGTCATTTCCTCTCTGGAGAAGATGCATTATGTCAGCATGGTTACCATGTGTGGTAATTGATAATGTCTGCCACATGGCTTACTTTTACCCTTGTCCAACACAGCTATTCTACCACCTATGATTGCCATATGTTACAGCACTCTAGGTTAATGGCATCATTTCCATCTTCCCGTCTAGTCACAAATGCCATTATGGCTCAATTCCATCAGCTCTACACTCAACTAAGAAAGTATTCAGTACTCTCTGAGTATAGAAAACACCTTTGTGAAGAGTTTTCATATTTAGTTGCCAGTTTTATTTTCATTTAAAAAGGCAGTTGAGTTTTTCAGTAAATGCTCCAGAATGGGGAATGGACAACTGCTCACTACACTAGGGCATAATCAATATCACTCTGAATGCTTACATGTATTTATTTCAAGTAAATACATTTTAATAATATTGTTGTTGTTGTCAGGTGCCATCGAGTTGGAACCGACTCATAGCGACCCCATGCACAGCAGAACAAAACAACGTCCGATCCTGGGCCAACCTCACTACCGCTGCCACACTTGAGTCCATCAATGATGCCACCTGGCTGATCCA
>NW_006408525.1:10275723-10289139 GCF_000296735.1 Chrysochloris asiatica | reverse complement strand
CTTCCTTGTACTGGGGCATACTCATCACTGTATCATTCCAATTTTAGTATGATTGGTGGTGGTTGTGTGCCATTGAGTTGGTTTTGACTCAAAAGCGATCCTGTATAGGGTTTCTAAGGCTGTATATCTTAATGGGAGAAAGCCTCATCGTTCTACCATGGAGTAAATGGTAGATTCAAACAGCTGACCTTGTGATTAGCAGCCCAGATTACGATCCAGGGCTGTTAAATAAGCAGTTTATAGTTCTTTTGGATTTTTGGTGTCGTGCTGTAGAATCAGCACTGGACTGTGCTTAACAAGGTCAGCAGTTCAAACCCACCAGCTGCTCCTTGGAAGCCCTTTATAGGACAACTATGAGTTGGAACTGACTTGATGACGCTTAGCAACATTTGTTGTTGTTATGTGCCGTGGAGTCGGTTCTGACTCATAATGAGTCTGTATAGGGTTTCCGAGGCTGTAAATCTTTATGGCAGCAGAAAGCCTTATCTTTCTCCCATGGAACAGCTGGTAGTTTTGAACTGCTGACCTTGAGGTTCACAGCCTGATTCATAACCACGACATTACCAGAGCTCCTTAGCAACAACATAGTTCTTTTAAATAGTGTTTGTTATAGCAACTGGATCACAAAGAGCCTTTTTACCCCTGTATGAATCAGGATCCAATTTTTAAAATGGGAAATTTAACACAGAGAATTGTTTACACAAGTGATTTTGTTGTGGTTAAGTACTATCGTGTTAGTTTTGACTCATAGTGACCCTGTCTAAGGTTTCAGAGGAGCAGCTGGTGGGACTCCATACAAGTGATAGAAGAGCTAAGGGGGGGGAAAAAGTCAAAGGGAAGGAGAGATAAAGTTAGAAAGCTGGAAGCTGGTCAAATGGACAAATGCACAATGATGCTATTTCTGGAGTTCAGAGTCTGGGGTCACTGGCAAAATCTGGACTTACAGTAGATATGTTCAGGGGGAGCAAAGATAAAAGAAGATGCAATGGATGGCAGAACTGAGGTAGGGGACAGGGAAGAAATATTCTGGCTTTTCTCTTTTCCTTCTATTTTCCAATTCCCTGCCAAAGCCTCCCACTGGCCATCAGCTGGAAGTCAGTTGTCACATGAGCCTGGTGAATGGAGCATGAAAGGGTCAACCCCCTTATAAGACAGAGCAGATCAAGTGAAGAAAAGGAATGAAAAGCAAATAGTCCAAGGACTGGAAAAGTAATAAATTTTTCTTAACTTGTAAAATGAACTCTATTGAGGTATAATTATATACAATAAAATGTTCTTATTTTAAATGTACACTTTGATAATTTTTGACAAATAAATATATAACCACCCACTCAGAACATTTTAATCACCCCATAAAGTTCTCTCTCCCCTTTGCCATGGATTCTCTATCCCCACCTCAGCTCTAGGCAACCACTAATCTGCATTCTGTCACTATTAAATTAGTTTTGCCTGTTGCAGAATGTCATATAAATGGAATCATACAGTATGCACTCCTTTATGTCTGGCTGTTTTTAATCAGCATTGTTTTGAGATTCATCCATATTGTGTTTATCAGTAATTCATTTCTATTTTTTACTGAGTAGTATTCTATTGTGTGAATAACCACAATTTGTTGATCCATTCACCTACTGATGGACATATGGGTTACTTCCAAGTTTGAACTTATTATGAAGAATGCTTATGTACAGGAGTGTTTTTCCTTGTTTGTTTTTATGTAGGTTTTCATTTCTCATGGGTAAATAAACACCTGGGAGAAGAATTGTTGGGCCAGATGATAAGAAACTGCTAAACTCCAACAATTCTTTTTAACCTTATAAATACCATTGTTACCATGAATGTCCATGGAAGGATATTAAGCCTTTCCTTCAAAGAGCTAAGGGTTAGAGAGAGAACAGTTCTTATGAGATTTTTATTTAAATAGCTTTGATACAGATTATGCTTTTCATAGCTCAGTATTTTTTTGACAGTAAGAAAGGGGATTAAGGAAGTGTAAAAGGAGAGGAACTGAAAAGAAAAGCAAAGTGATGCAAAATAATGACTAAAAAGACTTCTTAACAATGGCAAAATCATCCTACACAGCTGCTCTAAGATCCCAGCTCTGCTGTCAGCAACCTTCTGGCAAAGTTACTCTATGTCAAATGCATGCAAAAGAATCCATATTAATCTTTTGTGAATGAATAGTTTTATTAATTTAAGGAAATCGTTCTCTCATTTATAGTAATATAGAGGTGTGGGCTTTTTCTTGTACTCTTAGTAGTAATGTTTCCCCAACATATATCACTTCCCTTTGACATGTGGGTTGAGTCATAAATTAATGTCACAAATAAATGTCATTAGAGGGAGGCAACTACATTACAAAGTAGGAAGGTGAAGTTTGATGTGAATTGTTACAGTTGACAGTTGTGTACCCTTGAACTAAACGTTTTCATGTCTAATTCTGAGATATTAAACCATTGTTGGGATATAAAATTGCGGACATTTAGGTTTGCAGATGAAAAAGTTTTGTCAATCTTTTCTAGACATTCTGGAATGTAAATAAACAGGTGGATTGGAAACAAAGACAAATAAGGAGTTTAAAGACTTTCTTGGCATCTCATAGAGAAATTGCCCTACTCTAGTGATATTTTAAACAAAACACGTATAAATATATTTTACTTGTCTGGAAACAGACTTTTATTTATTGGGTCTTTCCGTTTACCTTCGAGACAGAAATAAATAGTTATGAAGGACTCCCAAGCAATTTTCTATCAAGTATTATTTAATCTCAAACTAGGATAGACAATGGAACTCTATTTAACATGATACCATAATGTACATTAGTGAGTTAAACCCACTTAATCTTAAAATAACAGTATCAGGGTAGGGATTTAGAATACAGTATTATATGAAATCAGTTGGCAGGGAGAGTCCCTTTTCTGCCATTAATAAATGATTGGAAACAGTATTTCAGACCCTAAATCCAACTGAAAACCAGAACAATAAATGAAGAGGATGGGGTGGATAATTTGTGAGAACATGTTTTTCAAAGTAGGGAAAGAATCACTATGTTTTTGCTGAATTATATGTTGCCATGGACATGGCAGTATGCAGTAATGATGCTATCTTCTATACAGCTGTATAACAACACAGCTTCTCCCTCCCCCATCCCTCTCAGTAAGGCTTGAAAATAATAGGTTTGTGTGATAGTTTGGTACGAAAATTAGAACCATTTAAAATCGTTTCAGTTTCAGTCTAAGAAAGAAAGAAAAGAGGCTTAGGGGGATAGAGAAGCAAACAAAATGTAGAAGAAATGCATAGTATGTAATAAAGTATAATGTTCATTATGCTGACACTAAAAAAAGGAGTCTTGATGTACTGGAAAACGAATGCATTTGCAGTGAAAAGAGTTGGGTTGAGTCCTTATTGCATCACTTTTATGTGACCTTGAGCAAAGTCACTGTGTTAGAGGCTCGATTTCCTCATCTATAAAGTGGAATCATAATGGCAATGTCTTGTGCCTCATGGGGCAGAGGTAAGGATTAAAGGAGTGAATATCACTTGTAAAGTATAAAGTCTTATAACAGGGGTGGGGAACGTCTGGCCCGTGGGCCCACAAAATCATTTAATCTGGTCCTGCCAAGATAACTGCAGTTCTAGTTATTATTAAAGTTGTTGTTATTAAATGACGTCAAGTCGGTTCTGACCCACAGCAACCCTATATAGGGCTTCCAAAGAGCAATTGGTGAGCTTGAACTGCTGACCTTGTGGTTCAAACCAGCTTTGCAATCCAGTGCATTAACCCACAACACCACACAGCAGGCTTATTTTTAAGTTTATAATTTTGTATGGCCCACGAATGATGTTATACATTTTGGCAGAAATAAGGTTCCCTATCACCTTCCCTATAAAAATAAGCCATTATATAGACACATTACACTGTTAAAGGTTCAGAGGCAGAGAGGAGTACAGGATAAAGATCAGGGGGCTTTGGAATCTGACCACTGGTTCTAATTCCAACACCATGGCTAGTGATTTTGAGACCTTAAGCCAAGGTCAATTTCCTTTTTTGAAAAATAAGGAAAACACCAGTTTCTTCACAAAATCAAACGAACCTACTATTTCTATGCGCTCCTCCACCTTCTCCAACTAGTTATGTCATCAAGAACAAAAGGTGCTCACAGGACTGGCTGGTGAGACTTTTTCCTTACTTTGAACACAATCTCAGGAAAAGTCTTAAGGGCATTAGACTTTAAAGGGCACTAGAAAAGGGCATCATGCTTGGTAGAAAGTGTTGGTGAAAATGAAGGAAACCCTCAGTGAAAGGGACTGACACAATAGTGGAGACTAGAGGCTCAAACTTATCAAAGATCATGAAGATGGCACAAGACCCATCAACGTTTAGATGATAAGGTCAACTAACATACAAAAAGTAGCTGAGTCCAACCCAACAGCAGCAACTAACAGCAACGTCCTTTACCCTACTCAAAGAACAGATAACGAAACTAAGTCCAATCCAAGCGGAACCCAACAGTCAGACTTGGAGATGTACTAGTCCCCTTTTACACCAGCGGAACCATGTAAAGACATTCAGAATTGGATAGTGGGCGAGTCAAGCGTCTTTCTGACTCCGCGGACTCGACGGGAAGGACCCTGATATGCTTAATTAAAGACAGTTACCATGACGACAGTCTCTAGGCAGCGTGGGCAGAGCTCTCAGTGGGGCTAGAGGGTGGGCCGCCACTGGACCCTGCGCGCGCCCGCCACCAACTTTCCCTCCAGACTTGTGAGGGGCGGTGCGGGGGGGGTGGGGGGCCGGCACGCTCCGCCCCCGATGCTGGGTCGCGCACGTCCACGCTCGGTGGCGCGCACGCCTGCGGGAGCCCTCTCCAGGCAACCTAGTGCTGATCGCTCGTGCCGGTCCGGCCGTTAACCGTCCTTGCGGGAAACCAGGGGCTAGAGAACAGCCCCCTCCCCTTGCTAGGTTTCCTCTCTCTTCCCTCCCGGTCGCCCCCGGGGCATGAGCAGCAATGGCCGGCTGCAGCCCTGAGGAGAAAACTTACCGGCGCTTCCTGGAGCTATTCCTGGGCGAGTTTCGCGGGCCGTGTGGCGGCGGCGAGCCGGAGCCAGAACCTGAACCCGAGTCAGAGCCTGAGCCCGAGCCCGAACTGGTAGCGGCTGAGGCGAGCGAGGTTTTGGTCGAAGAACCTGGTGAGGAGGTGGCGACTCTGGCCGCGACTGAAGAAGGGGAGCAGGAGCCCGAGCAAGACCCGGAGACCGAGGAGGAGGTGGTGGAGGAGGAGGCGGCGGCGGCGGCGGCGGCGGCGGAGGGCGACGAGGAGGAGGCGGTGGCCGCCCCGGGGCAGTCGGCCGTGCAGCCGCCGCCGCCGCCGCCGCAACCCCAGCTGCCGCCGCTTCCTCCGCTCCCGCGGCCCCTGTCGGAGCGCATCACCCGCGAGGAGGTGGAGGGCGAGAGCCTGGACCTGTGCCTGCAGCAGCTCTACAAATAGTTAAGTAGCGGGGCTCGGCTGGGGTGGGCCCGCGGTTCCCGCCTCGCTGGCCGCGGACGCGACTCCCGGCCCCTAAACTGCTGCCTTTGCCACCCCTTGCCGCCGCGGAGAGCGCCCCTGCGGGGGGCCCCGGGCAATCGGCGACGCTCGGCCCCCGCGCCTCCTGCCGGCCGGCGCGGCCCCTGGGGTTCCCTCGCGCGCCCCCTCACACACCCTTTCCCCTTCCTGCCGTGAAAGGTCCTTTCTCCTCCTCCGGGAGGATGCCTCCCACCCGGGTCTCTTTGCCCTGTCGGGGTCCCTTGTTGTTCGGCGGTAGAGGGACGCGGCTCCTTCCTAGGCTGAGCTCAGATGCCTCTGCGTAACCGCCACTACGGTGATAATACCGGCAGGGCTTCCAGATCGGAGACACCGGCATAGATTCGGTCACGCTCCATGTTGGAAGTGAAAACTCTTTAGGTTGCTTAATACGCGGGAGCCGAGTATCTTAGTTTAAAGAAATTTGATAATTGAGTGGGGGAGGAATTGTGAGGGAAGGGTAAGCACCATGTTGCCTGAGCCAGCCTTCAGATGAAAGTCATAATTGATTAAAGTGGAAAAGTCAGGCTGCTTTGATAAAATTGCAATTATGTGCAGTATTTGCAGTTCATTAAGTAGATGGGGTCGGGGGAGAGAAAGCAGATGGCTTAGCTACACTGATCAAAGTCTAAAATAGAAAGGTCAAGGCTTTGCCTTTCATCCCAGTTCTGGTTTTTTATGGGCTTGAAATAGAAACGGTTTACAGTTGCGTTTTTTTCCAAATGGAATTCTGAAATAATGACAGAGGAACATCCCAACTAGTCTGTGAACACATTGGGAGTCCTTTGCCATTCAACTGATAGTTGTAATGAAAGGTGTTACTCTGCCCCCTCTCCCCCCCCAAAAAAAAGTTTACTACTGAACGACTGACTGCAATTAAATTTAAGCTCAATTCTTGATTTTTTGCAAACGGCTAACTAAAATAAGGCCTAGAAGTTAAAGCTGTTTTGTTTTCAGTCAGCTAAGAGACACCCAATCAAATAATTCATTCCTTTCAAAGCAGCAGTACAGAAAAAGCATTTAAGACATTTGCTTTCGAAGTGGACTGTGTGCATAGCCCAACTTTACAAGCAATTAAAATTTAATTTAATATACTGTTTGATTACCAAGGTGATAGTGGGGGTGTGCTGTGTAGTTGGTTCCGATTCATAGAAAACCTCTATAGGGTTTCTGAGGCTATAAATCTTTATTGGAGCAGAAAGCTTGGCTCTCTTTTGGAGCTGCTGGTGCATTTGAACTGCTGATCTTGCTGTTAACAGCCCAATACATAACCCGCTTTGCTACCAGGGTTCCTTGATTACCTGCTTGCTTTTTTGCAAGGTAATACTTGCTTTTTTGAAAAATGTGAAAAATAAAGTGTAATAGAGCCACCCAGAGATACACAGTATTAATTATTAAAGTATTTCTTAACAGTTACTGAAAACTAGTATAGACAAGGGCTTATAAAGTGTCATGTTTTACACTATGTAAATGCATTTTTAAAACTTTCCACTTTAAATGGGAAATGTTACCAGAACAAAGGAATTTTCCTAGCCTCAGACTGGTTGTATTTTGACAGTCAATTCTTACCTTTACAAATAGAGTTGCAAAAATAATGATACATTTAAATATTGGAGAAAGCCCAAACAAAGAGAATGCTTAGTTTAGAATAGTCCTGAACATTTACCATTTAAGGAGGTTTTAAAAAGTGAAACTTGTGGAAAGATGTTGGTAAGTAGATGTATTTTTCCAAATGGGAGGGAAGCAAGATTAGTGTTGATACATGTATAGACTAGAAAAAGTATTCAAATGAAAACTGGACATCTAATTGAGAAGGACATCATGCTTGGCAGAGAGGATCAGCAAAAAAGGGGAAGACCCTTACCAAGATGGAGTGACATAGTGGCTACAACAATAGGCTGAAGCATAGCAACCCTCCTGTGAATGACGCAGGACTGGGCAGTGCTTAGTCTTGTTGTACATGGGGTCACTATGAGTCAGAATCTACTTCATGGCACCTGACAACAGCTAACAGTCATTGAGTACGAAGTTAGGATTTGAAGTAAAACTAGGAAGATTTACTTAAATTTGGAAAACATTATTTCACTTTAAATCAGACTTCGTTTATACTGTGTGTTTTGTTGTTGGTTAGGTGCCATTGAGTCGATGCCGATTCATAGGTACCCTATGCACAACAGAACAAAATACTGTGTGCAGAAGTGATAAATCGATTTTTAGCAACTGTGAAATGATAGGCTTGTTTACATATGGTATCTTTAAGGCCCGGAACCGATTAAAGGGAAAAATCCCACAATCACCTCATAATTTAATAACAAAAAACCATATGACTTATGTACAAGAATCAGTATTGGAAAACACAATATTGTTGTTGTTAAGTGTCAAATAGTTGGTGCCGATACATAGCGACCCTGCATAGGGTTTCTGAGGAATGGCTGATAAGCTTGAACTGCCAACTTTGCAGTTCAGACGACTTTGCAGTCCAGCATATTAGCCCCCTAGTGCCACACCGCCACACCAGGACTCTGAAAGACACAGTAGGGATATACATTATGTCTTTGCCCAAGCACTTCATTTACAGATGCGAAGACTATGATTATAGACTAAGAAATGGTTTCAACATATTTCAATATAATCTGCCAACCATAAAACATTAGTGGCATATTTGAAATCATGGTTTCTTCAGTTAACTAGGAAATACGTAAAAATAATTCTGATTAGGAATAAGTTGGAGTTGCTTTTTGGGGAAAGGTGAGGATTTTTGTTTTCCTTCAAAGTCCCTCTCCCCTGTTTATTTGGGGAAATTCATAATAGTCTTTAAAATCTCTGTGAAGCCTGTCAAATGGTGCCAAAACCTCTTAATTGAAGTTACCTAAACTACAATGTTACCTATTGGATAGTCAATAAGTATTAAAGAAAAAAGAAAATAACACTGTATTTAATACCAATTTCCTGTCTCTCTTGCCTTTTTCTCTCAATTGTATATACACACATACCTACCAACTTTACAAACGCAATATTTTAGAAATACGCAGTATATAGATGATAGTAGACTGAGGTTCTTTGAAGAGTAAGAATAAGAGTTTATCTTCTCAATACTAATTTATGTATATACTAGTTGATATATTTTAAAGAAGTATTATAAATTTCATTTTTCTCAACATTTTGCTTCTCTCAAAAGAGTTTTAGAATAGGAACAGCAGACATGTGTATTATTCTTCATTTTGGTATGCTTAAAGTTTAGGATTAATTTGAGATTAGCAGTTACAGGCATATTTCGTAGATATCCTTGTTTGGTTCCAGACCACTGCAGTAAAGCAAGTTTCACAGTAAAGTGAGCCATACATATTTTTTGGTTTCCTAGTGTATATAAAAGTTATATTTACACTATACTATAGTTTATTAAGTGTGCAGTGTTTTTGTTAAGTATACCATTAAGTCAATTCCGACTCATAGTGACCCTGTATAGGATTTCCAAGGAGTGGCTGGTGGGTTTGTACAGCACTATACCGGGACTCTATGTACGGTAGCATTATGAAAAAAAGTGAAATATTGCAAGAATTACCAAAATGTGTCAAAGAGACATGAAGTGAGCTCATGCTGTTGGAAAAATGGTACAGATAGGCTTGCTCATGCTGGGTTGTGTAAACCATCAATTTGTAAAAACTGCACTTTGAATTGAATAAAGCCAAGTACAATAAGATGAGGTATACCTGTACTTAGATAAGTAAAGGATCAAGGTTTAAATGAACAAAATATAGGGTTATAATTAGCAACTTCAATGTCTTTCAGAACAAATTTTGGGATAAAATTTTCACTTTAGCTTTCAAAGTAGAAAATATCTACTTAGTTATTTCTTTGTGACACTAGATTAAAACAACATACAACATTTTAAAAGAAAAATAATAATCTGAAAATGGCAAAATTCCCTTAGAAGAGAAAGACATCTGTTGTGGATTATAAATAACTTTTTAGGACTGTTTAAACAATTTTATTTAAATATATTAACCCTCACAATTCAGAGATAAATGCATGCAATATGTTAGAACAATTTTACTGAATGCTTAGTTATTAGACTGCAGTCTATGATTTGGAACCTTCAGTAGCTAAAAAAGAAAAGAAAAAAAGATCTATGTTTTATTCCTTTCTGTAAATTTAAATTCTCCTTAAGTGTTTTCTTAGTATATAATGTTAGGATTTCTGGAGTTAATGAAATAACCTCTTTGGAAGATAGAGGGGAAATGTTGCATTGAAATGATTTGCAAATGAGAAACAAATTATAACTGATCCTATAGCAGATATTAATATAAGATTACTTGTTTAGGCTACAAATACTATGTATTTGATTTTCCATACTATACTCGTTGTCTTTGAGTCAATTTCAAAAATTTGTTTTAATTCAGAAGAAACAAATATTCTGAAGTATTTATTAATACTACATATCATCAGAAGGAGCTCTGGTAGTGTAGTGGTTACAAATCTGGCTGCTAACCTCAAAGTCAGCAGTTTGAAACTACCTGCTATTCCTTGGGAGAAAGATGAGGCTTTCTGCTCCCGTAAAGATTTACAGTGTTGGAACCTGTATATAAGGTCACTATGAGTTGGGATTGACTCTATGGCACATAACCACCACCACATTTCAAATGTGATGTATCATCACATTTCCAGAGCACCTGTTTCCTCAGTTATTCATTAAGTCTGAGTTGGACTTCCCGAGGGGGAAACAGTAATCCCAGCAACCTGGCAATGTTAAGTAGTTCCAGATGGTTTGCAATAGTAATGAGGATGGGCACTTTAAAAATGAATTGGGAAACTCACATCCATGTATTAGTCCATTTATATAAGTAAAAGTGAGACAAAATTTAATGATTTTCCTATCTATCCCAAAGTCAGTGATTCACATTCCTTTTAAAATGTAACTAAATATAACAAGTATTAGTGTCTATAACCAAAAAGTCATTGGTTATAGACACTAAAAATAAGCTATATTGAGTATTGAGTTACATTTAACGGGAATATGAATCATTAATGACTTTTGATAGGTCAGAAAATCGTTAAACTTTGTCTCACTATGGATTAATACTTAGTATTCTCATTAAAAATTATACGTTTTTTATTAAAAAGTAATAAATATATGTTATACAGAGTACCAAAAACTCATACAAACAAAAGAACAAACACCATTCACTATTAACTTCTCTTTTCAGTTTCTCACCTATTCTCAGGCTGCTGCTGCGACTGCCCTGTGAGCTTTTAATACTCTGTCTTCCCCTTTAATCTTAGTGTCCTGTTTTTGGCTGCTTTCTGAGTCTGGTTGACTTATTTGTCCCTAGTTAATATCAATCTCTCCCATGACTTCTTTTATGCTAATGCATCCCATCTCTATCCTCATCCCTGCTTTGATTTCCAATTGAACAGCTCCACCTGATGTCTCTTTAAATTAAAATTTCCAAGCCCCTTTTACCTCCTCCAAAGTAAACAAGGAGCCCTGGTAGCATAGTGGGTTACTATCCACTCCATGGGAGGAAGATTTACAGCTTTGCAAACTCTATACAGGGTCACTACGAGTTGGAACCAACTTGATGGTACATAGCAGCAGCAAAGCAAACAAAAGCAAAACCTGTTTTTCTTTTTGGTGAATCCATCCTAACTATTCCTACTTTCACTAT
This sequence comes from Chrysochloris asiatica, assembly GCF_000296735.1. NCBI lineage: Eukaryota > Metazoa > Chordata > Mammalia > Afrosoricida > Chrysochloridae > Chrysochloris > Chrysochloris asiatica. The sequence goes on along the minus strand of NW_006408525.1, from coordinate 10,277,912 downwards.
TCACATTTAGGCAACACGTTTTATTAATTCTGCCTTGTAACTATATCCCAGGGTGGCACAAGTGTTTGTGATAGGCTCCTTAACTAAATGTTGGTGTTTCGAATTCAGCCACTGACTCATGGCAAAATGCTACCGTAAAGAGTATGGCCTTGAAAACCCTGTGGAGGAGTTCTCTGTAACACATAGTATCACCATGCGTTGAGGGCTGACTCAATAATAGTTAATAACAACAACAACTAACTCACAAATGTCTCTTTTTCTCTGTTCCTACTGTCCATTCCCTCTATCATCGTTTGTCAGCCTTGCCCTTCTCCAATATATTTGCCATAGTATAGTCAAAGTGATTCTTCTAGTATCTACATTGTATAGATTATTTTATTGTCACCCACTGCTTAATCATTTTTATCCTTTAATGCCTATCTTTACATGTGCTCCACATAAAAGTCAAATAACACTTTGTAATCCTACCACATCAGCCTCATTTCTGAGTTATGGTCTAGTTACCTCATCTTCTCTCTAACCTATAGAGACTGTACTTCAGCTGTGTTAGATTATTCATACACTAATTTGAGTGTGCTTTGGTCTCTGTGCTTTTGTGTATAATAATTTATTTTTTCTTCTTAGAATACCACCCTCTTCTCCCCCATCTTTACCCATTCTTTAGGTCTCCATTCAGCATACTTTCTTTAGGAAGTCTTCTATTCCCATCCGCATCCTCACAATGAAGTAGATGTCCTTTTCATGAGCTCTTCTTGAATACCTTATGTTTCTTCCTCTTGTAACACTTATTTCATTATTTTTTGTCAACAAATATTTATATCTCTTTCATTAGACTGGTGGTCTTCAAAGTGAGATTATGCCCAAAAGAACTTACTGAGGTGGAAAATATTGAAACCTATTTATTTATATAAAAATGTGAAATTAAGTGTTGTTAATATCTGATCCATTGATTGAGATAGGTGACTTGTTCTGTATAACTGATTATGTGTGAAGTATAGTAGAAAAGGAGTCCTGGTGTGGCGCTGTAGGATTAGCACTGTACTGCTAACTGGAAGGTTGGTGGTTCCAACCCACCAAATGCTCCTTGGAAACCCTATACAAGATCACTATGTGTCACAACTGACTTGGCGGCACTTAACAACAGCAACAACAGCATAGCAAATGAGGTGTCTTGAAAGAGTGCAAGTTTCAAATCTCAGTAGTGTTGACAGTAGCACCTTCCTTCCAATTTGAAGCATATTGCACAGTATGGCAGATTACCTATGCCCGATTAAAGGAATTCATGGATTATATTACATGGTTTAAACAAAATTATTTCTCAAAAATGGACAGTTAGCTTTAAGACTCCTGCAAAGAAATCATAGGCTGTACATAATATTAATAATGCAAGCATAAGCAAATAATGAATCTTAAACACCCTCACTTTTTCCACCTATAGTTACATTAACCAGTCAGTTGCTGTGAAGTCAGTTCCAACTCATGGCAACCCCATGTCAGAATGAAACTGTGCTCTATAGTGTTTTCAGCAGCTAGTTTTTAAAAAATTTATCACCAGACCTTTCTTTTGAGATGTTTCTGGGTATTCTCAAACTACCAACGTTTTGGTTAGTAGTGAGTGCATACCACCCAAAGACTTCATAGTTTTATTGTTGTTGTTAAGTACCATTGAGTTGACTCTGACTCATAGTGACCCAGCATTGATTTTCTGAGGCTGTAAATCTTTATGGGAGCAGAAAGCCTCTTTTTTCTCTTGCTAAGTGACTGATAGGCTCAGGCTGTCAACCTTGTTAGCAGTACAGTGCTTATCTTACAGAGCCACAGTGCTTCCCTTAATTATATTAGAAGGTTAAAAAAAAAAAGTTTGACAAGAAACTAGCAAAAAATGGAATTTTTAAGTAGATGTGTGATTATATGAAATATGGATAAAGAATTTGTATACCTTGACTAAAGAAATATTGAAATATTCCTAGTGAGACTAGCATGAGTGTTATGTATATATATACACACATTCATATATAAATATTATAAAGAAATATTCACATATATTGTTGAGATTAATAAAAAAAATTTAATTGTAAACATATACATGATAAAAGGAGCTCTGGTAGCATAGTGGTTACGAATCGGGCTGCGAACCGCAAGGTCAGCAGTTCGAAACTACCAGCTGCTCTGCGGGAGAAAGATGAGGC
>NW_006408525.1:10274550-10275623 GCF_000296735.1 Chrysochloris asiatica | reverse complement strand
CTTTGGAATGGGCACAAATATGGATCTCTTCCAATCAGTTGGCCAGATAGTTGTCTTCCAAATTTCTTGGCATAGATGAGTGAGTGCCTCCAGTGCTGCCTCACTTTTTTGAAAGATTTCAATTTTTATTCCATCAATTCCTAGTGCCTTGTTCTTTGCCAATTCTTTCAATACACCTTGGACTTCCTCCTTCAGTCTCATTGGCTCTTAATCATATGCTACCTCTTGAAATGGTTGAACATCAACCATTTCCTTTTGGTACAGTGACTGTGTGTTCCTTCTATCTTCTTTTGGTGCTTTCTGCATCACTCAGTAATTTGCCCAGAGAATCGTTCATTAACGAAAGTCGAGGCTTGAATTTTTTCTTCAGTTCCCCCACCTTGAGAAATGCTGAGCATGTTCTTCCTTTTTGGTTTTCTGACTCCAGATCTTTGCACATTTTGTTGTAATATTTTACTTTGAATCTTGAGCTGCCCTTTGAAATTTTCTGTTCTGCTCTTGTACTTCCTCATTTCTTCCATTTGCTTTAGCATCTCTATGCTGGAGAGCAAGTTTCAGTGTCTCTTCTGACATCCTTTTTTTTTTTCTTCAAGTTTTTATTGTGAGTTTTACATGGGAGAACATCAGTTTTACCTTCATCCTATCATATTTCATTTCATTGCAATGATTACAATCCCCTCCATGCATCATCAAATAACCAAAGGATACACTGCACGGGCCCACCCCCTGGCTGTCAGCACACAGCCCTTCTCCTTCCTTGAGTCCAATGTCCCCAGATGCTCCATCTGTCCATGTCATCATCTCTCTCTCCCTCCCTGGCATCACTGCCTCTCTGGCTAGGGTCCCGCTCTCTGCTCTTTTCAGTGGATGGTTCCAGGGGCCTCGGCTCCTGGGCTGCAAAATCAATCACTCCCCTCCTTTTGTCAAAAAACATCTACCTCTATATTTCCTACCCTCACAGTCCTGACCTCCATTTTGATCTTTTCCTTCTTTCTTGTCTTCTTAATGACTTTTTTTTTTTTTTCTTTTCTTAATGACTTTTTGCTTTCTTCCTGTATGATGTTCTTGATGTC
>NW_006408525.1:10268200-10268777 GCF_000296735.1 Chrysochloris asiatica | reverse complement strand
CATTTTTGATAGGGCTCTTAATCAGGTGTTTGGAGGCAATTGCATTATATTAGCTACTTGCTTGCCATCATATCCCTACATCCTACAATGCCAGACACATACACATATTATAAGTATTTGCTGATTAAATGAATGAGCTAAGAAATTAAAAAAAGAATATTGTTCTTACTATTTTAGCCTGCTTAAAAAAAACCTTAACATTAAATGATAATATTTTTACATATTTTAAAACTTTCTGTTATAGAAAATTAAGTATATAAAAAACAATAGTGTATCCATCACTCATCCTTCGTAATTAATCAATTCATGGCCAATATTGTTTTATCTATATCCGACACATCTCACCCTACCCCATTATGTTTTATGCAGTTTTTAAATACATGATCTGTAATCACAGTTCTATTGGATATTTTAAGTATTTTCAATGTTTGGTTATTCTAAGTGCATTGTGACAATCAGAGCACCTCAGAAAATAAGCAAGTCTCTTGATTTTTTTTTTTTTTTAATTTAAGGTTTTTATTGTGGATTGAGTGAAAGTTTACAGGGCACATCATCAGTTTCACATTCAACAATTCAT
>NW_006408525.1:10262514-10264071 GCF_000296735.1 Chrysochloris asiatica | reverse complement strand
GGGGAGAAAAAGAAGTCTGAAGGGGCAAGATAAAGGCTGTAAGGTGGATGGGGTAACGTTTCCCAATGAAATCTTGTAGAACAGCCCTTGCATTGTCATGATGGAAAAAACTTCTGAAGTAGAAATCTGCTGGCCTTTCTTTAACTAATGCAGTTTTCAATTTTCTTAAAATGTATTCCTAGTAAGCTCCTGTGATCATCCTGTGTCTTTTGAAAAATCCGCCCAGATTGCCCCTTTGAGATCCTTCAAAACAGTCACCATAACCTCTGAGCTAACCTTTCTGTCTTGAATTTAACTGGCTGAGCAGATCCTCTTAAAAGCCATTGTTTTGATTGGACCTTTCACTGTGGAATGTAGTTAAGTGCCGTGGAGTTGGTTCTGACTCATAACAACCCTGTATAGGGTTTCTGAGGAGTTGAATAGTATTGGTAAATCCAAGCCTTCTCCCTGGTTATGATTAGCTCTCTAAAATCATCTTCATTAGCTTCAATCTTAAATAATGGAAAGATCAGCTCTTTGAGATAGCTAATTTTTGTGCAACACTTTTGGCACCTATTTTGATATTAGCTCTGACCTCAAAATAATTTTTTTCTATGGCATAAAATGTATCCTTTTTTTTTTTTTTCCTTTAAGGCACCCTAATTGGACTTAGGCAAATGTATTAGTGAGAGAGCTTATCTGTAGCCATTCTCTGGTTGCAGAGACATAATTTAAGCATTTTTTGTTTGGGATAAACCTGTGAAACTGTAGTAGTGATATTTTTGACTTGCTTTTTGTCTTAGTTATTGCTACTGTAACAGAAATACCACAAGTGACTGACTTTAGTAAGTAAATGTATTCTCTCACAGTTTAGGAGGCTAGAAGTCAGAATTCAGAGTGCTAACTCAGGAGAAAGGTCCTTGTCTCCTTTCAGCCTCTGTAGGCCCAGCATTCCTTGGAGATCTCCATGTGTCTTGGCATCAGTCTTTTCCTGGATCTAGGAGCTTTACACTCCAGGGACCCCAGGTCCTAAGGAAACACTCCACTCTTGGCTCTTCTTTCTTGGTAGTAATAGTAGGTCCCTCCTTCTTTGCTCACTTCTTTCCTTTTATTTTTTAAAAGATAAAATATGTTGCAGGCCATACTTTTAGAAAACTTCCCTACATCAGACCTGAGTTGTGATGGGATTAAGGATATTACAGACTACCCTTAATTCTCTTATTGGTTCATTACATCATGGAGAATTGTCACAGAACTGCCACATTACATCATTACTTAACTGCCAAACCACTGAAAACCAGCCAAATTGACAAATATTTTGAGAAGACACGACTTAATCTATGACACCCTCATATTAGTTTAGGTAGTACTAGCTGCTCTAATGGATAAATTCTGAAAGCAGAAAGTCTCAACATGTTTATTTCTTGTTCAATGTAAAAGGGTTTGTGTTCTGTGAGTCATTAAGACACCAAGGCTGACAGAGACTTTGCCATCTTTTCAACATGAGGTTCCAAGGTTGCTCAAGGCATTAAATCCAGCAAATGTAGGACAATAGAGAATGGTGTTGGAGATTAAGGA
>NW_006408525.1:10260190-10261966 GCF_000296735.1 Chrysochloris asiatica | reverse complement strand
CAGCACTGTATGAGAGGTCTGATTTCTCCATGTTCTGTCCAGTATTTGAACTATTAATACTTGTCTCATACTTTTATCTAACTTTATGCCATTAATGACATTGAACTATGTTGGGAAGAATAACGTATACTGAATGTGACTTTAATTTAGGATATTTTAGAAGAGGCTACTTCACATAACAACAATAACACTTGCCTAAAACTTGAAACTAGTGCTGTCCAATAGAAATATAATATAAGCCATACATACAATTTAAATATCTACTAGTTGCAGTTTTTAAACAGGAAAAGAAACAAGTGAATTTAGTTTAAATAATGTATTTAACTCAATACATCTAGAATATTGCCATTTGAACACATAATATCAAAATTTATTAATGACATTTTATATTTTTTAATACTAAATTTTCAAAATTTCTTATTTTGAAATTCCTGTTTTACACTTATAGCACATCTCCATTTTGGCCTTTGAAATGCTTAATAGCTACATGGGGTTGGTCATTATTATATTGAATAGTACAGGTTTAGATTTAATATAAAATGACACAGCTATAACAAGAAAAACTTTAATTCTGTAACATAGATTTGACATGAAGTTTCAAAGTCACATTTAAAAGGTTCTCAACTCCAGTCACCAAGTACATCTTTATTTAGCCTTTTGAAGACTAACAAGTTGAATTGATTTTCCTAGATTATGTACTAGTGATTAATTTGATTTATATTTATATTAATGAATTATTAGTTTTTTTCTTCCCATTTTTATGGGATGACAGGCAGAGATAGATAAATGTTAGTTTTCTATAGACTTAGTGGTTTTTAAAGAATACCCATTTATTATCTTACTGTTCTGTAGATCAGTTGGGACTTTTGCTTAAAGCTGAAGTCAAGGTGTTGACCAGATTGGACTTTTGTCTACATATAGTCTTAGAGGAAGAATCTACTCTGAAGCTCATTCAAGTTTTTGGTTGGATAGTTGTGACTGTAGGTCTGAGGTCTCCTGTTTCTTGCTGGCTGTCAGGTAGGAACTGCTCATTGCTCATGGAGTCTCCCCACATTTCATCTCACATGGCCCGCCTTCATCTTCAAACCAGTAACAGTTTTTGGAAAGTTTCTAGCATTTCCTTCTTCCTCCAGCCAGAGAAAATTTGCTTTTGGAGACTCATGTGATTAGATCAGGACCACCCACATAATCTCCCTATTTATATGTCAACTGTGCCATATAATTCCACACAATCTCTGGAGTGATATCTGGTTAGTATTCATAGATTCCTGGGATTAAATTGAGGCAATCTGCGTGACAGGAGGTATGTTAAAAATACTGCATACCACAGTAGAAGATGGAAGAACATTCTAATTATTTTGTTATTGTTATTAAGTGCCATTGAGTCGGTTCTGACCTATAGTGACCCTCTATAGGGTTTCCAAAGAAGCTCTGGTAGAGTAGTGGTTACGAATTGGGCTGCGAACTGACTCCTCAGCACATAACAACAACAACATAGGGTTTCCAAGGAGCTGCTGGTGACTTTGAGTGCTGACCTTGTGGTTCAAACCGACCTTGTGGTCTAGTGCTTATCCTACAGTGCCACACCAGTTAACACTCTATACAGTTTTGCACATGAACATTTTTCATGGATTCAAAAGAGTATTCTTATGTAATATCTTTGAGAATATTGTGAAGAATCACAAGCCTAAACAATAATGGTGTGGCACTGTGGGCTTATGGGTCAGACTGCAAAGTCGGTTGAACTGTGAGGTCGGTGGTTCAAGCTCACCAGCT
>NW_006408525.1:10248200-10259893 GCF_000296735.1 Chrysochloris asiatica | reverse complement strand
TATACACATACATACATACATATAGGAGTCCTGATATGGCATTTGTACGATAAACATTGGACCCAAGGCCAGTTTGAACCACAAAGTTGGTATTCAAACTCACCAGCCGCTCCTTGGAAACCCTATACAGCGTCACTATGAGTTGGAACTGACTTGATGGCATTTAATATAATGTAATATAACGACATAAGTACATAATGCATATATATATTTTTCTTAAACTAAAACTTTAGAGAGCTGTGAACATAACCAGTTGTTACATAAATATGTGAGCTATCAGTCATTCAGTCAAGCTATCACTGATTTTACAATAAGAATGACCTCTGTAGTTCTGGGATTTGGTTTCTGGCAACTCAATATTTATTAGTTTATATAATTTTGGTTTAAAACAGCTTGTAAATAAGCCCATCTATTACTTGAGAAGGATTTTCCTTGTAGTCTTATTACAGTCTATATATATGCAATTAGAGGAACAAATAAAGTTTTTAACTTTTCAAGATCATAGGAAAAGTATGCTATAAACTTTGAAACAATTTTCAGTCTTTTGAAATGGAAAAATATAATTTTGCACTTTAAAAATATTTTTTGTCAGAGTGTTTTCTAATCATGAACTAAACAAATGTTATAAAGCATATAAATACATATGGCGTTTCTGTAAGATTTAGTTAATCTGCAGAGTCAGCACTGTCTGCGCCTGAAAGTAAATAATTGTAGTAGTATTAGTAGTTGATGGAATCCTGATGCGATGCTGTGGGATAAAGCACTGGACCATGAGATTTGTTTGAACCACAGAATAGGTAGTTCAGACTCACCAGCTACTCCTCGGAAATCCTACACAGGGTTACTATGAGTTGGAAGTGGCTTGATGGCATTTAACAACAACATTAGTAGTTGTAAGCTGCTCCTGCTTCTGTTACTGCTATTGCATTTATTGAGAGCTTGTTCAGGCACTTTTAAATTTATCACCGCATTTAATTTTCACAAAAATCATGTGATTGGTTTTATTGTTAGCCAGTTTTGCAGATGAGAACGCCTAGGTACAAAGAGTATAAAGAACTTGCTCAAGTTTTCAGTGGCGTCACTAGTACTTGAACCTAGGTAATTTGACTTGAGAGATTATAGCTACAAACTCCATTTTCTGATTTTCTCTCTGCTTATTGCAAACATATTTCCTACAGGGGAAAAGCAAACACAGAACTTAACTTTGAATTTTGACTACTGCCATTGCTTAGTTCCGATGCTTATCACGTCTTGCTTTGGTTACTTTAGAAGTTTCCCAACTAATTTCTCTGCCACTAATTTCCTTTCTTCTAACCTAGCCTTACTGGATTTTCTAGCATTATTGAACACACTGAGGTGCTCTAAAGTTAGGTTATTTCTTGATTCCATGTTTTTGTAAAAGCGGTTTGTTCTTCATAGCATATTCACTTTCCTATTTGTAACTAACTTCCTTTTTTGGTGATAGTAGAGGTAGGAGTCTGGAATTTTATTTTACTTGCTCTCAAGTACCTATAAAATAAAGAACAATCTAAGGTTGCCTTTTAAAAAAAATCTTTTATTTACTATAGTAAAATATAGTCTAAGAATTTTACAGTAAATATTTTGTAAACTCTTACCTGTAATGAAAGGTAAGAAAAAGTTAACAAATGCTGGTTATTAAAAACACAGTTTATTATCCAGAAATTCTTTAAACAATAGTTCGTAACTTAGGATACAGTTCATAACAATGGCAAAATTTAAAAACGATATATTGTTGTTCACTTATTTAAGCCTCGAGATATTTTCCATTTAGTTCTTGATTAATCTTATAATTTTTTTTAGTTTTTTCAATTAATATTAATTATTGAAGTAACCGATAGCATCTATTTTCTATACCGTTTTAATCTCTACTGTAGTAGGTATTTACTCAACAAAATTTCTCTTTAAAAAATATTTTTAAAAAATTAAGTAAAAAGAGATCAGATATCTGTACTGATGTCAGATACTCTGTATATGATTTTCTGGAAGCTAAATTAACACAAAACAATGATAATTTATATTCTAGAACTGTCAAGGAGTATAGCCTCCACATTGGATCCATATGGTGTAACATAATTTTTGAATCATTATCATTGTAGTCATAATTCCTTTGCATAATGTATTTTAAAATGGCTCAGAGTAAAGCTTGTCCTTTAGAGTCAAATTTCCATTTCATGTATTAAAATATCCAGTTTATGTTCAACATATAACATTAAAATAAAACTATCTTTGACTGCTAAGGAAAGGAAGGGGAAATACGATGAGTATAATAGTTTTCCTAGTTTAGGTCTGTTAAAATATATTGAAGATAAAAACATAGTGAAGATAAAATTTAAAATAAAAGTATTCTCCTAGAATGAGACCTTACAATTGAATAGTAGAAAGTACATAAAGGTTACACTCTTACTCAAACCAACAAATTGAACATTACAATGGAAGAGTCTATTAAATATTACATTAAGTAATTAGTGTATTTTTATATTCTTACATAGGTCAAAATTACCAAACCATGAAACTGAATTTCTTCTCATTTCTCTAAGGATTATGAAAGGAGATTTTAATTTAATAAGCCTTGCTATGTTGAGAATTTTCTTGCTTTTTAAAAAGCTTTTTATTTTATTAAGTTTTCTAAGTGATTGTCTAAATAAAGATAGCTTTATAATACTCAATTCCAAAGGCATATATGCTCAGCTGTATTCAAGCATGAATTGTATGTTGTTGTTGTTAAGTGTTGTCAATTTGGTTCTGGCTCACAGCAACTTTGTATAGGGTTTCTGAGGCTTTAAATATTCATGGGAGCAGAAAGTCTCATCTTTCTTCCGATGAGCAACTGGTGCCTCGAACCTCAGACCTTGTGGTTTGCAGTCTGGTGCTTATCTTATGGAGCCACCATGCTCCTATAATATGTATTATTATTGTTGTTGTTAAGTGTCATCAAGTTGGTTCTGACTCATAGTGACCCTGTACAAGGTTTCCGAGGAGCATCTGGTGTGCTTGAATATTTTAAAAGTAAGTGCTACATAAGCATGACTAGAGTTAAAGACATTAGCTGCTTTTGCAACTAACATTATCAGAAGTGCTTTTTGTTTTTCAAATTCACTTGTTTTCTACCTCATTACAGAAAAGATTTCAAGTGGAAAGTTAATTTTACTACAATGGGAATAATATTTATTATTTGTAAAAAACAAACAAATATTAAGTACCTACCATATGCCATGCACTCTGCTAAATGCCCCTTATACGAAATAAAAACATGTTTCTTTCATCAAGAAGTGTGCAGTTTAGAGGAAAGGTCAGACAAGTTAACCAGCGACACAATGTGTATATAATTATAATAATAATTACTATGAACTGTTATGTATATGTTAGATACTAAGCTGTTATTCATTATTTTTCAGTTAAGGAACTCAGTGCTTAGAGACATTAGGTAATGTAGCCAAGGTCACACTGTAAGTGGTAGAATCAACATTTGAACTCATGTTTCTGACTTCAGTGGACTCCTACCAATGGAGTCCTGGTGTGGTGCTATAGATTAATGCACTGAACTGCAAAGTTGGTTTGAACTGCAAGGTTGGCAGTTCAAGCTCACCAGCTATTCCTAGGAAACACTACACAGGGTCACTATGGGTCAGAACTGACTGGATGGCACTTAACAACAGTAACAATTTGACTCCAAAGCTTGTTATCTTGTTGCCACTTCAAATTTTTTTTTATCAAGAGCATATATTGATATGTTGTTTTATGTATTTTAATTTTTTAATCAATAACACATATTGATAAATGTTAAGACACCTTGATGCAGAGAATTTTATGGGGACACTGAGGAGATTGTGCCAATTTAGGCTGGTTGGATTCTGTCAGGGAATGCTTGAGTTGAATTTAGAAGGCTACGTAGGAATTAGTGAAGAGGAGAGGGAACTGAAAATATTCCAGAGAGATTGCCCTGTGCAAAGGTATGGAGATGAGAAATCACAGTCAAGTTGGGACTCACCTGCCTAACTCTTTAGTTAACCCTTAAATAAAGAAGGGTTAATTTTCAAGGAAAATTCCTGGATGGTACAGATAATTTGCTCTTGTCTACTAACCTAAAGCTTGGCAGTTCAAACTGAGCAGCAGTACTGTGTAAGAAAGCCCCGGTGATCTGTTTCCGTAAGGATTATAGCCTGGAAAACCCTATGGAGCAGTTCATATGTAACACATGGGGTTACCTTGACTTAGAATGAACTATAGACTCTGTTCAGTATAATATCTGGGAAGATAGTAGAGTTTTTATGACTGTAAATCATAGGAATGCCATTTGAGAGTCTTGTCTTCTTATTTCTGTCTTCTAGTATGTTTTATTTGGCTTTTAGAACAATGGTTTCTAATTTGGAGATTTTAAAAATGAAGACTGCTTAAAGTGTTCCCATTGCAACTAAGCATGATCCCTATTTACTTCCTAAAGATTTATGATTAAAGGATAAGTATGTTGTTATTTGTCCACTCTGTGACCTTATCTTTCAGAGGATAAAAGTATTAAAACAGATCTTTTCATGAATATGTTTAGAGAGACAGAAGTACATTAAGCTGTTGGATGGAGATACAGGACAACATAAGACCATGTCCTGGATCATAAATCAACATATAACATTTAGGAAGTAGAGAATAGTTTTCCTGAGTTTGAAGGAGTGATATTAATAGACACATTTATCATTCAATGAGAGAATTATTTGCTAGCTTACTTTCTCCACTTAGTCTAAAGATATAGCCTTCAATACTCATTTCAAATACTATCTCTTACTAAAATTCCCCTGATGTCAGCCTGAAGTAATCATTCCCTCTCCTGAGCTACCCCAGTATTGTATCTGTAATTTTAAAGAAGATATTCAATAATTTCTTCCTTTTTATTACATGCCATTTATGTACATGCTTTATCTTTTCTATTAAACTTTGTCTTACTTGAAGCAGAATTCATGTTTGATCCATAGCACTAAGCAGAGTATCTTATACATGTAAAGCTTGGCATGCATATCTATATACTACACCATTTGTTGATGTTGTTATTAGGTGCTGTCAAGTCAGTTCTAACTCATAGTGATCCTGTGTGCAACAGAACAAAATACTGCCTGGTCCTGTACCATCGTCACAATCGTTGCTATGTTTGAGCCAGTTGTTACTGCTACTGTATGTACCCATCTCCTTGGAGGTTTTCATTTTTCTTGCTCAGCCTCTACTGAGCATAATACCCTTCTCCAGTGACTGGTCCCTCCTTATAACATGTCCAAAGTACATAAGATGAAGTCTTGCTATACTTAATTCTAAGGAGCATTCTGGCTATTCTTCTTCCAAAACAGATTTGTTTGTTCTTCTGGCAGTCCACGTTGTTGTTAGATACCTTTGAGTCGGTTCCAACTCATAGTGACCCTGTACAGGGTTTCCGAGGCTCATAGCTTTGACCTCGTGGTTACCAGTCCAGTGCTTATCCTACAGTGCCACCAGAATATGAAATATTTTAATATTCTTTGCCAACACCATAATTCAAAAGCATCAACTCTTCTATGGTCTTCCTTTTTCATTGTCAAACATTCCCAGGCATATGAGGTAATTGAGAATAGTTGCACCTTAGTCTTCAAAGTGACACTTTAAAGAGGTTTTTTGAAGCAGATTTGGTTGATGCAGTAAGTCATTTGATTTCTTGACTACTGCTTCCATGGGCATTGATTGTGGATTCAAATAAAATGAAATCCTTAACTTCAGTCTTACTCTCTTTATCATGGTATTGCTTATGGGTGCAGTTGTGAGGATTTTTGTTCTCTTTATGTTGTGGTATAATCCATACTGAAGTCTTTAACCTTCATCAGTATATACTTCAAGTACTCTTTGCTTTCAGTAAGCAAGGTTCTGTAATCTGAATACTGCAGGTACTGATGAGTCTTCTTCAACCCTGATACTATATTCTTTTTCATATAGTCTAGCTTCTTTGATTATTTATTCAACAAACAGATTGAATAACTATGGTGAGTGGATATAACCCTGAAGCATTTCTTTCCTGGTTTTAAACCATGTAATTTTCCTTTGTTCTGTTTTAATGACTGCATTGAAAAAAAGTAATTAGTTAATTTTTAAAAAACTTTTATTGTGAATTGAGTGATAGTTTACATGGCAGAACATCAGTTTTGGACTCATCCTATCATATTTTGTTTCATTGCACTGATTACAATTTCCTCCATGCATCATCATTTAGCAGTATTTGCTTCTGTTCCCTCTGTTTTTGTTTGTTTGTTTTGGTGTACACAGAAACATGCAGGAGTATATAATCATTTAAACAACCAAAGGGCACATTTTGCAAGCCTGCTCCTAGCCACCAGCACACAGCCTTTGTCTTTCCATGGGTCTAGAGTCCTCAGCTGCTCTGTCTCTTCATGCCCTCATCTCTGCCTCCATCTCTGGTGTCGCTGCTTTTCTGGTTAGGGCCCCACATTCCACTCATGCTCTTCTCTCTTAATGGTCCTAGGGTCCTCTGTTCCTGGAATGTAAGATTAACTACTCCCCACTTTGTTACAAAAGTAATGACTACCTTTTGATCTGTGTGCAAGTTCCTCTTGAGCACATTTAAGTGTTTTGGAATTCCCAGTCTTCACAGTGTTTTCCATAATTTGTTATGATCCATACAGTCAAATGCCTTTGCATAGTCAATAAAACACAGGTAAATATTTTTTTTTGATATTCTCTATTTTGAGCCAGGATCCATCTCACATCAGCAATGACGTGAATTCATCCTGGAATTCTAACAATTCCTGTTGCTGTACTGCTACAACTCTTTTTGAATTATCTTCAGCAAAATTTTACTTGTGTTATGATGATGTTAATGATATTGTTTTGTAATTTCCACATTCTGTTGGGTCACCTTTCTTTGGAAAGGTCCCATAGATGGATCTCTTACAGTATGTTGGCCAGATAGCTGTCTTACAAATTTCTTGGCATAGATGAGTGAGTGCTTCCAGTGTTGCGTCTGTTGAAACATCTCAGTTTCCATTCTGTCAATTCCTGGAGCCATGTTTTTCACCAATGCCTCAGTGCAGCTTGCACTTGTTCCTTTAATACCATAGTTTCATGATCATATGCTATCTTCTGAAATGATTGAACATTGACCAATTCTTTTTGGTATAGTGACTCTTCCTTCCATCTTCTTTTGATGTTTCCTGCATCATTCAGCATTTTGCTTATATTGTTGTTAAGTGCAGTCAAGTCTGTTCTGACTCATAGGGTTTGAACTACCAACCTGTGGTTAGCAGCCCAGTGTTAATCCTACAATGCCACATCAGGGCTCCATTTTGCTCATTGTTGTTGTTGTTAAGTGCCGTCAGGTTGGTTCCTACTCATAGTGACCCTGTGTAAGTTTCTGAGGCTTTAAGTCTTTACAGGAGTAGAAAGCTTCATTTTTCTACCATGGAGCAACTGGTGGGCTTGAACCTCTAACCTTGTGATTCATAATCTAGTGCTTATCGTATGGAGCTGCTGTGCTCATAGGATCCTTCAATATATCAAGTCAAGACTTGAATTTTTCTTCAGTTCTTTCAGTTTGAAAAGTACTAAATTTTTTCTTCCTTTTGGTGTTCTAACTTCAGGTCTTTTCACATTTTATTATAATACAGTACTTCGTCTTGGGCTACCCTTTGAAATATGTGTTCAGCTTTTTTAGTTCATCACATATTACATTTGCTTTATCTATATTCAAGAGCAAGTTTCAGACTCTCTTCTAATGTCCATTTTGGTCTTTCTTCTTAATGATCTTTTGCTTTCTTCATGGGTGATATCTTTGTTGTCATAACTCATCTGGTCTTTAGTCTTTAGTGTTCAATACATTAAATTGATTCTTAAAATGCTTTCTAAATCTAGGTCAGCTGTACTCTTTGCTCTTGGGGGGACTTGTTTTAATTGCCTTCAGCTTCAACCTGAACTTTTATATGAGAAATTGATAGTCTGTTCCACAATCGGCCCCTGGTCCTGTACTGACTGATGATATTGAACTTCATCATCACTTTCTTCAGATGTAGTTGGTTTGACTCCTGTATAGTCAATCTGGTGAGGTTTGCATATGTAGTCATTGTTTATTTTGTTTAAAAAAGGTATTTGCATATTTTCCAATGACTTATACTTCCTCTTTGTTTCTAACCTTTACATTCCAGTTACCAGTAATTAGTAGTACATCTTGATTGCATGTTTGATCAATTTCAGACTGAAAAAGTTTGTAGAATTCTTCAGTTTCACCATCACTGGCTTTCGTGGTTGGTGCATGAATTTGAATAATAGTGGTATTAACTGGTCTTCCTTGTAGGTGTATGGATATTATCCTGTCACACACAGTGTTGTACTTCAAGACAGATCTTGAAATGTGCTTTATTATGATGAATGAGATGCCATTCCTCTTCAATTTGTCATTCCTGGCATAGTAAGCCATATGATTATCAGAATCAAAATGGCCTATACCATTCCTTTTCAGCTCAATAATATGTCTAGGATATCAATCTTTGTTTGTTTCATTTAATTTTTGATAGTTTCCAACTTCCTTAGATTCATACTTTGTACATTCCATATTCCTATTATTAATGCATGTTTAGAGCTGTTTCTTCTCATTTTGAGTTGTTGCCCCATCAGCAAATGAAGGTCCTGAAAGCTTTACTCCATTTGTGCCATCACGGCCAAATCTACTTTGAGGAGGCAGCTTTTCCCCAGTCGTAATTTGAATCTTCAAACCTGAAGGGCTCATTTTCTGGCACCATATCTGACAGTATGTATTTGGTGCTATATATATCTATCTGGTGCTATTCATCATGGTTCACTATTCAATAATCTGGTGCTATCTGACAGTGTTCCACTGCTAGTCATAAGACTTTCAGTGATTAAATATTTGGAAGTAGTCCAGGTCTGTCTTAGTCTGGAAGTTTATCTGAAACCTCTCCACCATGGGTGGCCTTGCCTGGTATTTAAAATACTGGTAGCATAGCTTCCAGAATCAAAGTAACAAGCAAACCACCACAGTACGACAAACTGACAGATGAGTGTTGGTGTCTTTCTTGTAGGCATATGGATATACATTGTAACTGACAACGTTGAGCTTCAGGATAGATCTTGAAGTGTTCTTTTTGACAAGGAATACAACACCATTCCTCTTCAATTTGTCATTCCTGGCATAGTAGACCATATGATTAACTGATTCAAAATGGCCAGTACCAGTCCATTTCAGCTCATTAATGCCTAGGATATTTATCTTCAAGCATTCCATTTCATTTTTGATTAATTCCAATTTTGCTAGATTCATCCTTTGTTCATTCCATGTTCAGATTATTAATGGATGTTTGCAGCTGTTCTCATTTTGAGTTGTACCACATCAGCAAATGAAGGTCCCAAAAACTTTACTTCATTCATGTCGTTTAGAAGGCAGCTCTTCCTCAGTCGTATTTTGAATGCCTTCCAATTTGAGGGGCTCATCTTCAGGCACTCTATAAGATGGTATTCCACTGCTATTCATAAAGTATTCACTGACCAATGTTTTAGAAATAGATCACTAGGTCCTTTAAGATAACTAACTCCTTTTCCTTATTCTGTCATAGTTAGGAAACTCCACTTAAACCTGTTCGCCATGGGTGACCCTGCTAGTATTTGAAATATTGGTGATATAACTTCCAGCATCACAGTGACACAGAAACCACCACAGTACAACAAACTGACAGACAAGTGGTGGACTAAGCCTTTAGAGAAGTGTTTCTCAAAATGTTTGCCATGGATTGTCCACATAATTAACATCATCTAGAATGCTTTTTATCTCAATAGCAATGGGTAGGGAATTTGTTTGTTTTTGGAATGCTTTGCTAAAAATGCAAATTCCTATGAGCTTGTGCACACCTCATGAGAATTTCTAGGGTTTCCAGCAATCTGTTTTGAATAAAAACTCTAGGTATTTATGATGTACACTAAAGTTTGTGAACCCATGCATTAGGGATAATGTAAGAATGCAAAATAAAGTTGTATTTACATGAAATTACAGATACATAAAATGTTTAAAATAATTAACATTTAGTGCTCCATTGTTGTAAGTTACGGTTGAGTCAATTCGGACTTATGACAGCTGATGGTATAAAATAAAAGAAGAAAAAATTAATAAAAAAATATTTTTAATGCACAATTTTCTGAATGTCATTGAGGATCAGTGTCCAATATGTTGGAATTTTCCATCTTAAAAACACATTTAAATGTAAATAATTTTGAATATTGATGACTATTTTCTATGAAAGCATTTGAAGTGAAGTACCATGGTTTTTTAACTAAACAGTAAGAAAAAAAAAAATATATGTACATTATTATATTGCTGTATAAAGATATTGCTTGATAGTGGATGATATCTTATAGTTTGTGACAAAATAGTTTTATTATCAGGAATAGTGTGATTTAGATAACATTTAATAATATTTCTCTTTTCTTTAACAACATTATATTCAAGATTTACTATTTGTGGATACTTTATCTCTGAATTAGAAAATAGAAAATTATTGACAGAATGCCAGTGTCTTGGTTTATGCATTGTTGAAATTGATAAGGGTAGCATAGTGGTTACGAGTTGGGTTGCTAACCTCAAGGTCAACAGTTCGAAACTACCAGTTCATGGGAGAAAGATGAGGCTTTCTGCTCCTGTAAAGATCTACAGCCTCGGAACCCTGTACAGGGTTGCTATGAGTTGGAATCAACTCCACGGCACTTAACCACCACCACCAAGATAACGGTAGCAAGTAAATCCTATGTAGATCTTTATCTAAGTATTGCTAATTTCTAGTATGATGTAATAGTAATGTTAACTTAAGTTGCCTGTATAATAGTAATTAAAATAAGTAATGTTTAAATAATACTTATAATGTATAGTATTGTTTCAAGTATTTTGTATTTATCAATTCATTTAATTTTCATAACAACCAAAACAAATATGCACTATTATCATTGACATATTACCAGTAAGGAAACTGAAGTAAGATCTGGGCTATGAGCCTGTACAGTCTATCATCAGCACTCGTAAACACTCTACAATAATGTTGTTGTTAATTAGTAATTCATTTGACTTTGTCGTATTCATAATCAGGAGCTGTTTCCAATTAGATGACAAATGTTTCCAAGTAAAAATTCTAAACAAATTCAGCCAAATTTGTTTAAAAGCTAAACATTATCTTTTTCTGAATTTTTTCTTAAGACTATTACTACTTTTATTGATTATATGCAGTTAGATTTGAGGTTTCTACACACAAAATTAGTTGAATTTCAGTTAATTATTTTACCATGACATTCTTGATATTTGTGATTTTAGTTGTTGTCAGGTACTGTTGAGTTGGTTCTGACCGATAGTGACCCTATGTACAAAGTACAAAATATTGCCCGGTACTGTGCCATCCTCACAATTGCTGCTATACCTGAGCCCATGGCTGCTGCCACTTTGCCAATCAGTCTCATTGAGCATCTGCTTCTTTTTCACTGTCCCTTCACTTCAGCAAGCATGATGTCCTTCTTCATGGACTGGTCCCTCCTAGTAACATGTATGAAGTTTGAGTGACAAAATCTAGCCTTCTTGGCTTTTTTTTTATGTTTTATTGTGAATTATGTAATAGTTTATATGGGAGAACATCAGTTTTACATTCATCCTATCATATATC
>NW_006408525.1:10244426-10246725 GCF_000296735.1 Chrysochloris asiatica | reverse complement strand
TGTTATTTATTGGTCCACTGGTAAAGATTTTTGTTTCCTTTATGTTGAAGTGCAACCCATACCAAAGGCTGTGGTCTTTGATCTTCATCAGTAAGTATTTTAAGTCCTCTTCACTGTCAGCAACTAGGTTGTATTATCTCCATATGTGGTTTTAGTAGATGGTGATTTGTACCTCCTCCCAAAAAACCACAAGAAACTTCAGTACTCATTGACAGATATAAGTCCAGTAATTTTCTTTTTTTCCCCAGTAATTGTCTTTTTTAGAAACTATTATAACACTTAACAGATTTTTACAAATAAAAAAGCCAGATAAATTTTCATACTGTTTACATGTAAAATTATTTATAAAATGGTATATACTCATATGCATTCTTTCTGATAAAAAGTCAAGTTTTTCTCTACAGAAAAGATGCATATTTTTGAGACTGTATAAGTGGTGTATACAAAAATAAATTATTTGTTCTTGTGTCATTTTCTTATTTTTTAGTTCTCTAAATTGGTTACTTTAGGTGTCATTTATTGCTTTCTCTTAAATAAATAAATACTAAGAATTTTCATACAAAATATTGGGCTCTGTTTCAATATATTAATTATATTTAGAAAGAAATCTGTCCCTTCAAAACACTAACTTGCTTAAGAGGTTTAATTGAATACCACTAATTTCTGTTATAATCAGGACAGCTCAGAAAAAAAGGAAACCTAAATTAGAGAGCAGCTCAGAATGGAAAATAAAGAACAGAGATTTTTTTGCTCTCTAAAGAATCCCCAAAAGAAGAGCTTTGTTGTTGTTGTTAAGTACCGTTGAGTCGGTTCCAACCCATAACGACCCTGTACAGGGTTTCCAAGGCTGTAGATCTTTACGGGAGCCGAAAGCCTCACCTTTCTCCTGCAGAGTGGCTGGTAGTTTTAAACTGCTGACCTTAAGGTTCGCAGCCTGATTCGTAACCACTACGCTACCGGTTTCTTAAAAGAAGAGGTAGACTATAAGAATCTTAAATAAAATCATGGTATGCTCAGTCATGTAATGATTAAGAGCATAATTAGCATTTTTTTTCAATGCAAGTATGTAATCATGTGAGTAGAAAAGACAATATCAACATGGAATTGTCTTTGGAACTGTTAAAGGAAAATAATCTGTAATATTGGTTAGATGTGAGAAGGTATTTTTTGAACTTTTTTCTTTTATTTTTCTTTAAATTTTATTAGTATTGGAAAAAGAATGAATGTATTTTTTATGAACAAAATATTTTTATTTCCTCAGTTTCACACCAATATGAAACTTCCCTAAGTATTTCAAGTTTTTAAAATGATAAATTGACGATTTGATTGTGGTGCTAAATAAATACCATTTTACTTAGAACACATAGTTGAGAGAGATTGCCTAACAAGTACCTTCAGAAAAGTACATAAGATGTTTATAGCTGTTGAAAGAATTTAGTGCCCTACTTCTCAAAAGAAGTTTTAATTTGCTATAAAAGGGATTTATATTCACTTTTTCTTTAGAGGTTCCTACTGGAATCCATGAAGGCAGGGATTTTGTTTTATGTACTACTCTATTCTCAGTACCTAGAATAGTGAATACTTAGTATGAGTGAATACTTACATACTTGTATATAGTAGGTCTTCTATAAATATCTGGTGGATAAATAAATATATATTTATGTTACTGTTGTTATGTCGTCCAGTTAGTTCCGACTCATAGCGACCCTGTATAGGGTTTCCAAGGTGCATACACATCTGTTTTAAACAGCATTTTTTTCTGATTAGATGAAGGACACATACTCATTGTAGACGTTTTGAAACTAGGAGGAAGAAGAAAATAAAACTTGTATTTTGCCACTTCAAATAGCCATCCAATAGGAGTTTTTTTCCTCTAGTTTCTTTTTTCCTATGCAAATATATTTACAACTAAATTGACATCAAATTTACACATATGTACCCAGCTTTTTTCATTTAATACTTTCAAGTGAGCATTTCTCCAAATCATTAAATACTCATATTTCTTGAATATGTTAAAAGGTTGGTCTTAGTGCTATTTTGCCCCAAATACACAATTGTTGTTGTTGTTGTTAGGTGCCATCGAGTCGGTACCAACTCATAGTGACCCTATGTACAACAGAATGAAACACTGCCCGGTCCTGAGCCAACCTCACAATTGTTGCCACGCTTGAGCCCATTGATGCTGCCATTTTGCCAATCCATCTCGCTGGGGGTCTTTCTCTTTTTCTCTGACTTTCCACCTTACCAAACATGATATCCTTCTCTAGCGACTGGTCCCTCCTGACAATATGTCCGAAGT
>NW_006408525.1:10243370-10243886 GCF_000296735.1 Chrysochloris asiatica | reverse complement strand
TCATATAGTTTGTCACTCCTTCTTCCTAGTCTGTCTTTGTCTGGAAGCTCATCTGAAACCTGTCCACCAAGGGTGACCCTGCTGGTATTTAAAATACCCGTGGCATAGCTTCCAGAATCACAACTCACAAGCCACCACAGTACGACACACTGACAGACAAGTGGTGGAAATATACAGTAGGAAATATATTTTACTTTCTGATCAAGACCACATATAATATTTAATGGTGTAAAAAAATTTTAAAATACTGCTCTTACTAAATGTGATTAAGTCTAATATTTTACATTTTAGTTTAAAAAGTATGCTTGTTGTAGCCCTCCAAATTGATTGTGCATCCTAATGGGATGCAACTTGTAATAGGAAAAATGGTGTACTCTTGTATGAATGGCTGGTTGGTTGTATGCGACCGAATAAGTTTTGACTCATAGTGACCCTGTTATAGGCTTTCCTAGCTGTAAATCTTTAGAAGAGTCAGTCATTCAGTCAGGTGCCATTGAGTCGGAACCGACTCATAGC
>NW_006408525.1:10229495-10242670 GCF_000296735.1 Chrysochloris asiatica | reverse complement strand
TTGAGATGTAATCCATATTGAAGGCTGTGCTCTGTGATCTTCATAAGTAAATGTTTCAAGTCCTCTTCACTTTCAGCAAGCATTAGAAGAGTAGAAAGGCTCATCTTTCTCCTGTGGAGTGACTGGTAGATTTAGTCTAGTGACCTTGTGATTAGCAGCCCAGTTTATAATCCACTACACTGCCATTTGTATTTGTTCTTGTTATGTGCCATCGAATTGGTTCTGACTCATAGCGACCCTATATAGGGTTTCCAAGGAGCAGCTGGTGAGTTTGAACCTCCAACCTTGTGGTTCAAACCAACTTTGCTGTCTAGTGCTTTATCCTGCAGCATCATATCAGGAGTATAATTATTTACTTTTATTGGACAAATTTGGTTCTAATTTTTTTTGCTACTTGTTATCAAGTGCTGTTGAGGCACTTCCTACTCATTGCAACCCTATAAAGGCTTTCTGAGAACCAGCTGGTGGGTTTTTGAACTGCTGACTTTGTGGTTAGCAGTCCAGTATTAACCATATAGTGCCACACGTATTTAAGTATGTGTGCAACTGTATTTACCAAAGTAATTCGTCCTGATTATAGTAAATTATTCCTGAAGTATTAAGTGTAAAAATCTTGCCATTTAATGTCCGTCAGATTTTTCCATGCATTCATTTATTCTCCGTTTTTCTAGCTATGTAGTTGATCCTCATTATTTGTGGTAGTTCTGTAAAATTGCTGTAAACATTGAATTAGCAAATTCAAAAAAATTCAAAATTCAAAGTAGCAATTTAAAAAAAACAACCATTGTGGTGGTTGTTAAGTGCTATTGAATTGGTTCTGACTCATAGCAATCATACGCACAACAGAACAAAACACTGGGCCTGTGCCATCCTCACAGTTGTTATTAGGCTTGATTCCATTGCTGATGCTACTGTACCAACCCATCTTGTTGGGGTCTTCCTCTTTTTAGTCGACCCTCCACTTTACCTAGCATGATATCCCTCTTCATGGACTCCTAATAATGTGCCCACAGTATGAGAGACAAGTCTTGCCACTGGCTTCTAAGGAGCATTCTGGCTTTACTTCTTCCTCTACAGATTTGTTGTTTGTCTGGCAGTCCATGGTACTTTTAATGTTCTCTGACACCATAACACAAATATATCAATCCTTAAGATCTTCTTTATTCTTTGTCCAACTTTAGCATGCTTATGAGGCTATTGGAAATACCCTGACTTGGGTCAGGCACACCTTAGTCCTCAAACTGATATTTTTGCTCTTAAACACTTTAAGGAGGTCTTGTGCAGCAGATCTGCCCAAAAGCAATATGTCATTTGATATTTTGGCTGCTGTTTCCATGAGTGTTGATTGTGGATCCAAGCAAAATGAATTCTTTGACAGCTTCAATCTTTTCTCCATTTATAATGATGTCATTTATTGGCCAAGTTGTGAGGATTTTTGTTTTCTTTACATTGAGGTGCAATCTTTACTGAAGACGGTAGTCCCTGATATTCATCAGTAAGTATTTTAAGTCTTCTTTGCTTAAAGCAAACAAGTTTGTATCATCTGCATATCACAGGTGGTTAATGAATCTTCCTCCAATCCTGATGCCATGTTCTTCTTCATATAATCCAGCTTCTCATATTATTTGCTTGACATACAGACTGAATTGTTAAGTTCCATCAAGTTGGTTCCAACTCATAGTGACCCTGTATAGGGTTTCTGAAGACCAACTGGTGGATTTGAACATTTGACCTTGAGGTTCACAGTCCGGTTCTGATCCTACAGCGCCACACCAGGAGTCCACAGACTGAGCAAGTATGGTGAAAGAATACAGCTCTGATGCACACCTTTACTGATTTTATATCACTCGCTATCCCTTTGGTCTATTAGAATGACTGACTGCCTCTTAGTTTATGTACAGGTTCCTCATGAGCACAATTACATTTTCTGGAATAGTCATTCTTTGTAGTGCTATCCATAGTTGTGTCATGATCCACACAATATAAAGCCTTTTCATAGTTAATAAAGCACAAGCAAACATCTTTCTGGTATTCTCTTTCAGCCACAATCCTTCTGAAATCAGCAATTAAATCTCTCATTCCATGTGCGCTTCTGAATCTGTTTTGAGTTTCTGGCAGTTTCCTGTTGATATACTATTGCAGCTGTTTTTGGATTCTTTTCAGCAAATTTTTACTTGCTTGTGATATTAATGATACTGTTCCATGATTTCTGCATCCCTCTCTTTGAAATGGGCACAGATATGGGCCTCTTCCAATCAGTTGGCCAGGTAGCTGTCTTCCAAATTTCTTGATAAAGATGAGTGAGTGCATCCAGTGCTTCATCAGTTTGTTGAAAGATTTCAGTTTGTATTCTGTCAATTCCTGGAGTCTTGTATTTCACTACTGCCTTCATAGTAGCTTGGATTTCTTCTTCACTCTTGATCATATGCTACTTTGTGAACTTGTTGAACAGTGACAATTTCTTTATGTTACAATGATTCTGTGTATTACTTCCATCTTCTTTAGATGCTTTCTGTATCGTTCAGTATTTTGCCCATGGAATTCTTCAGTATTCCAAATCAAGACTTGGATTTTTTTCTTCACTTCTTTCAGCCTGAGAAATGCTTGCTGAGTTTGTTCTTTCCTTTTGGTTTTCTAACTTCAGGTCTTTACCCATTTCATTATAGTATTTGACTTTGTCTTCTCGAGTTGCCCTGTGAAATGTTCTGCTTAGCTCTTTTACTTCCTCATTTTTTCCATTTGCTTTAGCATCTCTATGCTGAAGTTTCAGATTCTATGCAAATTTCAGAGTTTCTTCTGACATCCGTTTTGTTATTTTCTTTCATTCCTGTCTTCTAAATGACTTTTTGCTTTCTCCTTGTATGATGTTCTTGATGTCATCCCACAGCTCTTCTGGTCTTCAGTCACTGGTTTCTAATGTACCAAATCTGTTCTTGAGATGGTCTCTAAATTCAGGTGGGATATTTTCAAAGTTCTATTTTGGCTCTTGTGGACTTGTTTTAAATTTTTTCAGCTTCAGTCTGAACTTGCAAATGAGCAATTGATGATCTGTTCCAGTGGGTCTCTGGCCTTTTTTTTTTAATGTTTTATTGTGAATTATGTGATAGTTTACATGTGAGAACATTAGCTTTACATTCATCTATCGTATTCTGTCATTTCCATGCATCATCAAACAACCAGAGGGTATATATCCTGCAAGCCTTCCCCTTGGTCATTAGCACACAGCCCTTCTCCCTCTCTGGGTCTAGAGTCCCCAGCTGCTCCATCTCTCTACATCATCGTCTCTGTCTTGGCCTTGTTTTGACTGATGATTGTGAGCTTTCCCACCATTTATTCCTATTGTTATGTGCCCTGTAGTCAGTTCCAACTCATAACGACCCTGTACAGGGTTTCCGAGGCTGTAAATCTTTACGGAAAGCCTCATCTTTCTCCCGCGGAATAGCTGGTAGTTTCGAATTGCTGACCTTGAGGCTCGCATCCTGATTCATAACCGCTATGCTACCAGAGCTCCTTATTTCCATAGATTTAGTATATTTGATTCTGGTATATTCCATCTAGTAGGTCCATGTATATAATCATCTTTTATGTGTTTTTAAAAAAAGGTGTTTGCAATGAAGTAAGTCATTGGTCTTGCAAAATTTTGTCATGCAATCTCTATCATCATTTCTGTCACCACGGCAGTATTTTCTAACTACTGATCTGTTTTCTTTTTCCCAACCTTCATCAATAATTATCAATACATCTTGATTGCATACTTAATCAATGTCAGACTGAAGTATTTTCTAGAATTATTCGATTTCATCATCACTTGGCATATTAATTTGAATAATATTGTTATAGCTGATTTTCCTTGTAAGTGTATGGATGTTATCCTATCACAGACAGCATTGTACTTTAGATATATCTTTAGGTAGAATTGTTCATTTTGATGATGAATGCTACATCATTCCTCTTGAATTTGTCATTTCTGGCATAGTAAACCAAATGCTTGTCAGATTTAAAATGACCGATACCAGTCCATTTCAGCTTACCAATGCCTAGGACATCGATCTTTATGCATTCTATTTCATTTTTGACAACTTCCAATTTTCTTAGAATCATATTTCATACCATGTTCCAATTATTAATGAATATTTGCAGCTGTTTCTCCTCATTTTGAGTTGTGCACCATCAGCAAATGAAAGTCCTGAAAGCTTTACTCCATTTGCATCATAAATGTCATCTACTTTGGGAAGTCCTTTCTAGTAGTTTTTTGAGTACCTTTCAACCTGAGGAGCTCGTATTTTGGCACTATATCTGGTATTATTCATAATTTTTTTCATATGCTGGCGCTATAACTGACAATAATGGCACTATTGCTGTTCTGCTATTCCTAAGGTTTTCAATGGCTAAGCATTCAGAAGTAGTCCACCTCTCCTATTTCCTAGTCTGTCTTCCTGTCTATGACAGGAGGCTCTGTTGAAACCTGTCCACCATGGGTGACCCTGCTTGTATTTAAAACAATGGTGGTATAACTTCCAGCATGATAGTAATACCATCATGAGAAATGGGGCCTACTTCACAGAAGCACTTTATAAAAATAAATGAAATAATCTTAATTTAAAAATAATACACAGGCCCTAGAACAGGGTTCATTAAGATGACAGAGTATGACAAACTGACAGATGAGTGGTTTTTATAGGAAAAACATTTAAAAGTACACGTATTTTTCTCCATACTTTATGGTCAGACAAGATCATTTGAAACAATAGGTGATTAACAAAGTCTTGGCTTCCTGACATTATATATCTTTTAATGTTAGGGGAAAATATACGAGGAAAGTAAAAACATACTGCTACTAGGGTTCCAATTCATACATATATGTGTTTATTCCAAACAAATGTGTGTACACATGTCACTACAATCAGTAGATTGCTGAAGACAGGTTCTCTCAGTAATACATGTAGTCTCATTAGGGTGCCTTCAAAAAAAGGTCCAATCAAAACCTTCGCTTCTGGGGAAAGTCAGATGGCCAGTTCAATTCAAGGCATATAGGTTTGCTCAAAAGGTTATGACAACCGTTTTTTGTTTTTGTTTTTAATTCTAAAGGAGTAATCTACATAGATTTTTCTCAAATGAGGCAGGGTGATCACAGGGGCTTATTAGGAAGTTTTAAGAGCATGGGAAACTGCACTAGTGAGAAATAGCTAGAACAATTGAGCTGCGGGATCCCCTCCCTCCCCATCACAGCAATGTTTATACTTCGAGGGTAGCAAGGGTTGTCCTATAAAAATTTCATTGAGAAACCTTACCTCATTCATCCTACAACCCTGATCTTGCCTCTTTAGGCTTCTTTTTGTTCCCCAAATTCAACTCACAGTTATCAGTGGCATTGAGTCCATTCGAACACCTGGTGACTCTATAAGATAGACTAGAACAGCTTCTTAAGGTTTCTAAGACTGTAAATCTTCATGGGAGCAGGAAGCCTCATCTTTTCCTGTGGAGCTACTGATGAGTTTGAATTGCCCACTTTGTGGTTAACAGCTCAATGCACAGGGTCACCAGGTCTCCTTTCCCCAAACTCAAAGACTATTTAAAAGAAAAAAAATTTGACTCCCTCAAGAGTGCCAAAACTGCCATTTGACATGGTGTAAATCAAAGAGCCCATAATTCTCTGGGAAAGGGTTAGAGAAATAGAAGTCTTCAGAACTGTATAGGCTTAAATGGAGAATCTCTTGAGAAACAATAAGTTCACATCTTGATGTTTTAAATTAAGGTTCGTATGATTTTGTAGCATTACTTTTTGACTTACCCTTCTATTTGTATGAGAAAAATCCTGGAGGATATACACCAAATTGTTTGCAGTTATTTTCTCTCGATAACAAGATTTTGGGTAATTATTTCTTCAAATTTTTCTATTTACTCTGTTGGGATTTTACTCACAAAATAAATGCATGTTAGTTGTTTAGTAAAAATGACAAGGAATCAGCAAAGGATGCAATGAAAGGTACTGCTACTTTGGATCTATTTATAGGCATCAAGAAATAATTGCTACAATTGCTTCAGTAGGTGTGCAAGCTTGCTGGCAACTAAGTTGGTCTATTGGTGGGTGGAAGTGGGGGAAAAACAGCAATAAAATATAGTCTGAGTTCGACCACGTTCCATAGACTCCTGTCAACCTGGAGATGAGAAGAGGAAAGGCTGGTTGGTCTGAAGTGTGGTGAGATCTTGGGACTCCTGGGCCCATGGATAAGGACATAGCCATGGAGGGCTAGAACTGAGAGCGAAGGATCCAGCTGATAAAAAGTGAGGGGAGACACACAAGAACGCCCAAACTTGCAGATAGTACCTATTTGTCTGAACTTTGATGGCTAGTTGATCAGAACTTGACTAGAGGAAGATAAAAAAATTTTAATAAAGGAAACAATTATAAATTGCTATAATTTGATGAACTTGACCTATACTTATGGATATAGTAGCTTAAAATACCAACTTAGAGGGAAGGAATCTTCACATCAAGGATGATTCCCCTTACCTCTGTACACAGGGTTGATCGGGATGGGCAACTTAGACACTGGCTACCTAAAATTTGGTGGGGAGGTTATAAAGGCATGAAGTGGCTGGCTTACAAGTTTTCAAGAGGGAGTTTAGTTTCAGAGTGTGCGAAGGAAGGTAGAATCCCCACTGAATAGTTTTCATTTTGTCTAGACAAGTCTGGTGAAAGGAGATGGGGATAAGATTCTTATGATTCAGTAGTGAGTAACTGTAATCATGACTAACTGTGATTGTCACAACTGTAAAGGTAGAAGTTTTGTAACAAAAAGGGAGGAGTAGTTAATCTTACATCCTAGGAATAGAGGACCCTAGGACCATTAAGGGAAGAAGAGCATGAGTGGAATGTAGGGCTCTATCAAGAGAAGCAGCGACACTAGACATGAAGGCAGAGGTGATAGCTTGGAGAGATAGAGCAACTGAGGACTCTCAACTCATGGAAAGAGAAAGGCTGTGTCTTGGCAGCTAGGAGGCAGGCTTGCAGAATGTGCCTTTTGGTTGTTTAAATGATTGTATATTCTTGAGTGTTTCTGAGTACACCCAAAAAAGAGAGGGAATGGAAGCAAATACTGTTGAATGATGATGTATGGAGGGAATTGTAATCATTGCAATGCAACAAAATACGATAGGATGCATGTAAAACTGATGTTCTCCCATGTAAACTATCACTCAATTCACAATAAAAACTTAAAAAAAAAAATTGCTTGATGGGATAAGATGAATAAAACTGCAGCCAAAGTAACCATATCTTTTTCATACGAGGGTGGAGAATTCTAGAATTCGCTACTTACTACATTGTCTAGGCTGTGGGAAAATATGAAATACGAAATAAGAAAATGAGAAAAAAATATGTAGACCTTATGAACTGAGACTAGCTAGAAAAGTTGGAAAGCACTAAGCAAATTGTCAAATTATGCAATTATAAATTATGCCAGTGAGTTTTTAAAAAAGGCAAAGGCGGCTAAAATTCTATTTGGAGTACATTTAACTCAAATTTTATAAAGAATATTTATAGATAATGAATATAGAAAAATGTCACAGACATTTCCGTGTCAGAAAAAAAAAATCAGAGTAAACAGGTGTGGGTAATACACTAAAGATAGTTTTAAGGATTTTGTAATTCAGGAACAATAAGGAAGATCTTTGCTCATGTATTGTGAACACATCTTATTTAAATGTTTCCATATTTTCTGGCAAAGAGAACAATCTGTATTCTGCAACAGCAACAAAAACTTCACTTTAGTAAAGGTCCATCCAATATTGGTAAAATTAATTACAGAATCATCTAACTACTTAGTATGACTTTGCTTCCTAATCTGAACTAATTATAACTGAAGATGCTGTGACAATTCGTAGGTGAGAAAGCTAAACTTTGAACAATACTTGAGAATGGGAAAATTCCTAGAAGATTAGAGGTGAGCAACAATTAAAGACAGCTTGTTGATCAAATTTAGGAACAACACAAAATTTGATGGAGTTTTATACAAGCAATGAAAATAATTTTGGGAGTTTATGTAGCAACATGGATTGAACAGATTGGTTTAAATAAGAAATTACTATGCAAATATATAGTGCTGCACTTCAGTTGAAAAAATATATATTTATACAACAAATATACATTACTAAGCGAGTTCCTGGAGTCCTGGTGTGGTGCTGTGGGCTAATGTGTGAGACTACAAAGCCATTTGAACTGCAAAGTCATTGGTTCAAGCTCACCAGCTGCTCCTTGGAAACCCTATACAGGCTTGCTATGGGTCAGAATTGACTCGACAGCACTTAACAACAACAGCAAAAGCCAGTCCCTTATCTTGAATATTCATTTCCTTAATTTTAAGAACATTTAAATAACAGTGTGATTACAATCTTTCATGTATGTTATTAAACTTCTGTTGGGTTATTATTTCCTTAGATAAATTTTTGGAAATTCTTTTTCCAAAAATGTACTGAGGATCAACTAGAAACTACTTATATAATTTTCTTTTGGGGAATTCTGGAGGAGAGAGCATGTATGTTGTTAAGTTAACCCATTTAATATAACAATAATTGCTAATATTGATCTCTGACTGTGGGTCAGACAATATACCAAATGGTTTAGTGCATAATTATATTTAATTCTCACATAAATTTTGGTAAGTAAGTAATTCAGGGCTCAGAGAAGTTTGACAACTTTCTCAAGATAATATAACCAGTAAATGGAAAAGATGGCATTTGAACCCAGGGCTGTGTGACACTGAAGTCCAACTCAATGGCTCCCAGACTGAGTGAAAATAGTTTTGATGTCGAAATTTCCATAGTGATGTTGTTGTTCTTAAGTGACATCGAGTTGATTCCGACCCATAGCGACCCTTATATAGGGTTTCCAAGGAGCAGCTGGTGAGCTTGAACCACTGACCTTGCAGTTCAAGCAACTTCGCATTAGCCCACAGCGCCACACCAGGACTTTATATTAATTTAGCTATTTTGTGCAGAAATTCTCAGAATATACATGTTTTATTAACTACTAACACATTAGTCACTTTTTAAAATGGGAGCCTCTTGGGAATAACTTTCTCTGTGAATTTAATCATTCTTTATTCTTGGATCCCATTAATTAACGATTTTATACTATTCTTATTTATGAAGTATTTGCTATTTCAAAGGGTCTTTCTACTTCCGTAAGGATTTACACCCTTGGAAACCCTGTACAGGGTCGCTATGGGTCGGCTCCGACTCGAAGGCACTTAACAACAACAACAACAGAGAGCATATATAACCAATATAGAAATTGCTTCATTCAATGAGCATATGCTGCAATAAAAAAGAAAATGGAAAATGAATAAGAAATCCTAAGTACCCAAATCTAAATCTAAATTTCCTGATGTCTTAAAAGATACAGACTTTAATATTTTGGGGAGTGGGAGAATATTCATAATGTCTGGTCCAGACAGCTAAATCATTATGTAATCTATATTTGGTTAGTAGTGTTCAGCTCTTAGAGGCAATTTCAAATTGTAGAATTAGGTGTTTACATTTGAGATAGTAATATACAGCTTATAATTACTTTGATAACCTGAAATGTGAAAAAGAAAAGCCCAATTGTAAGAATTAACCTATAAAATGATACGTAAAGACAAGTCATTTTGAATTGTGTGATACTGTAGGGTAAACATTTGACTGCTAACCCAAGGTTGGTTTTTCAACCCACCATCCACTCCTTGGAAACCCTATACAGGGTCAATATGAGTCAGAACCAATTGGCTGTCACTTAACAACAATAGCGGTAATCTGGGATAAATGACTTCTACTTTTACAGATAACAACAGTTCTCTTTGAAGCTTGAAAATACCATTTCTTTACATAATCTCTTATTCCAGGTTTCTATTTTTTTGTAATTTCTCAGCATATCAGATTGCATAAACTCTTTCTTCAATATTAACAAGGCAACTGTGAGTGTAATTAATGCTACTAAATTTACAATTAATGTAGGTAAAATGGCAAATTTTATGTTACATATATTTTTACCACAATAAGGTGAATAATATTATTTAAAAGATTAATCAGGCATCTGGAGTTATTTGTCTGATCTAGACAGAAAAATGAACTTCTTTCAGCCTGTAGAAAGAGGAATTTACATAAAATTGTGAGACAGAGAAGGGTACATTTATCAGAATCAGGCCATTTTACCAACTTCTAATTCTAAGAATTTTCTTCTTTTTTACTAGTCCTCGTTGATCTGTTTTTTATTTTGTCTTAGTAACATTTAAAGAAATGTTCAATTTGTTTCTCTTCTCGTTCCCTACTGCTTATTGTGGTAGACAGAGAAGAATTTTTCATATTCATGAATATAATTGCAGTGAATATATTCTTTATCAATTTGTAGACTTTAGGACTAATTCTCTCCTTTTCTCTGCCCCCAGTCTTTGGAAATGATAGAAGGGGGTTGTTATTAAGTGCCATAGAGTTGGTTTCAACCCAAAGCGACCCTGTATAGGGTTTCCAAGGCTATAAATCTTTATGAGAGCAGAAAGCCTCATCTTTCTCCCAAACTGCAATGTCAGTTTAAATTACAAGGTTGGTGGTTCAAACTCACCAGTTGTTCCTTGGTAATCCTATACAGGGTTGCTCTGAGTTGGATTCTACTCAGTGACACTTAACAACAATTGCAACAAAAACAAGTGAATTTACTGAACTGGCCTTTAGTCAAAATCTGTTTCGGCCTGTAGCCACCAGATCATCTGAATAAATTCTGATAATGATGTGGCAGGTACTTTAGCTACATTACATATCTTTAAAATTGAGAATTTTCATACTGGCAGACCACAAAATGGGCTATCAAATGTAACTTTGGATTGAAGTATAAATTGTAAAAGCAATTAAATGAACTTTATTAGTCTGTTTATCTGCTAGACATTTACATCTTTAGATTGACTCACTTAAGTTCAAGCCTATATTTCTAAAAGAACATAGGACATATACTTTTGGAAAACCCATCTGTTCAATTTTCATTCACTACATCCAAATCAACATTCTGCTTTTTCCCTCATCAAATAACACCTTCTTTGGAATTTCTTCAGACTCACACTTAGTCATCTTATTTATTCTTTTCCATCCCCACCCCCATTCAGTTATTCATCAAGTTTTGCCACATTTTTCTTTGAAATGTCGCATAGATTCTTTCCTTCTCCATTCTTATTAAAACCACCTTAGTTCAGGTCTTTATTACTCATTGCTCTTTAGCTTGTTTTCCTATCTACATTGTTCTCTTTAGTAGGTTGAATTTGCACTCATTTGTTATATGTGAGGTGATCCCAATTCACATCTTAAGCTCTACCTAGGAACTAATACTAAAAAAAAAGGAATCAGCTATTGTTTACTAGTGCTTTTCTCACTATCTTGACATTTGTCTGCTGACTGAATAAAAAGCATCTTTCTTCTCATTCCTTCTTTTATGATCTCCTAGATGTGTCCCTCTACATGATACTTTTGGTCCTAGCCTATTATCTTGCCCTGGTGTGACACACAAGACATTCAATAAATAATATAGTTTAATCCCAAACTCTCATTTTATCAAGTAATCTAATTTCTCAGGCTTCAGTTTATACACCTCTTTTGGGTCTCTTGCCTGACTGCTGCCACCCAAGATTGGATTAGACATATCTCCTATGTTCTATACATCTTATATCATACTGTTTTAGTATCAAGGTGCTTTGTTTTGTTTATCTTGGTTTTTGCTACCAGAAAAAAATGATTTTTTAAGATAGGCACCATAGAATCTTTATTCTAGCACTATATATGGCAATAATGTACTTTTGAAATATTCATTGAACAAATGAGTAAATTCAGGAAACATTTACTGAAGACTTACTATGTGTCACCCACTGTCATCTATATAGCATTGAAAAAGATAGATATTGTTCCTGCCTTAGTAGAATTCATGATCTAGTGTAGAAGGCAGATGCTCATACTAAACAATAAATGGCCAGTCATGGTAGTCATCAATTCACTTACATTTTTCTTAAGTTTCTTGCTTTTGTATACATGCATGCTATTCCTCATATCAAAAGATATGTAGTTGAATCTGGGCTAGCCTTAGTGCCATGACCAGTAATAGGAAGTGGCAGGAGTGCTATTTTAAGACTTCTAGGTCTAGGCCTTAAGAAACCTTGTAGCTTCTCCTAGGGTCTCTTTGAATGTTTTCGTATGGGATGATCCCTCAGAACCCAACTGTTATCTTGTAGGAAGTCCAAGCCAAGTGTAAGTGCTTCACCCAACAGCTCCAACTAAGTTTCAGCGGACAGCATCAACTGCCATGAAAGTGAACCATCTTGAACATCTAATCCATCTGCCATCAGACTGCAGCCTGAAGTGAGAAGATCAAATAAGAACTTCATGGCTGAGCCTTGTCAATCAACAGAACATTCAGATAGAATGAAGTGGTTTAAGTTAGTAAGCTTAGCTATGATTTGCTATACACACCAAATACTTCTTATATTTGGTGTGGCGTTGTGGGTTAATGTGCCAGACTTCAAAGTCATTTGAAGTGCAAGGTCAGCGATTCAAGCTCACCAGGTGCTCCTCAGAAAGCCTACACAGGGTCGCTATGGGTCGGAACCAACTCAACGGCACTTAACAACAACAATAGATAATCAGAACAGAATTATGATAAATGCTATAAAGGACATAAACAGGAATAAAGGGAAAGCATAATTTAAATAACCAGAGAAAGCAACATATAATTAATTGTTTGGTAATGTTGGTCTTTCCTGCTTGCCTTATATTTTGTGAGGGCTGAGCTATCTGTCCTGTTCTCAACTCAATCCTTGGTGGTGGTAGTTTGCCGTGGAATTGGTTCTGATGCATAGTGACCCTGCATAGAGTTTCCAAAGCTGTAAATCTTTATGGGAGCAGAAAACCTCATCAGTCTCCTGTGGAACACCTGGTAGTTTCAAACTGCTGACCTTGAGGTTAGCAACCTGATTCATAATAAGCTCATTGTTATTGTTGTTAAGTGCTGTCGAGTCAGTTCCGACCTATAGAGTCCCTGAACAGGGTTTCCGAGGCTGTAAATCTTTACGGGAACAGAAAGCCTTATCTTTCTCCCGCGGAGCAGCTGGTAGTTTCGAACTGCTGACCTTGAGGTTCGCAGCCCGATTCGTAACCACTAT
>NW_006408525.1:10213900-10223780 GCF_000296735.1 Chrysochloris asiatica | reverse complement strand
TGTATTCTTTCACCATGCTTATCCAATCTGTATGCTGAGCAAATAATTCAAGAACCTGAATTATATGAAGAATGCGGTATCAGGATTGAAGGAAGACTCATTAGCAATCTGTGATATGCTGATAATACAACCTTGCTTTCTGCAAGCGAAGAGGACTTAAAATACTTACTAATGAAGATCAAAGAACACAGCCTTCAGTATGAGTTGCACCTCAATGTAAAGGAAACAAAAATCCTTACAACCAGACCAATAAATAACATCATGAGAGATGAAAAAAAAATAAAAAATTCTCCCCTATAATACAGTTGTAAACACTTTGAGCAAAGATCACATATTTTATTACTTTTCCAGAGGGTGTTTAATAATTATGTTAAGTTGGAAAGTGTCGTCTTTGCTCTTTTATATTTAAAATTCTATTTGAACTTAATTCTCTTAAATATTCTTGAATTTTCCTGATTTCATCTTTTTACCTAAAGTTGTCATCTTTCTTATCTTTGCTGATTCCCATAATTTATATATACATAAAATTTCTATCACATATAATAAACTAATATTATGTTTTTAAATGGGTGATTATAAATGTTTTTAGAAAATACTGATTATCATGCTTAATTTTGTATGGTGATAAAGTTAAGCAAGTCTGGAGTATATATTTAGCATTAAATAAAGTATAATGCTGTATTTTTATGTCTCTTTAACTCTACAATTTTAAGGACTGAGTATTCATTTTGTTCACATCAATAAGTAGAAGATAATAATTCTACATAAACTGATTTATTGCTGTTAGGTGCAATTGAGTTGGCTCCAACTCATTACAAACCTATGATCAACAGAAGGAAACGCTGCACGTTCTGCACCATCCTCACAATTGTAGTTGTTTGTGCCCACATAAACTGACTATACACCATACTTTTAATATATCTAAGTTTTTCCTTTTTGTTATATTTTTACCACTTAAAAATATGATATATCACAACTTGGATTCATAATAAAATACTGATATTTTCAACATTATTTTTTAGCTCAGTTATAGTTAAGGGATGGGAAAAAAAAAAAAAATCTAAGACCAAGTCCAGATCAGTTTTAGTTAGATACACAGTCTTTCAACCTGTGTTAAAATTTAGAATGTTTATGGACAACATTAAGGAGTTCTGGTAGCATAGTGGTTACAAATCGGCCTGTGAACCGCAAGGTCAGCAGTTCGAAACTACCAGCTGTTCCGTGGGAGAAAGATGAGGCTTTCTGCTCCCCTAAAGATTTACAGCCTTGGAAACCCTGTACAGGGTTGCTATGGGTCAGAACCGACTCGACAGCACATAACAACAACAACAACAATATGGGCAACATTGCGAAGTATGAGTATTCTACAACACTTAATTGTGCTCATGAGGAATCTGTGCATGGACTAAGAGGCAGTTGTTCAGACAGAACATGGGAACACTGAATGGTTTAAAATTAAGAAAGGTGTGTGACAGAATTGTATTCTTTCACCATAATTATTCAACTTGTATGCTGAGCAAATAATCAGAGAATCTGGGTTATATGGAGAAAAACGTGGCATCAGGATTGGAGGAAGACTCATTAACAACCTGCGATATGCAGATGATACAACCTTGCTTGCTGAAAGTGAAGAGGACTTAAAGTATTTACTGATGAAAATCAAAGACCATAGGCTTCGGATTGGATTGCATCTCAATGAAAACAAAAATCCTCCCCACTGGGCCAATAAACAACATTCTTGTCAAAGGAGAAAAGATTAAAGTTGTCAAGGACTTCATTCTTCTTGGATCAACTGTCAACACTCATGGAAGCAGCAGTCAAGAAATCAAACGACGTATTGCATTAGCAAATCTGCTGCACAAGACCTTTTAAGGTGTTGAAGATCATAGTTGTCAGCTTGTGGACTAAAGTGCGCCTGACCCAAGGTATGGTAACCTCATATGCATGCGAAAGCTGGACAGTGAATAAGGAAGACCATAGAAAAATTGATGTTTTTGAGTTATGGTGTTGGAGAATATTGAAAGTGCCATGGGCTTCCAAAAGAACAAACAGATATGTATTGGAAGAAGTGCAGCCAGAGTGCTCCTTAGAGGCCAGGATGACCAAACTTCGTCTCTCATACTTCAGATATATTGTCAGGAGGGACCAGTCTCTTGAGAAGGTTGTCATGATTGGTAAGGTGGAGGGTAAGAGAAAAAGAGGAAGACCCCCAGCGCGATGGGTTGGCAAAGTGGCAGAATCAATGGACTCAAGCGTGGCAACAATTGTGAGGTTGGCCCAGGACCGGGTAGTGTTTCTGTTGTACATAGGGTCGCTTTGAGTCGGTACTTACTCGATGGCACCTAACAACAACAACAACAACATTATGTTAAAGTAATGATGAATACTTTTAATAATTCTGTATATTTTAATTTTTCTATGGCATTTTAATTTGACATTTATGTTTACTTTTTGATTCAGTATTATCTGCTTTTTTAAACGCTCTTTCCCCTAATGTTTATTTTAGAAAATTTAAAACATACAGAAATGTTGAAGGGATTAAACAGCGAACACCCATATACCCAGATCTTTGATTCTAAAATGAATGCTTTGCTATATAGGTAGTCCCCAACTTACACACGGGTTCCATTCAAAATGATAACTCCATCTAAGTTGGTTCTGATTTACCCTTTTTTCCCCCCAATTTTCATTAATAGTGCCTTTTATTATCAGTATCTTTATAAATCCAGTCTTTGAACATCTGCAAGTGAATATCTTAGAATGATAACACCAAAAAATTATGTGCTGCAGCATTGTTTGTGGTACATATTACTAATAATAAGATGTACACTGGATTGCAAGGTTGGTTTGAGCCACAAGGTTGGCGGTTCAAACTCAACAGCCACTCCTTGGATATCCTTGTACAAAGTTGCTATGAGTTAGAACTGTCTCAATGGCACTTAACAACAACAACAACAACAAACAGAAACAGAAAAACAACAGAAAGTTAGAAGAGTTGTTCTTGGCGTTGTTGTTATTAACTGCTGTTGAGTTGATTCTGACTCACAGTAACTCTGTAGGCTTTCAAAAGAGCAGCTGGTGGGTTTGAACCACTGACCTTGATGTTCAAACCGACTTTGCTATCCAGTGGTTATTTTATAGTGCCACACCCAGATATTACACGTACATAAAGTACTTTTAACTTTGCATGTTGTGATTAACTTAGGTTTCATTGTTATTTTAATAAATTTGATTGGGCTTTGTCTTAGTTATCTAGTGCTGCTATAACAGAAACACTATTGTTAAATGGTTTTAACAAATAGAAATTTATTCTTTCACAATTTGGAAGACTAGAAGTCTAAATTCATAGTGCCAGCTCTGTAAGAAGGTTCTTGTCTCCTTTTAGCATCTGCAGGCCCAGCATTCTTTGGAGATTTCCATGTGTTTTAGTTAATCTTTCCCTGGATCTTCACAGTGCAGGGACCTCAGGTTCAAAGGACACACATCACTCCTGACTCTTCTTTTTTGGTTGTAGTAGTTTCCTCTTTTTCTGCTCATTGTTCTCTTCTTTTTTATTTCAAAAGAGATTGACTCAAGATACAACTTAATCCTGTAGATTTGTATCCAGCCTCATTAACACCATAGAAGAGAAGATGTAGATTACATCAGATCAGGATTTATCACATCAGATCATACCATGGGGGGTTATTGTATTTTGACTGCGTAACCACGGAGTATTGGAGTATTTGTGTCCAGCCAAGTGAACATAAAACTTTTACAGATATGCTATCTATTTTTCACAGTTTTCAAATATTATGATCAGACATACTAATAGATTTTTTTTACATACTGATAGATTTTAAATACCCAGACAGTCCCCAGATTACTAATTTTCATACTTCTTGCCCTTTAATGATATGTAAATTTGCCTCCTGTTTTTGTTAGATGCCCATGAGTCACTTCCAATTTATGTTGACTCTACATACAACAGAATGAAACATTGCCTGGTCCTGTGCCGTCTTCACAATCTGCTATGCTTGGGTCCGTTGTTGGAGCCACTCTGTCAGTACATCTTGTTGAGGGTCTTCCTGTTTTTCGCTGATCCGCTATTTTACCAAGTATGGTGTTCTTTTCCAGGGACTGGTCCCCCCTGATAAAATGTTCAGTGTACTTGACACAGAGTTGCATAATCCTTGTTTCTAAGGATTATTCTGCCAGTACTTCTTCCAAAACAATGTAGTTATTCTTCATCAGCACCATAATTCAAAGGCATAATTTTTCTTCAGTAGTCTGTCTTTATAATTGTCCAGCGGGCTTAAGGTCAAGTGCACCTTAGTCCTCAAAGTGGCCAGTTTGCTTTTTAACACTTTAAAGAGGCCTTTTGCAGCAGATTTTCCTAATACAATATGCTATTTGATTTCTTGACTGCTGCTTCCATGCACATTGATTGTAGATCCAAATATAATTAAATGCTTGACAACTTCAATATTTTCTCTGTTTATCACGATATTATTTATTGGTCCAAACCCACCAGTCATTCCTTGGGAACCCTATATAGGTTCACTATAGTTGAAATCAACTTGACAGCATTTAACAAAAATAAGAAAGTTGTTAATTTTCAAAATTAGATCAATTAATTATTTTCAGTTGTGTTTATTTTATGTGCTTTATGTTAATACAAAATAGAAAATGTAAAGATAATTACTTCTAGTGATGTTTTTAATCATTTAAAGATGATGCTTTTGACATCATCTTTAAATGATTAAATGTGTGAATATGGTTAAAAAAGATGAGTTGTTCATACCAGGCAGGAAATTTTTTTATATAAATTGATTTTCTATAAAATGTGCCATTTGACAGGACATGAGAGGAAAAGGGAATTAACAATTACGATAAGCACTGGACTGCAAACCACAAGGCCTGTCAGCCACGTCCTGGGAGAAAGATGAGGATTTCTGCTCCCATAAAGATGTAAAAGACTCAGAAACCCTATATATGGTTGCTATGAGTTGGAATTGACTTGATGGCACTTCACAACAACAACCTTATAATCAAAGGCTATATATACCATTTCTCATTTAACTCTTTTGAAGTAGAAAGGATCTCAGTTTTGCAGATAAGCAGACAGGTATCTGGAATTAAAATAGCTTGCTTAATATTATTAGAAAATTTTAACAAGTGTTGGCGAGGGTTCAGAGAAACTGAAGCCCTTGTATTTTGCCAGTGGGCATACAAAATGGTACAGCTGCTATGGAAACAGTTTGGTGCTTCCTCAAAGAGCTAAATATAGAATTACCATATGATCTAGCAATTCTCCTTCTAGGTATATATTCTAAAGAATTGAAATCAGTGATTCAAACTGATACCTGTATGCCCATGTTCATTGTTGTACTATTTACAATAGCCAAAAAATGTGGGAACAATCTGAGCATCCGTTAACAGATAAGCGAATAAATAAAATGTGTGGTATACACATACAATAAAATATTATGCATCTATAAAGAGAAATATTGATGAAGATCAAAGACCACAGCCTTTGAATGTAAAGAAAAAAAAATCCTCACAATTGGACCAATAAATAACATCCATATAAATGGAGAAAAGATTGAGGTGTCAAGCACTTTGTTTTGCTCAGATAAACCATCAGCAGTCATGGAAACAGCAGTCAAGAAATCTAATGACATCTTGCATTAAGCAAATCTGCTGCACAAGACCTGTTTGAAGTGTTGAAGAGCAAAGATGTCAGTTTGAGGACTAAGGTGTACTTGACCCAAGCCATGGTATTTTCATTAGCTTCATATGCATGTGTAAGTTGGACAATGAGCAAGGAATACTGTAGAATAATTAATGCATTTGAGTTATAGTGTTGGAGAAGAATACTGAAAGTACCGTGGACTTCCAGAAGAACTAACAAATTTGTGTTGGAAGATATACAGCCAGAATACTACCATTAGCCAGGATAGCCTGAATTCATCTTTCATACTTCAGACTATTATCAGGAGGGACCAGTCCCTGGTGAAGGACATCATACTTGATAAAGTAAGTGGAGGGTCGGCAAAAAAGAGGAAAACCCCCAATGAGATGGATTGGCACACTGCAGCAATAGTGGGCTCAAGGATAGCAATAATTGTGAGATTGATGCAGGATCAGGCAGTGTTTTATTCTGTTACGCATAACGTCACTATGATTCGGTACCAACTTGATGGCACCTAACACCAACAGAGAGAGATGAAGTTCTAATACATGCTATGGCATAATTGATCCTTGAAAACATTATGTTGAGTTGAAATAAGTCAGGTACAGATGGGCAAATATTGGATGATCCCACTTATATGAAAAATCTAGACTAGGCAAATACATAGAAACCAAAGTTTATTAGTGGTTGAAGGGGTAGATGGGGGAGGGAAATGGGTCAGGGATATTGCTTAAGGTATATGGAGGGTTTTTTTAAAAAAAATATTTTATTGTGAATTATGTGATAGTTTACATGGGAGAACATTAGCTTTACATTCGTCCTATCGTATATCGTTTCATTGTCATGATTATAATCCCCTCCATGCATCGTCAAACAACCAAAGGGTATACCCCACAAGCCTGCCCCTCGGTTGTCAGCGCACAGCCCCACTCCCTCTCTGGGTCTAGAGTCCCCAGCCACTCCATCTCTCCACATCATTGTCTCTACCTCCATCTCTGGCATCACTGTTTCTCTGGGTAGGGTTCTGCACTCTGCTCTTCTCCCTTGATGGTCCCATGGACATCCGTTCCTGGACTATAAAGTCAGTCACTCCCCTACTTTTGCTACAAAACATCTTCCTTTATATTTCCAACTCTCACAGTCAGTCCTGATAGTAATTATTCACTATTGTACCACAAGAGTTCTATCACCATCTCCATTCATCAGCCCTGCCCATACAGTTTGGATACTATGCAGTGGAGATTGTACTTTCCTCTGCACCCTCTGAATCTAGGCTCCCTCTTGAAAGCTTATAAGTCAGTCACTTCTTGCCTTTGTAGGTCCCCCATTTTGGGTAGCCAATGTCCAAGTTGCCCATCCCTGTCTACCCTGTGTACCGAGGGGATGGGAATGATCCTTGCTCTAAAGATTTGCTCCCTCTTTTGAGCTACTACATCCATAGGTGTAGGTCAAGTTCATCAAATTGTATCAGATTGTTCTTTTCTTCTTTCTTCTTCTAGTTGAGTTCTGATCATCCAGCCATTGAAGGCAGGTCCAGTGGGTATTCTCTGCAAGTGTGGGTGTTCTTGTGCATATCCCCTTGCTTCTTATCGACTGGATGCTTCACTCTCCACTCTAGTCCTCTGTGGCTATGTCACTAACTCTGGGCCCAGGAGTCCCCAGGTTTTGCTATACTGCTGGGCAACCAAGTCTCCACCCGGGTTCACAGGAGTATATTGAACAAAGGAGGTTTTTAGTTTTTAACTTTTTATTGTAAATTGAAAAGGTATATCGAGATTTTAAAGGTGACAAAAAAAAAATTGGATTTGTACCATCTTCATGATTGTTGTTATATTTGAGACCATGTTGTGACCATTGTGTCATGCTTTCCAGTCTAAGGGGCTTATCCTCTAGTACTATAATGGACAATGTTCTATTATGATTGGTGGGTTGTTCACTGGCTCGTTGTCAGAAGTAGAGTGCACGACCTTTTTATATAGTCTTTCTTAGTCTAGAAGTTCTGCTGAAATTTGCCCATTTTGGTGGCCCCACTAGTATTTGAAATACCAGTGGTGTAACTTTCAGAATCATAGAATTTTCAAGCCACCATAGTACAACAAAACTGATAGATAGATGTTGGATATATATCTTAACCCGCCCCTCCCATTTTTGTTGATGTTGTTGTCATATATTTATTGAAGAAATCAGATAATTTTTTTGGTAGACTTTATCACATTCTGAATTTAGCATTTGTATTCTTGTGATGTCATTAAGCATGTTTTTATATCCACTATTATTATTGTTGTTAAGTGCTTGTCAAGTTAGTGCAGACTCATAGATCATGTATAGGGCTTCTGAGGAATGGCTGGTGGGTTTGGATTGCCAACCTTGTGGTTAGCAGTCTAATGTGTATTCTACAGCACCACACACACCAGGACTCCTAATATCCACTGTATTTCCTGTAAAATGGTAATTAGTTGTTGAGCAGTATTTGTTGTCCAGTAAGAAATAATACTATAAAGTGAACTACAAATGCAAACTACATGTGTAATTTAAAATGTATAACTAGCCACAGTGAAAAAAGTAAAAAAATGTGCCACTAATTTTAGTAATAGATTTCATTCAACCTAGTACATTAAAAATTACCATTTTCATATGCAATATTTTGTGAAATATTTTGCATTATTTTTTCATATTAAATCTTTGAACACTGGTGTATATTTTATACTTAATGTTGTTGATAAGTGCCGTCGAGTCGGTTCTGACCCATAGCTACCCTGCATAGGGTTCCCAAGGAGTGACTAGTGAGCTTGAACCACCGAGTTTGTAGTTCAGACGGCTTTACAGTCTGGTGCATTAACTCACAGCATCACACCAGGACTCCATTTTACACTT
This sequence comes from Chrysochloris asiatica, assembly GCF_000296735.1. NCBI lineage: Eukaryota > Metazoa > Chordata > Mammalia > Afrosoricida > Chrysochloridae > Chrysochloris > Chrysochloris asiatica. The sequence goes on along the minus strand of NW_006408525.1, from coordinate 10,215,232 downwards.
ATAGCATATCTCAATTCAGAGTAGCTGCGTTTAAAAAGGAGTCCTACTCTGGTGCTGTAGGATAAACACTGGACTGCTAACCACAGCGTTGGCAGTTCAAACCCACCAGTTGCTTTTAAGAAACTCTATACAGGGTTGACATGTGACATGCGAGACCTTATCCAGAGAAGCAGCGACGCCAGAGACGTAGGCAGAGGTGGGGTCATGGAGAGGGGGAGCGGCTGAGGACTCTAGATTCATGGGAAGAGAGAGTCTAAGAGCTGGTGGCCAGGAGGCAGACTTGCAGAATGTGCCCTTTGGAGATTAAGGAGCTCTGCTCCTGTAAAGATTTGTAGCCCCGGAAATCCTATGCAGGGTTACTATGAGTCGGAACGGACTCCACAGTACTTAACAACAACAACAAACCATTAAGTCAAGTTACGAATCAGGCTGCTAACCTCAAGATCGGCAGTGCGAAACTACCAGCTGTTCCGTGGGAGAAAGAGGAGGCTTTCTGCTCCCTTAAAGATTTATAGCCTCAAAAGCTCTGTTAGGGTCGCTATGAGTCAGAACCGACTCCATGGCACACAACAACAACAATAACAACATGTACCATCAGTTAACAGTATTTTTCTCTATTCATTTTAGCTATATATATTTTTTAATCACCCAGTCATATGTAATAATTTAAACCACCAAAGGGCACATTCTGCAAGTCTGCCTCCTGGCCACCAGCTCTCAGTTCCTGTCTTTCCATGAATCTGGAGTCCTCAGCAGCTCCCTCTCTGCACCTCTGCCTCTATCTCTGGTGTCACTGCTTGTCTGGATAAGGTTCTGCATTCTGCTTGTGCTTTTCTCCCTTGATGGTCCTAGGGTCCTCTGTCTCTGAACTGTAAGATTAGCTTTTGCCTCATTTATGTTACAGAACTTGTACCTTTACAATTGTGACAGTCTCAATTAATCACGATAACAATTATTCACTATTGAATTATAAGAATCTTATCACCATTTCTTTTCACCAGACCCATCTAAACAGATGAAAATTATTTATGGGAACTCTGTCTTCCCACACACACTCTTTTTTTTTTTTTTTTTTCTCCCCACACACTCTTAAACTAAACTCCCCCTTGAAAACTTGTAAGCCAGTCACTTTGTACCTTTATCGCCTCTTCATTTTAGGTAGCCAATGTCTAAGTTGCCTATCCCTATCTATCCTGTATACATAGGGGATAGCATTGATACTTGATGTGAAGACTCCTTCCCTCTCTGTGATATTTTGAGCTACTTCATCCATGAGTATAGGTCAAGTTTATCAAATTGTAGCAATTTACCCTCGTTTCCTTTATTAAAAAA
>NW_006408525.1:10211420-10213800 GCF_000296735.1 Chrysochloris asiatica | reverse complement strand
CTACGAGAGCTCCTTAATAAGCTCATTACCTGCTTTTACTAAAAACTTGTATTAGATTCCTGAAGAGATATGTAATTTCAAAAAAAGTTAAGATTTGCTTCATTAGAGTGAGACTATAATGGTGTGGCACTCTGGATTAATACGCCAGACTGCAAAGCCATTTGAACTGCAAGGTTGGCAGTTCAAGCTCACCAGTCACTCCTCGGAAACCCTATATAGGGTCGCTATGGGTTGGAACTGACTCAACAGCACTTCATAACAACAAAAACATAACCATAGGATAAGCATTGGACTGCTAACCAGAAGGTTGGCAGATTTGAGTCCACCTGCTCCTTCTCAGAAGAAAGATGAAACTTTCTGCTCCCTCAAATATTTACAGCCTTGGAAACCCTATACAGGATCACTGTGAGTTGGTACCAACTTGATGGCACTAAATAACAATATATAGGTTTGAAAGAGGATATTTCTATATATGTATTTACCTACCCTACAAATATACTCATGAATATAGGAAAGCATATAAGGGGCAAACTTATAAAAACTTCTTAGCCTTAACCAAACACCTTTCTGGGCCTGGGAGCTCAAGATCATGGTCTTGGGGTACACCAAGGTCAGTTGACATAGAGTTCACAACGACAATGTTATACATTCTACTCTGATGACTAGCAACTAGGGTCTTAAAAGCTTATGAGTGGTCATCTAAGGTGCATCTGAGTGAAGAAAATTGAAATGCATGGAAAAACAGTCCAGGGGATTAATGGACAATGTGAACCATAGCCTGTACAACTCTGAGGCCAGAAGAAGTAGATGGTGCCTAGCTACCACTGTTGACTACTCTGAAAGGGATCACATTCATTCTTGACAACTTCCAGTTTTCCTAGGTTCATACTTTGTACAGTCCATGTTCTATTATTGATGGATGTTTATAGCGGTTTCTCCTCATTTTGAGTTGTGCCCCATTGTATAATTGCCAGATTACATCGTTGCACAACTGCCAAATCACTGAGAATCATGACATATAACATTAACCATCACAGCCATTTACTCTTGCATCTTGGATATAGTGGGAGAAAAATGTGGAACAAAAATCAGAATCATAAAATACAACAGGCTTACTGGTTGGATAGAGACTAGTGGAACCGCCCAGATTATGGCCCTTAGTCACCTCTCAGGCCTAGAATTGAACTCAGTCCAATGGATCAATTTTTAGCCAAACTATAGACAGGTCTGTAAGGAGAACAGTAACGTCAGGGAGGTACACATTACTTAGAATAATAATTAATCATTTGAGACCAAAAGGGCAACATTAGAAGAGTTAGGGAAAAAGGAGGAGTGGAAGTAGGAAACACAAGGAGAAAGTTGGATATGATGTTACTTTGTGGGGATTGCAATCTATAGCATGAAACAAAGTATGTATGAATTGAATGAAAAACTGATTTTTTCTGTAAACCTCCATCCAATTTACAGTAAAAAGTTTTAAAAAATTACTTCATTAGAGAAAAAACAGCCTTTGTCTATCTTATATAGGAATACCACATCCTATTCAAGCACAAAATTCCAGATTTTCTGGGCAGAATTAACACTATACCCAGGACACATGTAGAATAGGCATTATTTTCCTTCCAGAGGTTATGGATGAATACTGGATCTTTGAATTTTGGGAACATACACAGAAGTTAGGTGACAAGAAGAACTGGTACCAAGTGGTACAGACAAAGACCTACATACTAAAAGAAAACTAAGACTCAAATGAAGTTCGTTATTTTGTCAATATTCTTTGCAGTTTTTACTCATTTTATCTTCCCGTATTCCCCACATGAGTTTTCTGCCTAATTTCATTTTAGTATGGCCCAGGGATAATTTTCCACTTTAGGTACACTTAACACCTTTCTTCTTTGCCTTCCTTATTTCCATCACTGTGTCTACATGTGTTTTTCCCCTTTCCTAGAGTACCTTTCTGTCTCTTTTCTGCTTAGGTAAGTCTAACTCATCTTTGGGGGCAATTTTAAGTCTATTTCCACTCTGAAAATTTTCTTAAAGATTCCAATTTAAGTGTGTCTCTCTTTCCCTGAGCATGTATTTATTTAGCTTATTTTTGCCTAGTACATGCCTTTACACTACATCCTACCTTTTACTATATTGTTTATGACTTTAAAAATTCTTCCCTATAAGACAAGGGACTCATTTCCAGAATATACAGGAAACTTAAACACCTCTACAAGAAAAAGACAACCCAATTAAAAAGTGGGTACAGGATATGAACAGACACTTCACTAAGGAAGAGATCAGGGCAGCCAAGAAACATATGAAGAAATGCTCACAATTACTAGTCATTAGAGAGATGCAAATCAAAACAACAGTGAGATATCATCTCACACCA